>NC_091772.1:9763716-10075312 GCF_029378745.1 Bos indicus | reverse complement strand
TGCCCCTTTTCCTTTTGCCTTCAATCTTTCCAGCATCAGGGTCTTTTCAAATGAGTCAGCTCTTTGCATCAAGTGGCCAAAGTATTGGAGTTTCAGCTTCATCATCAGTCCTAGAATACTTATATATTATATTACAATATGCTATAATTTCTGTTTTTATCTGGGTAGTTTTTCTGCTATTCATGCCTCTTAATTTTTTCAAAGAAATTTTAGAATTGTTTTGTTGTACAAAAATGTCCTTTGACAAGTTAAGATTCTAATTTCATTCAGTTTGCTCACATTTAAAAAAAATGTATTTCCATCTTGACACTTGGGTTTATTCACTATGCCTCTTCTCATATTTGAATTTTCATCTATTTTCTCCAATAAAATTGAAGATTTTTAATTTATGTGCTTGTTGAACTGTGTTTATTCATGTATAAAATTCTGAACATAGCTGTATACATTAACTGCTCAAAAACAGAAAGGAAAAAACCCTTTCTTATATTTATTCTATAATCATCTGTTTTGATCATTTTGGGCACAAAGGGCCTTTGAAGATACTGATTTAAAACTGGGTGGAAAAGAGGTCCACAGAATTCTGTTGTCTGGCTCCAGGACTTCTGAGTGCATTGCTCTTCCAGATGCAGCCTGGTGTGTCTGTGGAATCACTCACAGGGAGTTAGAGAAGGAGTTATAGTTGAGATTGGTTTGGGGACATTCTTTAGCATGAGCAGTGCTTGAATACAAATAGCCCACAGATGTCGGTGTCAACTGCTGGATCTACCTGGCTGTGTTTTCCGGCCATCAGGCAGTCTCCTCCTGTGCATTCCCTGCTCCAGTCGTGTTTCCCTGGAGCTTCTAGAACTTACAGCACCCACAGTCCTGGCCATTGGATGCTGAGAAGGCTGCTGAGCAACCTAATGAAATTCCAGTGACCACCTGCCATGCTATGGGTTAGTCTCTTGTGGATTTTCCTGGAAGCTGACTGTTATGTGTAATGATATTTTTGTGAGAAAATGATTCCAGAGTTCTAAACTACGTATTGAAAAAGGGACTTTTAGAGCATATCTTGTTTCATATGTGAACAGCCTAAAATTTAGTGTTTTGTATTGGAGTTACCTTCCTCATCCCGTAAAAATTACTAGCTTATTCATTTAGTTCATGGAAATGGCTTATAATTCCATTGTTGTTCAGTCATTAAGTCATATCCAGCTCTTTGTGACCCCATGGACCAGAGCACGCCAAGCTTCCAAGTGAGCTCATGTTCTCGTCCACTGAGTCCGGGATGCTATCTAACAGCGTTATTCCTTCATCATTCCATTGCCGTCTGTTTATGTAGTGATGATTATGTCTCTGGTTCTCTTGTGGAATGGAGCATGGAAGGTAAATAATAAATATCTCCTGTGCAGTGTTTTCATTAAGTGATTTTAAAATCTTAAAACTTATAAAGTCCATCTGAAAAATATGCCTATTCGAGTTTTAGGAATGGCTAGAACTAAATTTTTGAACTTTGCATGGAAGCTACGACATGTCCAAGGAAAGTAGGAGTCCTAATTGGCATTTAAGGTTAACTTGAATTGTCAGGACTATCTTCCCCTTCGGGCACTCTTAATTGTTTTATTACCCTGGTGGCATGGTTTTCAGACCTGATGGGCTGAGTTCCTCTGGAATTCTACTCTGTTGCTCAGCAGCTTTCTCAGTGTGGATGTTAATGAAATTGACAGAGAAATGCTAAAGCATTAAAACACAGTGCATTAAATATAAATGCCATAGTAGGTCTTAGGGCAGAGAAACGTAAGCTGACTTTATGTTTCAGGGCATTACAGAAGAGAGGTAAAATGGTAACTTAAAAAAAAAAACCCTGCACACTTTAAGACTGTAAGATCCCTTCAAGGGAAAAGCGTGTACTTTTCTTTGGAAAAGTAAGGGTTAGAATTCTCCATTTAAATTTTCTTGAAAAATTTTTTTTTTTTTTTCGAGGATTACTAAAGTAAGAACTGGAACATGTTTTTTAAACAGAGAAAATATTATATATTGTTTGTGGTTACAAAACATGTAGCAAAAATAAAAAGATATGAATGAGACACATGCCTACTTCTTCAAAAATTTTGTTGAAGTATAGTTGACTTACACTATTGTGTTTAATTTCTGCTATGCAGCAAAGTGACTCAGTTATACATATGTGTTCTTTTACATATTCTCTTCCATTATGGTTTGTCACAGGATATTGAATATAGTTCTCTGTGCTCCACAGTTGGGCCTTGTTATTTATCCATTCAGTAATCCCAAGCTCCCACGCCATCCCTCCTTTACTCCCCTCTCCCTTGGCAACCACAAGTCTGTTCTTTATGCCGTGAGTCTGTCTCCATTTCATACATATGTTCATTTGTGTAGTATTTTAGATTCTACATCTAAGTGATATCATATGGTATTTGTTTTTCTCTAGGTCCATCCATGTTACTGCAAATACATTATTTCATTCTTTTTAATGGCTGAGTGATATTCCATTCTATGTATGTACCACATCTCCTCGTTATCTGTTCACCTGTCGATGGATATTTAGATTGCTTCCACGTCCTGGGTATTGTAGCTGGTGCTGCTATGAACGTTGGGTGCATGTACCTTTTAGAATTGTGGCTTTGTCTGGGTATATACCCAGGAGTGGGATTGCTGGATCTTATGGACACATGCCTATTTTAGAATAGTATTAATCTTTGGAGAGAAGTGAGGAGGGGCTTAATCAGGCAGAAATTCAGGAGCATGTTCAGCTATAAGATTTTATTTTTAAAGAAAAAAAAAACCAAACTCCTCAAAAGGTATATGCACTTTATTAAAATCTAATAATAACAGGAACATAGATTAAAAACAGCAGGGTATTCATACTCCAAAAACTACCTTGGCTTTTTTACTCATGAAGTCATTTTTTTAAAAATTAAAAAAAATTTTTTTTCATGAAACTATTTTTAAGTAAAGGTATCAAGAACAGAGACTGCAGATATTAAAATATAACATGATTTAACTGTATTAACTCTGCATTTGACTGGATTTATGGTTCACTAGCAGCTTCCTATCTTTTTACCAGTCTCTGGTATATTGTTGGGCTTCCCTTGTAACTCAGTTGGTAAAGAATCCACCTACAATGCAGGAGACCCGGGTTCGATTCCTGGGTTGGGAAGGTCCCCTGGAGAAGGAAATGGCAACCCACTCCAGTATTCTTGCCTGGAGAATCCCATGGACTGTATGTAGCCTGCCAGGCTCTTCTGTCCATGGGGTCGCAAGAGTCGGACACGACTTAGTGTCTAAACCACCACCACCAGTATATTGCTGGTGCTTGCATGCTCAGTCACTCAATCATGTCCAACTCTCTGTGACTCTGTGGACTGTAACCTGCCAGGCTCCTCTGTCCATGAGATTTCCCAGGCAAGAATACTGTAGTAGGTTGCCATTTTCTTTCAGGGAATCTTCTCAACTTAGGGATTGAACACACGTCTCCTACCTTGCAGAGTCTGTATTACTGAGCCATGTGGGAAGCCCCAGTATGTATTGCTGATACTTGGTATTTAAATGTCTCTTTCATTAGTATATTAGTATTCATTTGGAAATGTGCTGGTTAGGCTGTGCCATTAAAAAGCACATCATGTAGTAATTCCCATTTCCTTATAAAAATTACTTAATACACTTGTGAATGTCAAGTAATGCTAAGTCACTTCAGTCGTGTCCGACTCTGTGCGACCCCCTAGACGGCAGCCCACCAGGCTCCCCCGTCCCTGGGATTCTCCAGGCAAGAGCAACTAGTAGGAGATTTATCTGCGTTTAGCAGATTGTCACCATTGGCAGGGGAAATTTTTTTACCTGTATCGGTCAACTGCCTTAACTTCATTCAGATTGCATAAATAGTAGTTCCTCTGCCCTAATTACAGGAATGTTTTAATCTGGTAAAGTCATTAGAAAGAAACGTATTTGCTAATACTCTGAAAAGTAACTGTGATGACATGTATATTGTATATGTCTAGGACTCTGCACCTGAAGCTTTTCGGCTCTTTCTTGGGTCCCTCTAGGGACAGTGGTGGGATTTGCAGCGTCGCATCTAACCTTGCTCTTCAGTGGATGTGTTCTATGAAGTGTAGTTTCCCTTACTCCCATGATTCCATAGAAAGAGGAGGCCTTTGCCATAGAATAAAGGATGCATTGACTCAGGTGTCTAATCCCTGGGCCTTGAGTTGTTTTTGATAGAGTCTCAGATCTTAGTTTTTTTTTTCCCATTTTTTCATATGTTTAATATGAAATGTACAAAAACCAAATGAGGTATCATTAAAAATGTATTTCAACGTTTGTCTTATAATTGCTAGGAACTGTTCTTTCTTACTTTAATTATTTTTTTTCTTTTTCTCCAGTATGTATATATTAAAGGTGATCGTTGCTAAACGTAGTGAGTTTTCCATTCAGCAGCAGTGGACTCCGCTAGTCTGGCTGGTTTGTCAGAGCCATTGCTCGCTCACCTCTCCTGTGAGCAGTGCTGCAGCAAGTCCGTCCAGGACTTCACCCTTCAGTGCATTTGAATGTGCCATGCTTCAGCACCAAAATGTACTTGCATGTATTCCAGCTCTTGGAGGGAGCAGGTGGAGTGGAGCTCAGGAGCCTTGATAGCATTCTCATCTGCCGAAGGGCTGCTATGAATTTTCAATGACAAATTACAAAAGAATTTTAGTGCAACTAGAAAGGGAGATGAATTTTCAAGCAGTTTAGCCAAGCTGTCTGGAGAACAGAAGAGACCTTCCACACTTCACAGAAAGCCAGCAGATCACACTGTCTCATCTCCCCTTCAACTCCCTTGCCCTTCCCTTAAGCTGTCATTAGACATCTTCCTCTAATTGGAGATCCGCAAAGCTGACACCTGTCACTTGCATGTGTATGATTACTTCAGGAGAGACTGTTGAGCATCAGAGACCTAACTATTCTTAAGGACTATACCCAAAGCCAGCAGTTTTAGTGTGTCCCCAGATCAGCACGGTCAGCATTACCTGGGCGGGGGGGGGGCGCGGGCGGGGGGAGCCTTTCAAAATGCAATTTCCTAGGCCCCATCCCTGACCCACCCAATCAGAACATCTGGAGACGGGCCAAGCAATCTAGATTCTTTTGACCCCACAAGTCCTACAGGTGACTCTGCTGCACACTCTAGTATGAAGACCAAGGGTGACCACACGTTCTTGCCCCAGGCTTTGGCCCAGGAGACAACCATATGTCAGTTTCTTTAAACCCTTCTCTTCTGTCTGCATCATTACATTTATTATTCGTGATCTCTCACAACTGAGGTGGAGGGTGCTGCTCCACAATGGGCAGAACCAAAACTTGTCCTCTAGAGCAGCTTCAGACTGATGAGAAAGGACAGATTTACCCAAAGCTGAGTTCCGAAATGAATGAATTTGTCATAATGGTCCTTGGTGAAAAGTGACTTAGATATACTTGGCCAAAGTGTCTAATGAAGAACTATCTAAAGGCTGGAAAGTGGGTGAGGTGGGGAGCAGAGTAGCGGGAGACCAAGTAACCTTGGCTGCTGAGTCGTGGCAGATTTGTAGCATTCCCAGATCCCAGGCTGGTGGCATGGATTTTCTGCAGAAGGTGCTCACCAGTCAGGGCAACAAGAACGTATTCATGGAGGTGAAGGACAGCCCAGTTTTTATGTAGTCCAGAGGAGGCTTGAGGGTGAGCCATAAAGAAAAGGAGTTGATACAGTTAGGAGACTGTCCATGTTTAGGGAGAGGGGAGAAGAGGGCATTTTGGAAGGAAGGCTAGAATATGGACAGCTTGGTGGGTGTTGGAAGCAAGAGCTGAATAGTTGAGATTGTTACTGACAGAGTAAGCTGTATTGCTGGTAACAGAGTATGAGCTACTAGGTATGAATGGAAAGAAAATGGCAGTCAGCCCTCTGTATGTGGTTTTGCATCCCAGTGAATCCAGCCAACAACTGCAGATTAAAACTATTCAGGGAAAAAGTTCCAGAAAGCAAAACTTCAAATTTTCCATGCTCTGGCGGTTATTTACACATCATTTACATTGTATTTACAACTATTTACATAGCATTTACATTCTGTTAGATACTCTAAGTAAGCTGGAGTAGTTTAAAGTGTACAGGAGGCTGTGTGTAGGTATATGCAGTTACTAGGCCCTTCTACATAGTGACTTAGCAGCAGCAGCAGCAGGCCCTTCTACATAAGGGACTTGAGTGTCCTGGACACTGGTCTCCCTGGGGGTGGGAGGAGGCGATGATCTGGACAAACCCTTCTGGATACTGAAGGGCCACTGTGCTGAGAGTTTGACCACTTAGTGTACTATCTTCCATTCAGTGCTGCAGAATCTAATATTTTCTTGTCTACTGTATCTCCCCCGAGGCTTTAAGAGGAAAAGATTCATCTCCCACTCACCCCACACCCACGCACATGCAACTGAAAATGGCTTTGGCGGGGATGGGACTGGCACATCTTGAAATTTTATAAAGCTCCACACTAAACCTGTGTACACAGTTGGAGCAAATGATCCTTGTTGATTATTTGGCTAGCAATCTCAATAATGAAGATCGAAAATCAGTTTTCTTTATTCTCCAGAGTCCCAGAATATAATTTGCAATTTTCACTTCACCAGAAGTGAACAAGGGGCTTCCCTGATAGCTCAGTTGGTAAAGTATCCGCCTGCAATGCAGGAGACCCTGGTGTGATTTCTGGGTCAGGAAGATCCCCTAGAGAAGGGATAGGCCACCCACTCTAGTATTCTTGGGCTTCCCTTGTGGCTAAGCTGGTAAAGAATCCACCTGCAATGTGGGAGATCTGGGTTTGATCCCTGGGTTGGGAAGATCCTCTGGAGAAGGGAAAGGCTACCCACTCCAGTATTCTGGCGTGCAGAATCCCATGGACAGTCGATGAGGTCGCAAAGAGTCCAACACAACTGAGTGACGAAGTAAAAAAAATAAAGTAAAAAAGTGGTTTATCTAAAGCAGCAGGTTGCAAATCCACATTTGAATATAAACATTGAAAAGGAGAGTACAGGGCCCAGGTGGCTGTTTGGTAAGGTGTCACATGCATTTACATCCTTCACAAATGCTAATGGGCCATCTGATGACAAGCTTTATACCTGCTATGTTTGATGCCCAGTGCAAGGCACTCACCTGAGCCAGCTGTCAGGCCCAAGCCATATGACCTGTAAGAATGTGTTAGTGTTCGTGTAAAAATTTCATGCCCTCCACCAGCACCATGACAAATCTTAAGTCTTCCCTGTCTTGCTGTCCAAAACCACTTTTGAGATAGAGGGAAATTGCTGTATTTCAGGTGTCTTAAAAGCTAGTGTCACAAGAGTCCCAGACCTAGGACATATTATGTCAAATGTTCTTAAGTATTGGCACGTGTTAGTGGACATTAGACTCTGTCAGGTGATGGACAGGGAGGCCTGGTGTGCTGCGATTCATGGGGTCGCAGAGTAGGACACGACAGAGCAACTGAACTGAAATGAACTGAGGTCCCCTAATTGGTGCTGTCATCTTAACTTATTTTAGTGTTAAGTGTTTTAAAGATCCTTTATATGACTTAAAATTATCATACACAAGGAAAGTTTCTTTTAGCTTGAACTAGGAAATGAGAGCTTCACCTGTTCTACCTCACTCAACTTTTCATGTGATACCATTCCAGAAAATTTTTCCAGACAAGAGCTTTGCTTTTCTTTTTTTTATCTTTAAACTTTTTAAAAATTTATTTTTAATTGGAGGGTAATTGCTTTGCCGTATTGTGTTGGTTTCTGCTATACAACACTGTGAGTCAGCTGTAAGTATACACATATCCCTTGCCCCTTGAGCCTCCCTCCCACCCCCTCATCGCACCCTGCTTTTCTGACTGTTGTATGGAAAATGAAAACTTGTCCTTCATTGAGAGTGGTTGTGCAAGGCCTTATATTGTGTGTATACTGGGGAGGAAGTTGCTGAGGAGGGGCTTTCAGAACTAGGATTAAATGCAGAATTTGGAGCCCTGAAGCACAGTTTCAAATGGTCCCCTGTTTTTTTTTGGCCAGGAAGCTCATATTACATTTGACCTTGCCCTTTTGGGAATACAGTTGTCTTATGTGTTTTTATTAATGGTAACTTAGAATGAAATAATTCAAACACCATCGCCTCAGAAATATTTATTTGACACCTTTTGATTTCAAACAGTTGATTTATTTGGGCTGTAGCAGAATTAGAAAAATCTCACATGAAATTTGAGGACTGTAATTAATAGTGATATTAGTGATTATTATCACGACACTCCTTAGAAATCAGTAGAAATGTTTATGTGATTAATTTTTTTCAGCGTGCCTGAAATATTAAGATGGAAAATCTCCTATGAAGTCTTGTTCAGTGGTTTCATTCACAGGAGATGTCAGTAAAGCTGTTTTTTCTGTTAATGAGGGTCTTTGTCTACCTTTTATAATGTTGTTTTTGCTCCATCCCCTTTTAAGACTACCTGGGATTTGTCTGTCCTCAAGTATTTAACAGGATCTCAAGGGATCTCAAAGATGCCATCATATATTTCAAGGAGGTTTAGCTACACTCTGAACATGCAAATTAAGTGCATCACAGAAAGTCCATCTGCTGTGATTAATCGCATTAACCTCAGATGAAGGAGTCAATCACAGTTAGAAAATTTGAGATCTAGAAGGAAGTGTTGAGGACTTGATGAGGGCCCTGAGCCCTTGAGGGTTTACTGCAGGCAGAACACAGGCGCTGGGTCTCTTACGAAGGCCTTGCACAGCCAGTCACTCTCATCCATTCCTTTGTTGCCTCTTTCCCTTCAGCTTTTTGCTTTTTAAATATAGTCACAAGTCTCCTTTAAACAAAAATATCCCATGGGATCTGTCATCTCCCTGCTCCAGCCAGCATGAACTCTCTTTCTCTTCATACACAGACAACTTCTTTTTCTCTTTCTGTTTTGTTTTGTTGAAGTGTAGTTGATTGATGGGTCAAGTAAACAGAAGAATACACAAACTTCTTGAATGAGTTGTGTGCTCGGGAGACCCCGACCATGACTTCCCTGGCTTCTGAGGTTTTCCTTCTCCCTCTCTGATGACCCTTCTCTGTTCACTGTAGGGGTTCATCCTCTTCTACTCAGCTGTTAAAAGCTGAGTTCCTTTAGGTACTCGGCATTGGGCTCTCTTGATTCCCACCTTTCTGTCCTCTCCCCAGGTGACTTTCCCACAGCTGTGGCTTCCTTTATTAGAGATGACTCAAATATAGAGAGAGATGTAGCACACTCTCATGCACACACATATATGCACATGTGTGTGTACACATTCCTACCTAGTATCTGTAGAGATGCATGTGTTTATATGTACATGTGTATATGCACAGATCTTAGATAGAGATATACATATGTATGTGTGTGTAGCCATCTGTCTGTATATTTTGAGGTCTGTATCTCATGTAATTTTTTTTGGTTATTGTTAGGATTAAAAAGCAATACTTAACTTTTTAAATTTCTTAATTTCCATCATTTAACAGAATGTACTTGACAAAAACCAGGGGTTCTTTCAAAAGTATACTTGCCAGCATCAGGAAAACATCTTAAAATATTCTATATTTCAGCACAGAACACCAGATTATCAAAAATACGCATGAGTAGTCAAGGCTATCGTTTTTCCTGTAGTCATGTATGGATGTGAGAGTTGGACTGTGAAGAAGGCTGAGCACTGAAGAATTGATGCTTTTGAACTGTGGTGTTGGAGAAGACTCTTGAGAGTCCCTTGGACTGCAAGGAGATCCAACCAGTCCATTCTGAAGGAGATCAGCCCTGGGATTACTTTGGAAGGAATGATGCTAAAGCTGAAACTCCAGTACTTTGGCCACCTCATGCGAAGAGTTGACTCATTGGAAAAGACTCTGATGCTGGGAGGGATTGGGGGCAGGAGGAGAAGGGGACGACAGAGGATGAGATGGCTGGATGGCATCACTGACTCGATGGACGTGAGTCTGGGTGAACTCCGGGAGTTGGTGATGGACAGGGAGGCTTGGCGTGCTGCGATTCATGGGGTTGCAAAGAGTCGGACACGACTGAGCGACTGATCTGATCTGATCTGATGTGTGTATATATGTGTATATATGTATATGAGTAAGTAGGTATGAAGGTGGGTAGGTTGGTAGATGGACAGATTGAGAGAGCTCCCAGCGTTTCTTCTGGAGCTTCATGCCTTTCTACCTGCAAAAGGCATCTCAAATTCATTATGTCTAAAACCAAACTCAGTATTTCTGCCCCAACCCAAGCTTGATCCTTTTCAGGTGTTCTCATTCAGTGTGAACAGCTCCCCAGCCAAGAGCCGTCTTCCTCACCAGCATGAGTCCTGGCCATGTTATCTCCGGGTGTCTCCCAGTCTGCTCATTTCCCTTCCTTTTATGCCTCCCTCTGACCCAGTGCTGAGCCGCCAGCATCTTTGACCCAGACAGCTGCAATAGTCACCTGCCTTGTTTATCTACATCTCCTCTTGCTCTCTGGTTCATTTTTCAAACAGTAGAAAGAGTTGGACTTGAAACTCAAGTCCAGTCACGTGATGCTGCTGCTGCACAAGGGCCTTCAGGTCTTCCTGTTGCCTGGACATGAAATCCAAGGCGCCTCACTGTGTGCTGAGGGACTCCGCGTGCCCTGTCCCTCCCTGCCTCTCAAGTCTCGTCTTGGGCAGTACTGTCCTTGGTTTCTGCTTCTGTGTCTCCCATCATCATCATCTGTTCCTATCTCTGCTGCATTTGCTCTCCTGTGCCCCCCCCCCCCCCCCCCCGCGCTTGTCTGAGGCACCGCCTCCCGCAGGGCATCCTTCCTAACCTCTCCTTGCACCCCGCTCCGTTCTCAGGTGCCCCATGAGCCCGAGGCAGCGCCTCGTTCCTTCGATTGCGGCCCTGCGTTTGCTGGTGAAGTTGTTTGCTACGGGACCTCTCTCTCCTTATTTACAAGCTCCCTGAGGACAAGGCGTGTGTCTAACTCATTCCTCTTTGCATCCTCACCCCTAGTGCTTGTCACAGTGATGAGCACAGTAAGTACCCACTCAGTATCTGTTGAGTGAATGGATGCACAGCGGCATCTTGTAAGAAGGAAGCACTGCCAGTAGGTTTGTTCCGGAAAGGAATATAGTGGAGGAAAGAGAAGGGACCAGCCTTAACGGAGTCCCTTTTACGTGCCAAGCAGTTTTTACACATTATGTGGATGGAAGCAAGGAACAGTCACCGGTGGTTTTGTTTTCTTTTATAACTCCTCAGAGAGATTTTTATGTGTATTTCATGCACATACATGGGTGGCAAGATTATTTTCATTCATTTAATACAACATGAAATATGTCTCTGAGATACTATCCTATTTTTCCATTAACATATTTTAGCAATTTTCAACTTGCATGGCTGGACATTTGATTAACAGGAAAAAAAAATTCGATTAGAGGTAATTAACACCTCAAATGAGATTGCCTTATTAATCTCTAATGTCACTTTAAGAGCATTAAATACACATATATCCTGGGCACGGCTGTTTGATTTTTGACTTTCTGTGTGGCACACAGTTTTGAGTCCCAGTCATAAAAGGCACGGGAAACACCTTTCTTCATTATGGTCACGGTGCCTTTCCATAATTGGGAAATATATGAATACAGTTTTATGTGAGGAGGATAAGCAGATTGTTGGGTGGATAATATCCACTGCTGCCCTTCTGAGTCTCCCCAAACTGTATCCTTCTGCTCTTGGCTCCCTTTCTGCTAAATAACAGTAGTCACCAGAACCAGAACTTTGGTTACTCCCTTGGTTATGATCCAAACCCATTAGGTTTTAACTGTATTGGATTTGAAGCTCCTTTGAGATTCTGAGACAGTATGTGAAGTAGGCATATGGATATGCTGGTCTGAAGCTCCAGAGTGGCCATGTGGGATATTGATGCTATCTTCAGGGTCCAGGGGGAGCTGGTACCCAATAGACACTGATGGCTGTGGCCAACCAGAAGTCACATGCCCTGTCCAGGGGAGGCAGCCGGCAGCAGCCCAGTGACAGTACTGACCTCCTGACACCAGATCCCCTAATTTTTGAAGGGAAGCCAGAAACTCAGACTTTTATTTGAGAACTGTGGAGTTTTCACTGTTGATTTTTTTTTTTTTAATTTAAATTTGCATGGGGCACACAAAACACATCCAGGACCTGAATTTTTTTCTCTGACCTTTGTGTTGCAAATTCTTTATCCTGGCTGCTAGTTCTCTGCGGTCTCTTTCTACCTCATCTGTCCAATATGGGTTCTTGCTGCTATTTCACATGCCCTGTGTTTTGGCTGGACTTGACTGTCCTTTCTCCAGTCTCAGGAGACCCATCTCTGGTCTCAGGCCTAGCCCCTCTCCCTGGTCAACCTCACGTGAGCACCTCTCTTGTTCTCTGCTTGTCCTGTGAGACCCAGCAGAGGACCTCGATGCCAGAGTCTGTCTCCCCATCCTGCACCCTGATGAACTCATCTCTTTGATCCTTCATGGTTGAAGACTCCTCATACAAATGTCTTATCTTCACACATATGTTGCCTTCATTTTCAGGGCACAGGTTGAACATGGGGTCTGTTCTGAAGGCTTAATAGACTCTCAGGTGTGATGTGTGATATGTGCTTGTGTGCTAAGTTGCTTCAGTCATGTCCAACTCTGGGCAACCTATGGACTATAGCCCACCAGGCTCCTCTGTCCATGGGATTCTCCAGGCAAGAATTCTGGAGTGGGTTGCCACGCCCTACTTCAGGTGATCTTCCCAACCCAGGGATCTAACCTGCGTCTCTTATGACTCCTGCATTGATTGGCGGGTGGGACCAACTCAGATAGTGCATCTTTTAACTGCTTCCAGGGACGGGGAGTTCACTGCTTCCTGTGACATCTGGGCAAGCTTTGACAGCTCCGACCTTAGAAAGTGCCTTTTTGCTTATTGGCTTAGTCAAGCTGAAAGTTGCCTCCGCACCTAATGATTTTGTCACCCTTGTGCATTTACATTCCATCCTTTTTCCCTTTGTACAGTTTGGACCCTTGTCAGTCAGAAAGAGCCCTTCTTGTGTGTCTAATGTAGCCATTTCAGTTTTAACAGGATTTTCACAAGGAGCAGCGTCTTTACCGGAAATAGACGCTCCACGTGCACGTTTTCTTTCCTGTCAAATTCTGAGGGAGATTTTAGTAACAGCGGCCTGTGCTCTGGCAGTTACACTGTGTTTTTTCTTTTGAAAGCACCATCTTTTGAGGTTTTTGCTTCATTGGCATTAATAAACATTTCCTAAATTGGTGACCCTAGGCTTTGTTTGCTTTCCCAACATCTCTTTGGTGAACTGCTTTCTGTTTTTCTTCTCAACAGTCAAAAGTCTAATTATTTGTATATTAAGTTTTGAATCTTGTATGATTTTGTAGTACTTAAACCCCTCACTTCTGCCCTGGGTGACATAAATATTGTGACACTTGGCTGTAAAAAATAAAAGCATTTGAAGGTTTAGAATTGGCTGGTGTAAGCAGACTTTTGGGATGAAAGCCTCCTCTCATTTCTGGGAATCCCATCTCAGCCGTGGAATTCCATGTTAGAGTGTCCTCCGCTGACCAGGTTGCTCACTGTAAACTCATTGCTATTTCTGTGTGTTCTTAGGTGCCATGATCCTCTTGGGAAGAACCAACATGTTTCGTTTTAACCACCCAAAGGAGGCCGCCAAGCTCAGGGAGAAGAGGAAGGTGAGCAGCGTGGAATCTCAGGGAGTCAGGTCCACTCTGGGGGGAGCTGGGGGTGGGGGAAGAGGGGTCTCCGCTTTGGCTCTAGCAATTAGACTTCCTGGGGCAGGAACCAGCCCGCAGTCTGGATTGACTCCAGGGAGTTGGTTTCCCCGCGGACGGTGGGCTGGTGGAGTAGAATAGCGAGAGAGGTACCGCATGGGAGGAGACAGGCGGCTCTCCAGCCTCCTCTTAAGCCCTGCGTCCCCGTCCCCCGAAAGGGGGTGGACACCCTCTCACATTAAGTGGAGGGTGCCCTCCACTCGGGAGTGTCTGTTTTAAGAGTTACTTCCAGATCAGAATCACTTTCATCTAAAACTTTGCTCACTGCTTATTTTCATTCCCAGTAAGTTGGATTTTGATCGGGCTGTGAAGCAGAGAAGGGGTGAGTTTAGGACAGGTGAACACCTGGAAGAGATTGCAGCTTGTTTGGATGGGGACATCCAGGGGCGCTTGAAGCGCTAGATGGGGATGTGGGCCAAGGAGCAGAGAGGGAAGGGAAGGGGTGAGAGGGAGAGACATCTGTCTAGCTCTAGTGCACCGTGCTGAGCTTAGATGGAGGAAGAGAATCAAGTCAGAGCAGAGATGTCTGTGCGGCAGGCACTGTGCGGAGCCTCCCTGTGAACCACTTTGTGTCCACAGAGGCCGTTGGTGCCCCCAAGTCACAGACGAGTGAGAGGAGAGACTAAGACTGGCCTGTCTTGTGGCCAGCAAGTGGGGATCAGGGACTTGAGCCCTGAATGCCGGCCCAGATGTGTTAGCCCCTCACACGGGGTGTCAGCCCCCCGCCCCAAGTCACATGGCCCCTCACACGGGGTGTCAGCCCCCCGCCCCGAGTCACATGGCCCCTCACATGGGGTGTCAGCCCCCCACACCAAGTCACATGGCCCCTCACACGGGGTGTCAGCCCCCCACCCCGAGTCACATGGCCCCTCACACGGGGTGTCAGCCCCCCGCCCCGAGTCACATGGCCCCTCACACGGGGTGTCAGCCCCCCGCCCCGAGTCACAGCCCCTCACACAGGGTGTCAGCACCCCACCCCGAGTCACAGCCCCTCACACAGAGTGTCAGCCCCCCACACCGAGTCACACGGCCCCTCACACGGGGCATCAGCCCCCGGCCCTGAGTCATTTATTCCTCACACAGGGTGTCAGCCCCCCGCCCCGAGTCACACTGCCCCTCACACGGGGCGTCGGCCCCCCGCCCCGAGTCACACGGCCCCTCACACAGGGTGTCAGCCCCCTGCCCCAAGTCACACCCCCTCACACGGGGTGTCAGCCCCCCGCCCTGAGTGACACAGCCCCTCACACAGAGTGTCAGCTCCCCTCCCAGAGTCACAGTCCCTCACACAGGGTGTCAGCCCCCTGCCCCGAGTCACACAGTCCCTCACATAGAGTGTCAGCCCCCTGCCCCGAGTCACAGCCCCTCACACAGGGTTTCAGCCCCGTGCCCCGAGTCACAGCCCCTCACGCAGGGTGTCAGCCCCCCGCCCCGAGTCACAGCCCCTCACACAGGGTTTCAGCCCCCGCCCCGAGTCACACAGCCCCTCACACAGGGTTTCAGCCCCTTGCCCCGAGTCACAGCCCCTCACGCAGGGTGTCAGCCCCCCGCCCTGAGTCACAGCCCCTCACACAGGGTTTCAGCCCCGTGCCCCGAGTCACACAGCCCCTCACACAGGGTTTCAGCCCCCCACCCCGAGTCACAGCCCCTCACACAGGGTGTCAGCCCCCCGCCCCGAGTCACAGCCCCTCACGCAGGGTGTCAGCCCCCCGCCCCGAGTCACAGCCCCTCACACAGGGTTTCAGCCCCGTGCCCCGAGTCACAGCCCCTCACACAGGGTTTCAGCCCCGTGCCCCGGGTCACAGCCCCTCACACAGGGTTTCAGCCCCGTGCCCCGGGTCACAGCCCCTCACACAGGGTTTCAGCCCCCCGCCCTGAGTCACACAGCCCCTCACACAGGGTTTCAGCCCCATGCCCCGAGTCACAGCCCCTCACACAGGGTTTCAGCCCCCCGCCCTGAGTCACACAGCCCCTCACACAGGGTTTCAGCCCCCCACCCTGAGTCACACAGCCCCTCACGCAGGGTGTCAGCTCCCCGCCCTGAGTCACACAGCCCCTCACACAGGGTGTCAGCCCCCCGCCCCGAGTTGCTCAATCCCTCACCCGTGGTGTCAGCCCCCCGCCCCAAGTCACTCATTCCTCACCCAGGGTTGTCAGCTCCCCTCCCTGAGTCACAGCCCCTCACACGGGGTGTCAGGCCCCACCCGAGTCACAGCCCCTCACACAGGGTGTCAGCCCCCCGCCCTGAGTCCCACAGCCCCTCACATGAGGCGTCGGCTCCCTGCCCCGAGTCTCTCAGCCCCGCGCCTCAGCCTGCTTTTCCAGGACTGCCGGGTCCCCAGTGACCTAGGTGGGAATAACCAGAAAGCGCAGTCCCCACCCCAGCCTTCTGTGGGCCGCTGCTTCCAGCCTCTGAGCCTCCTGTCTGCTCAGCCCAGGTCTCCCTGGAGGGCCCTTTGGGGACCCCGTTGCAGGGAGGAGAGGGAAGGAAGCAGGCCTGCCCGTAACCTTCTGTGGGAGCAGAGCACAGCGTTCGCTCTCCTGGTCTCCCTCCTCCTCCCCGTCCCTCTTTGTCACTCATTGGGTGTGGGTGCTGCTGCCAGGGCCCTACTCCTGCCAGAGCATGGGCGTGCCAGGGATGCCAGGATACCCTCTTCCCTGGATGCAACAGCAGGTCAGGGAGCCCCTCGGGGCTGAGTGGCTCCGGTGCGGGGGTGAGACCCTGCTAGCCTTAGCGGGGGGCTTGGGTTCCGGATAGACCCCGGGCCTGGCTGCTGCAGCTTCCGTCCTCAGAGGGCGCAGTTGTGTGTGGGCTCCAGGGGGTGCTGGGCCCCTCACTGCCTCTCCCAGGAGAGAGGCGTGCGCACAGAGCACGGCCTTCTCCTGCCACTGAGGTAACCGCTCTGCCCTGTGTCTGCTCTTAGAGCGGCCTTCTGTCCTCTCTCAGCTTGTCCATGAGTGACCTGTCCAAGTCCCGCGAGAACCTCTCCGCCGTCATGCTGTACAACCCAGGGTGAGTGGACAGCAGCTTTGCCTTCCCTGGGGTCGTCCCTGTGGTTGTGTTTGCTCTGTTGACCCCATTAAAGTCACTTACTTAAGGAAAAAATCAGGTAAATAAAGCTTCTGCAGTCAACCCTCCTTTATCACATCAGCCATAGCGATTTTTCAGGTTCCTTTCCAGCGCTCACTGTGTATGAGTATCCTATTATGAGGATAATCAGCATTGGGAAGGCTCATCACGGCTTCCTTCTTGTCTTCATAGCAGTCTAATATTTAGAGCTGACACTTGGATCACTCAGTGCACAATCCCTTTGGCTCAGGTACTTCCACTTGATTTTGTAACTGTGGTGTAATCTCAGAAACAGCTTTGGTTCTTAGGGCTTCAGATGCCCAAGGAGTCGTGTTCACTCCTTCCAGGCTCTAGGAGATCACTGAGACCACACACGGTGGTGGTTTAAATGGACTTGGTGGTGGTGAC
This sequence comes from Bos indicus, assembly GCF_029378745.1. NCBI lineage: Eukaryota > Metazoa > Chordata > Mammalia > Artiodactyla > Bovidae > Bos > Bos indicus. The sequence goes on along the minus strand of NC_091772.1, from coordinate 10,058,037 downwards.
CTTGAGCAGTTAGCTTAATTGCCCAAGTCCTCCATGGTTCCATTCACAAAACCGTCACGAAAATGCCTCAAAACAGAGAAGTGGATGGAAGGACTTTGGGGTCCTTGCCAGGCGTGTGAGAGTCCATAATTTTATCTTTCCTGCAAAGAGAATCTCGTGTAAAATGGTGGAGGTAAATCTCATAGCTAAACGTGTTAAAATTGACAACACTGCCATCTTCCGGAACTGATGGTCCATTGGTTGTCACTGTCCCAGGCACTGTCCTGAGTGCCTCGCCTTCGTCAGCTCCTGTATGTCACAGTGACTCTCTCTCACATACGTAGAGAGTTCATACAGGTTTGCTCGCTACAGTTTCAGGGTCAGAGCCATGGTGTGAGCCTAGGTTGGCCTGATTCCCAGCCTGTGCTCTGACTCTGTTCCTACCTGCCTTTCCCCACATGGGGCGCGGTTTCCCACCTGGGAACCGGTTCCATGGCCTATTGCCCCCAGCTCAGCACTTCTCATAATGTAAATACCTCGTCCCTCAGCTCAGGTCAGTCCTCCTGTTTGTGGACAGTAGACAAGCCTATAAGGACTTTCTTCACTGTTGTAGGAGTTTAAAGCTGGGAGGGGGCCTTCAGTCATGTTTCTGGATTCTTCTTTCTCTCGGCAAGCAGACTGAAGCCCAGGTCCGGTTAGTAGACCACTGGCTGCAGACTCCTGGGCCCCTCTCTCCTTGCAGAACTCCTGTACGTGCACACAGGCTGGTCCCTTCTGTCAGCCCTTGCCAGCACTGTTCATGAAGCCTTTCCATCTTATGACAGGGTTACTGAGAAGAGTTGTGCTTGTTTAGGTAAATCTGTCTTGGACTAACCCTTGGTGATTGGTAAGACCCCTGAAACATGAGAACAGTCTCAGAGCAGCTGGGTTATTGGTTCTAGGGAAGCTCGTCAGGTTTCCGGTCTTTAATTCCTCCCTGTGGTTTTAGCAGCAGCTTTCTACCATGACTGAGACTGCGTCTTTCACATGCTCACTTTGTGTTTAATGTAACACACAGGTGTTTAGGGTTGTCTTCAATTTAAGAAGCACGTTCCCATCTGTTCAGTGTTGTGGGGCTGCTTGAATCTTTGGGAGTATGTAGCGTGTTTACACGGGTGGATTCATCTCCCCGCTTGGAACCCATTTCCTGTCCCAGGATTCAGGTACCAGCTTCGTTGTGCTTGATGGTGGCGCCTTCGACTCTGGGTAGGCTTGACAGTAACACGTGACCGTTCCATGCCTCTGAAAACAGAAAGTGATCTGCATTCAGCCTGAGCTCTGGGACGCAGTGTTGCCAGCTGTGGGCCCCGCTCTCCCAGGCCTTACAGATGGATCTCCTCCAAATGCTGGAGACGATGCTTGTTCTCTTAAAAGTGATGCTGTTTTGTTGTTGTTCGCTTGTATTTAAGCTAAAGTGGTTTTTCGCAATGTCTTTGAAATGTAGGTCAGAATGTAGCAGCTTTGCCCTCAGAACTTTTCAGTGATTTTTCCTGGTCTGAAACCTAAGATCCCAGGCCTTGGTGAACCTCCCCACCCTGTTGACAGCTCAGCTCTCCATCATCCATGCTGGACCCCACCCCACCCTCCCCCTCCTTGCTCTGGGCACCAGCTGTTCCGTTTTGGGTCCTGCTTCGTTGCCCAGACTGCCCTGGACCAGTCATGCCTTCGGGGCTTCTCCTCTGCTAGCCCCAGAGCCTGGTGTGCCTTTGGTGGTGCCGTCTGCCCGTCCTTGAGGCGCAGTACACGCGGACTCCTCTGGATGCTGTTCCTAACTGCCTCCTCCCACGGCTTTCTCACGGCTCATCGCTCCATCTCTGGCAGCCTTGTCTTGTTCTTTGTGATGCGCGCTTGTCTGTCAGCAGGTCCTTTTTCTCAGCCCCTCCTGAGAAGCAGGCATGGTTCTCCCCTTGGGGACACAGTTCCCAGTAAGAGCCCTGGTGGGCTTACAGGTCGCTCCAGGGGAGCAGCCATCACAGGTCGTTTATGAATAAGGGTAGAAAATGAAAATGAGATGAAAGTAGACCGTCTCGGGCAGTCCTAGATGGAGCGATCAGGAGAGGCCTCCTGAGGCGGGAACATTTCCTTTAAGGCTCATGTGGAGAGAGGATGATGCTTGTGTGACTGGAAGCGGCGGGTATCTCCAGGCAGAGGAAGAGGAAGCAGGCACGTGGCATCCAGCCAGGAGGTGGGGCGAGGGCAGAGCAGATGGGTGCAGTCACCAGAGGGCGGGATGCCGGGAGCACAGGGGGCCAGCTGATGTGGGCCTTGGAGACCCCCGGAAAGAGTTTGGCTGTTTCCCAAGAGTGCTGGGAAGCTGTTAGATGTCTTTAAGCAGTAGAGGAACGTGAAGATTAATTTACTGCAGATGTTAGTACATGCGGCGTTTGGAGAAGGTAGTGTAGAAGCGAGAGACCATTTAGGAAGCTGCTGCCTTAGTCCATGTGGGAGGTACCAGCGGCTTGGGTCTGGGTGGTCATCATGGAGATGGAGTGTCATGGAATTGAGGGCTGTCCCAGGCTTTGGATTTAAACAACTGGGCAGATGGCAAACCTGCTTCTGAGGTGAGGGCAGCAGAAATGACCCCCTGAGCTAGCGATGGGGTGAGAGTTCAGTCCGTGTATCTTTCCTATCAGGTTGGAAATTTTTAGAGGTCAGAGGCTGGTCTTACTAATTTCTATATTCTGTAGTGTCATTCACGTAACATGCTTGATGAATGTTTAGCAAACAGATTAAAAATGAATTTATAGTGAGATGCACATGTCCTTAGCTTCCCTGGTGGCTCAGACGGTAAAGCGTCTGTCTACAATGCAGGAGACCTGGGTTTGATCCCTGGGTTGGGAAGATCCCCTGGAGAAGGAAATGGCAACCCACTCCAGTACTCTTGCCTGGAAAATCCCATGGACGAAGGAGCCTGGTAGGCTACAGTCCATGGGGTCGTGAAGAGTCAGACATGACTGAGTGACTTCACTTCACACATGTCCTTTAAGTCAAGTCGCTCGCTTAGTCGTGTTCGACTCTTTGCGACCCCGTGGACTGTAGCCCACCAGGCTCCTCCGTCTATGGGATTCTCCAGGCAAGAATACTGGCGTGGGTTGCCATTTCCTTCTCCACACACATGTCCTTGGGGCTTCCCTGATAGCTCAGTTGGTAAAGAATCCGCCTGCAATTCAAGAGACCCCAATTCAATTCCTGGGTTGTGAAGATCCCCTGGAGAAGGGCTAGGCTACCCACTCCAGTATTCTTTGGGTTTCCCTTGTGGCTCAGCTGGGAAAGAATCCGCCTGCAATGCAGGAGACCTGGATTCGATCCCTGGGTTGGGAAGATCCCCTGGAGAAGGGAAAGGCTGCCCACTCCAGTATTCTGGCCTAGAGAATTCCATGGACTGTATAGTCCATGGGGTCGTAAAGAGTTGGACATGACTGAGCGACTTTCCCTTCACTTCGCACATGTCCTCTGTGGGGGAGAAGGTTCTTCACTGATTCCTCTGGCACGTGTGTTCCTAATGGTGGAAAATGGCACATCATGCAGAGGAATGTGTATCTGAGGCATGAGTCAGTTCCAGAATGACACTACAATTGGTGGAATAACCTCAAGCTCATCTTCAAGATCCTCAGGCAAAAGGTGCGAAGAGGGCCTCATGAAGACGTGAAGACTTGGGCCAAGGCAGTCTGGGAACACAGTGAGAATCGGTTTGTTGTTGGCTGTGGAAACGGTGCTGGATGAGTGGGCGCAGCTGTGGTGACCCGTTCATCCATGCATCTCATATCTGCCACCTTTGCAGTGCTCATCTGTACCAATTCAAATTCAAATGACTTGATACTTCATCCCCCTGATTCTAGCTGCCCCCTCCAATTGCCACTTGTTACAGAGAACTATTGCCCATGAATTAAAACATAATTGGAGAAAAGTCACTGCCTCTGATTTATGGGAAGCAGGCACCCTGTACAGTTTATCTGCTCCGGAACTCGGCAAAACAAAGTAGGAATAAAGCTGCAGTGGCTTGTTTGTACCTTTTTTGATGGAACAGGTGTAAATTTGTTGTCATTTAGTCACTAAGTCGTGTCCAACTCTTTGCGACCCCATGGACTGTAGCCTGCCAGTCTCTGCTGTCCATGGGATTTCCCAGGCCAGAATACTGGAGTGGGTTGTGATTTCCTTCTCCAGGAGATCTTGCTGACACAGGGATAGAACCTTCATCTCCTGTGTTGCAGGCAGGTGCTTTATCCCTGAGCTACCTGGGAAGCCTTGCAGGTATAAATACCTGTGACCGAGGTTAAGCGCCACTGGATGAACGGAATGGGGGGCTTCTCCCTTTCTTCTGTGCAGTCTCATTGCTGTAGCAACACGCAGCCTGTAGTGAGTCTCCAGGGCCCCTGGCAGGAGGAGGTGGTGTGGAAGGCACAGCAGGGCTCTGAGGAGCCTTCCCTAGCACTTCCTTCTCCATAGCTGAGGATATGAAAATGCTAGAAGTCTGTAAGATGCCTTATCTTGGAGAACAAAGCAGGTTGAACACTGAGCAGAAATTTAGCCCTGGATGCTCGTCAGGCAGAACCCCAAGTCGCTCCCCTCAGTTCTCTTTGAGGAGGTCCTATCCTGTCCAGTGAACTGGATCGTGTGCTGGGCCCTGAGAGGTCTGCAGGAAGAGAAAGTTTCGCCCTGGAGAGTAGATGCTCTGGGGGAGGAAACCAGGTGAGTGCTGGCAGGAGTCGTGCTGAGTGCTAGAAGAGATAAGAAGATTCTGCAGGTCGGGGCCTGGCTGGGGAGTGCTCTGAAAGCCAAGCCAGGATGTGTGCAATTTGCTTTGATAAACAGACGGCTGTTCTTTGGGGAGATGCACTTTGGCAGGATGGGGCAGGAGAGATGGCAGCTCAGGTTCTGCTGGCATGTTCTCAGCACCTGTGTGCAGGTAGCATTTTTACAAGTTCTGGTAGGTGTGCTTAGAATAAGGATTGTGATTAAAATGTATGGCCCAAAATACAACAGAGAATTGTTTTCTCTGTACTCGTAAGCATATGCTATCTCATTTCTTCATTCCTTTTTAAAATTGTGCTAAGATGAATCCACCTGCCAGTGTAGGAGATGCAGGAGACACAGCTTTGATACCTGGGTTGGGAAGATCCCCTGGAGAAGGAAAGGGCAGCCCACTCTAGTATTCTTGCCTGGGAAATCCTCTGGACATAGGGGCCTGGCAGGCTTCAGTCCATGGGGTCAAAGAGTTGGTCACGACTAAGCACACACACATGCGAGATACACTTAACATGACATTTGCCATCTTAACCGTTTTAAGAGTATGGCAGTATTAAGTGTGCCACATCACTGCAGCTAACCTCCAGAACTCCATTGCTATAAAACTGAAGTTCTGTACTCATTAAATAGTATTCCAACCCCCCACCCCCCGTCACCCTGGCAACCACCATTCCATTGTCTGTCTGTTCTCTAGGTACCTCATATCAGTGGATTCATACAGTATTTCTTTGTGTAACTGGTATATTCTGTGTAGTATAATGTCTTCAGAGTTCATCCATTCTGTAACAGGTATCAATTTCTTTCTTGTTAAGGCTAAATGACATTCCACTGCATGTATATGTCATATCTTACATATTCATTCATCTATCAGTGGACAGTTGCATTGTTTCCCCTATTGGCAGTTGTGAAGACAGTTATTTTCTGTTTTTTTGTTTTTGATAGTGGTCACCCTAATGGGTGTGCAATGTTACCTCATTGTGCTTTTGCTTCACTCTGTTTTTCTTCCATATTCTCAAGAATATCCTATCTGGAAAATAGTGTTTGGAAATACAGAAAGATGGAAAATCTCAAGGTCTGCTCCCCCAGTAAGTACAGTAAATAACTAATGAGAGTCAGTCTGAACCAGACATGGAACAACAGACTGATTCCAAATTGGGAAAGGAGTACGTCAAGGCTGTATATTGTCACCCTGCTTATTTAACTTATATGCAGAGTACATCATGTGAAATGCCAGCCTGGATGAAGCGTAAGCTGGAATCAAGATTGCCGGGAGAAATATCAATAACCTCAGATATGCAGATTACACCACCCTTATGGCGGAAAGCAATGAAGAACTAAAGAGCCTCTTGAAATTGAAAGAGTGAAAAAGCTGGCTTAAACAAAACTAATACAATTATGTAAAGTTTAAAAATAAAATTAAAAAAAATTCAACATTCAAAAAACTAAGATCGTGGCATCCAGTCCCATCACTTCATGGCAAATAGATGGGGAAACTACGGAAACAGTGAGAGACTTTATTTCTGGGCTCCAAAATCACTGCAGATGGTGACTGCAGCCAGGAAATTGAAAGGCATTTGCTCCTTGGAAGAAAAGCTATTACCAACCTAGATAGCTTATTAAAAAGCAGAGACATTACTTTGCTGATAAAGGTTCATCTAGTCAAAGGTGTGGTTTTTCCAGTAGTCATGTATGGATGTGAGAGTTGGACTATAAAGAAAGCTGAGCACTGAAGAATTGATGCTTTTGAACTGCGTTCTTGGAGAAGACTCTTGAGAGTCCCTGGGGCTACGAGGAGAGCCACCCAGTCAACCCTAAAGGAAATCAGCCCTGAATAGTCATTGGAAGGACTGATGCTAAAGCTGAAACTCCAATACTTTGGCTACCTGATACAACAAACTGTCTCATTGGAAAAGACCCTGATGCTGGGAAAGATTGAAGGCAGAAGGGGCCAACAGAGGATGAGATGGTTCGATGGCATCACTGACTTGATGGACATGAATTTGAGCAAGCTCTGGAGTTGGTGATAGACAGGGAGGCCTGGCATGCTGCAGTACATGGGGTCATATAGAGTCAGACACAACTGAGTGACTAAATTGCACTGTCCGTCTGACAAGGACAGATCCATGTATCCTGATGACCCCCTTCAAGCCCTGCCAAGTTCAGTTCAACCAGCTCACTCACAGATATCTCAAAACCCAGTCCATGGGGTATGGATCCAGGAAGTATTATTAGTCAAGGAGAGATGTGTTCATAATGGCACAGAGATGGAACAGTGAAGGGTGCTGAGGGCACTGCAGGAAGGACGTGGAGGGGAGCTTGAACTGAGACATCAGTGGAAGGAGCCTAGAGGCAGGCCTGGGCTGCAGAGGTGCCCTGGGCAGGAAGTGATGAGGCCTGGGTGGGTAATGGGATGTGGGCAGGAAAGAAGGAAAAGCCATTGGCATCCATTTCTGGTTTTAGTAGTTGATTGGGTGTTGCTAGCTCCCCAGCAGAAAGGCGGATATAGGAGGAGAGGCGGGGAGGACAGTGAGCCTTGCCTTGAAAACCTGGGCCCTGGCCGTGAACTTCCTTCCAGGAGGAACTGCCTGTGAACTTGGGGTCAGCCACCATCTCCCTGTGGGGGTTCGGGGTCCAGTCCACCTGTCACAGGCCCCCGGGAAGGCGGGTCCCCTGCATCCCCCAGCTGCTGAGTGAGGGCCCTTGTTTGTCCACCCTGAACTGGGGCTCAGACCCCTTGGTGCATAAGCGCGCTCACTGGGCAGACTTTGGTAAAGCCTGGCGGGAGTCAGGGCACTGGTAGCCTTTGCACTGGGCACTTGGACTCCTCTGGGCTGACTCTGCGTTCCGGCCGCTGTGCAGCTCACCCGGCCCTGGCTGCATGCCTGCTCCTCCTGGCAAAAGTCCATGTCCCCCCGCCCTGGGCTCCATCCCACAGGCTTCAGCAGGCCTGGCCCTGGAGACATGTGAAGAGTTCGGGATCCCTTACCCTGTATCTTGAGCATTATTTTACTAGCGTGTGACATGAGTGCAATTATGCGGTAGTTTGAGCATTCTTTGGCATTGCCTTTCTTTGGGATTGGAATGAAAACTGACCTTTTCCAGTCTTGTGGCCACTGCTGAGTTTTCCAAATTTGCTGGCATATGGAGTACAGCACTTTCACAGCATCATCTTTCAGGATTTGAAATAGTTCAACTGGAATTCCATCACGTCCACTAGCTTTGTTCATAGTGATGCTTTCAAAGGCCCACTTGACTTCACATTCCAGGATGTCTGGCTCTAGGTGAGTGATCACACCATCGTGATTATCTTGGTCGTGAAGATCTTTTTTGTATAATTCTTCAGTGTATTACTGCCACCTCTTCTTAATATCTTCTGCTTCTGTCAGGTCCATAGCATTTCTTTCCTTTGAGCCCATCTTCGCATGAAATGTTCCCTTGGTATCTCTAATTTTCTTGATGAGACCTCTAGTCTTTCCCATTCTGTTGTTTTCCTCTATTTCTTTGCATTGATCTCTGAGGAAGGCTTTCTTATCTCTTCTTGCTATTTGGAACTCTGCATTCAGATGCTTATATCTTCCTTTTCTCCTTTGCTTTTCACTTCTCTTCTTTTCACAGCTATTTGTAAGGCCTCCTCAGACAGCCATTTTGCTTTTTTGCATTTCTTTTCCATGGGGATGGTCTTGATCCCTGTCTCCTGTACAATGCCACGAACCTCTGATCATAGTTCATCAAGCACTCTATCTATCAGATCTAGTCCCTTAAATCTGTTTCTCACTTCCACTGTATAATCATAAAGGATTTGATTTAGGTCTCATACCTGAATGGTCTAGTGGTTTTCCCTACTTTCTTCAATTTTCCTACTTTCTTCAATTTCAGAATTTGGCAATAAGGAGTTCATGATCTGAGCCACAGTCAGCTCCTGGTCTTGTTTTTGTTGACTGTATAGAGCTTCTCCATCTTTGGCTGCAAAGAATATAATCAGTCTGATTTTGGTGTTGACCATCTGTAGAATGATGTCCATGTGTAGAGTCTTCTCTTGTGTTGTTGGAAGAATGTGTTTGCTATGACCAGTGCATTCTCTTGGCAAAACTCTGTTAGTCTTTGCCCTGCTTCATTCCGTATTCCAAGGCCAAATTTGCCTATTACTCCAGGTGTTTCTTGACTTCCTACTTTTGCATTCCAATCCCCTATAATGAAAAGGACATCTTTTTTGGGTGTTAGTTCTAAAAGGTCTTGTAGGTCTTCATAGAACCATTCAACTTCAGCTTCATCAGCGTTACTGGTTGGGGCATAGACTTGGATTACTGTGATATTGAATGGTTTGCCTTGGAAATGAACAGAGATCATTCTGTCATTTTTGAGAATGCATCCAAGTACTGAATTTCAGACTCATTTGTTGACCATGATGGCTACTCCATTTCTTCTAAGGGATTCCTGCCCATAGTAGTAGATATAATGGTCATCTGAGCAATACGTGAACCTTGAACTTCCAGATGTTCATGCTGCTTTTAGAAAATGCAGAGGAACCGGAGATCAAATTGCCAACATCTGCTGGATCATCGAAAAAGCAAGAGAGTTCCAGAAAAACATCTATTTCTGCTTTATTGACTATGCCTTTGACTGTGTGGATCACAATAAACTGTGGAAAATTCTGAAAGAGATGGGAATACCAGACCACCTGACCTGCCTCTTGAGAAACCTATATGCAGGTCAGGAAGCAACAGTTAGAACTGGACATGGAACAACAGACTGGTTCCAAATAGCAAAAAGGAGTACGTTAAGACTGTATATTGTCACCCTGTTTATTTAACTTCTGTGCAGAGTACATCATGAGAAACGCTGGACTGGAAGAAGCACAAGCTGGAATCAAGATTGCCAGGAGAAATATCAATAACCTCAGATATGCAGATAACATCATTCTTATGGCAGAAAGTGAAGAGGAACTGAAAAGGCTCTTGATGAAAGTGAAAGAGGAGAGTGAAAAAGTTGGCTTAAAGTTCAACATTCAGAAAACTGATCATGGCATCTGGTCCCATCACTTCATGGGAAATAGATGGGGAAACAGTAGAAACAGTGTCAGACTTTATTTTGGGGGGCTCCAAAATCACTACAGATGGTGACTGCAGCCATAAAATTAAAAGACGCTTACTCTTTGGAAAAAAAGTTATGACTAACTTAGATAGCATATTGAAAAGCAGAGACATGACATTGCCAACAGAGGTCCATCTAGTCAAGGCTATGGTTTTTCCTGTGGTCATGTATGGATGTGAGAGTTGGACTGTGAAGAAGGCTGAGTGCCGAAGAATTGATGCTTTTGAACTGTGGTGTTGGGGAAGACTCTTGAGAGTCCCTTGGACTGCAAGGAGATCCAACCAGTCCATTCTGAAGGAGATCAGCCCTGGATTTCTTTAGAAGGAATGATGCTAAAGTTGAAACTCCAGTACTTTGGCCACCTCATGCGAAGAGTTGACTCATTGGAAAAGACTCTGATGCTCGGAGGGATTGGGGGCAGGAAGAGAAGGGGATGACAGAGGATGAGATGGCTGGATGGCATCATTGACTCAATGGACGTGAATCTGAGTGAACTCCGGGAGTTGGTGATGTACAGGGAGGCCTGGCGTGCTGCGATTCATGGGGTCGTAAAGAGTCGGACACGACTGAGTGCCTGAACTGAACTGAACTGAACTGAGCTACCCTGTATTTGCCTTGTCGCCTCTCTCAGGACTGGTCTGGGATCAGCATTCTCCTTTTGCCTTTAAACTTTCACGTCGTAGCCGAACTAGCTTTCTGCCTTCCTGATTCCCTAATGCTTAGTATTAGCTTAATAAAGTCAGGTACCCTACAGCATGCCTCTCCCCACCGCCCCCCACTGACACACACACCCTCTCTTCTTCTTAGTTACTCTCATTAAAGCCTCGTGAACACATCTTTGTTGGGTTCTTGAGTTTGAGCCGCTCCTTCCCCTTGAGCACCAGCGGCTTTCCTGTCACTTGAGAGAAATCTCAGCCCTCTCTGTCCATCGGGAAACTTTTTCTCCCTGAATTGGCTGCACACAGGGCCTCTGCCTCTCCAGCTACCCCCTTCCAGTCTCCCACCTCCTCTTCCAACAAGTTCATTCTGAGAATCATGCTGCTCCTCATCGTGGAGAACCTTCGGGAGGGACTTTACTCTTTAAGTGCCAGCGTGGTAGGTCCATGAGAAGTAGCTGAGCTTCTGGTGTTGTCAGGACTCCCTTGGCCGTGCACGGGATTCCTGGTTTCCTCTCAAGGTTTTACTGGGTTGGGGGACTACTCATGGACTTGCCCCTGGAACCGGCCACAGGATGGAGCTCACTCAATGCCCCCCTTAACCCTTCGTGATGACCCCAGCATGGGGCCCAGCCCGTGGTGCCTCTGGAATGCCCTCCAGGCCCCAAACACAGCCACCCATTTGTCCCCTACTATCATCTTCTGTCACTTTCTGCCTTGAAATTTATGGTTTGGTTTAAGTGGACAGAACGTCTTTCACAGCTCTCTCCAGGCCAAATCCATCTATGAAACCGTCTACAAATCCCTCCCACTCTCCTTCCCATGGCCAGTCCTCTTCGTCTTCCAAGGTGGGTGCGTACAGGAGTTGTCTCCTCAGAGGCATTCTGTGTGTCTCCAGTTTGAGCTCAGTGCTTCCTCTTCATTCTCTGCCAGGTGTCTGGCTCACACCTTTATCACCATAGCCTTTCCCAAATTCATGTCATTAATGCTTTTGCCTGCTCGCCCACCAGGCTTCCTGAGAGCAGGAGCCACGCCTTACTCATCTTTGAGTCTCCAGCATCTTGCATGTAGTGAGCACGTCACAGATGTTCCTGAGATGGAGACTTGGCAGCAGCAGCAGGTGTGTCCATTCATGGGTGTCCAGGGGCCTTGTGCTTCAAATGGTCGCACACACTTTAGAGTCTCCAGTGTAGCTGGGCCTCATCTTTGTGAGGCTGTCATGCACACAGATGTACTTCTTACACATTTTGTGACTTTCTTAACTGTTACCCATTCATATATCTTTTGGTTTCCTCGGTATCATGTAGATGTGAGTATGTTTATTGCAGTAGGTTAAAAATGTTTGTTACTTAGCATCCAGTGCCTATTAGAGCAGAGTTCTCTGGAAGAATTAAATCTGGTTTGTAAATGATTATATGCAGTAAGACCCAACTCATCTTCAAAGCACCTGGTCTCAACAGGCAGCCTAGTAATTCTCCAAAGAGAAGTTTTCTCCAAAAACCCATGCTGTGCATCACAGTAAGATTTCGACTTTTAAGAAGTGAATCTTTGTTACCCAAGAACATTTAATTGGCCCACGTGGGCACATGGCGTTGGGTATGTCGTGTCCGAGGTCCTTGTTTGGGAACTGACTGCTGGCCCACATCGCTGGCTTTCTGGAAGCCAGGATTTGTGTGCACACATATGTGGTGCCTGGTGCCAGAGGACTTTTGGAGGAGGCGAAGCAGCCCAGGGACTTCCTTCGGGAGGGACCTCCACTTTGGAGAAGCGCCCAGCCAGGGTCTTTGCCAGGAAACAGTTTCACTGCAGGGAAAACATTCCTCCTCAGTGGCCCGGTGTCTTTAAGAAGAAACCAAGCCCACTCCTCAGGTGTCCTCTGTCTCACTCTGAGGCTGTAAACAGGGGACTAACTTGGCAGAGTATGGGCACTTTCACAGCTTTTAGAAAGTGCTCAAAGCAAAATTATATGCATTCCAAGTTCATTTCAGTCTTGAAAGGAGAAAGGAGAAATTTTTATTTGTGCATTAGCTCAAATTTTTATTTAAGCACTAGCCAGTGGGGAGCCCGTTTGAATGGATATACTGTATGTGGATAATTAAATTCTAAAGGGGAAAAATGCCTAGGTTTCAAATCCAGTTGGACCGAAAATACCTAAAGTCAAAAATCACACCTGTGTTTGGCAAGTGGTCCAGGGAGCTTCATGGAGTGTAGTGTTGGGATGGGATTGGTGGGCGTCAAGGCCAGCTCAGGAGCTGTGCATGGCCCCTGACTCTGAAGGTGGTCTCAAGTCAGGTCACTGACATCAGGGGATGAGGACAGATGAGTGATGATTTTTTTGAAAAAATTTTTTTGATGTGGACCATTTTTAAAGTCTTTATTGAATTTGTTGCAATATCGTTTCTCTATTATGTTTTGATATTTTGCCCACGAGGCATGTAGGATGTTAGCTCCCTGACCAGGGATCGAACCCGCACTTTCTGCTTTGGCAGGAGAAGTCTCTCTTTTTTCTTTTTTTTATTTTACTTTACAATATTGTATTTCTTTTGCTGCACATTGACTTGAATCTGCCATGAGTGTACATGTGTTCCCCATCCTGAACCCCGCTCCCACCTACCTCCCCATACCATCCCTCTGGGTCATCCCAGTGCACCAGCCCCGAGCACCTTGTATCGTACATCGAACCTGGACTAGCGATTTGTTTCACATATGATATTATACATGTTTCAATACCATTCTCCCATATCATCCCACCCTTGCCCTCTCCCACAGAGTCCAAAAGACTGTTCAATACATCTGTGTCTCTTTTGCTGTCTCTCATACAGGGTTATCATTACCTTCTTTCTAAATTCCATATATATGCATTAGTATACTGTATTGGTGTTTTTCTTTCTGGCTTACTTCACTCTATATAATAGGCTCCAGTTTCAGAGAAGTCTTAACCACTGGACTACCAGGGAAGTCCCTGAGTGATGATTATTTTTAACCTTTTTATTTTCATGTGTTCATTATGGAAAATTTTGAGATCACAAACAAGCAAAAAAGAAATCATTGCAGTGAACATGTTGCTGTATATTCTAGTCTGTACTTCTGTTTACCCCACTGTCTAGTCACGTCTGTCTTTCTCCATGTGTGTATGTGCATATATGTGTACATATGTATACTTTTATATTTATGTACATTTATGTGTTCTTTTACCAGATGGGTTCACACTGGGCTTGTGGGAGTTTCTTGCACTTACGTGTCTTTTCCTCTTCATATGTGTTATCCTCTATCATTTTAAGTCCATGTGCGATCCCTTTGTATGGCCATTCCATACCTTACTTATCTTCTGTTGGTAGGTGTTTCTGTTGTGTAGTTTGGTGCTATGATGAGCAATTGGGGTGAACACATTTGTAGCTAAATCTTTGTGCTGATCCATGAGTACTGCCTCCTCAAGGGAGAAAAAAGTAGAATGGAATTACCAGGCCAGAGGGTATATATAATGTATCCTATACACAGAAGAACTGTACAAAAAAGATCATCATGACCCAGATAATCACGATGGTGTAATCACTGACCTAGAGCCAGACATCCTGGAACGTGAAGTCAAGTGGGCCTTAGAAAGCATCACTACGAACAAAGCTAGTGGAGGTGATGGAATTCCAGTTGAGCTATTCCAAATCCTGAAAGATGATGCTGCGAAAGTGCTGCACTCAATATGCCAGCAAATTTGGAAAACTCAGCAGTGGCCATAAGACTGGAAAAGGTCAGTTTTCATTCCAGTCCCAAAGAAAGGCAATGCCAAAGAATGCTCAAACTACCGCACAATTGCACTCATCTCACACGCTAGTAAAGTAATGCTCAAAATTCTCCAAGCCAGGCTTCAGCAATATGTGAACCGTGAACTTCCTGATGTTCAAGCTGGTTTTAGAAAAGGAAGAGGAACCAGAGATCAAATTGCCAACATCCACTGGATCATCGAAAAAGCAAGAGAGTTCCAGAAAAACATCTATTTCTGCTTTATTGACTATGCCAAAGCCTTTGATTGTGTGGATCACAAGAAACTGTGGAAAATTCTGAAAGAGATGGGAATACCAGACTACCTGATCTGCCTCTTGAGAAATCTGTATGCAGGTCAGGAAGCAACAGTTAGAACTGGACATGGAACAACAGACTGGTTCCAAATAGGAAAAGGAATTTGTCAAGGCTGTATATTGTCACCCTGTTTATTTAACTTATATGCAGAGTACATCATGAGAAACGCTGGGCTGGAAGAAGCACAAGCTGGAATCAAGATTGCCGGGAGAAATATCAATAACCTCAGATATGCAGATGACACCACCCTTATGGCAGAAAGTGAAGAGGAACTAAAAAGCCTCTTGATGAAAGTGAAAGTGGAGAGTGAAAAAGTTGGCTTCAAGCTCAACATTCAGAAAATGAAGATCATGGCATCCGGTCCCACCACTTCATGGGAAATAGATGGGGAAATAGTGGAAACAGTGTCAGACTTTATTTTGGGGGGCTCCAAAATCACTACAGATGGTGACTGCAGCCATGAAATTAAAAGACGCTTACTCCTTGGAAGGAAAGTTATGACCAACCTAGGTAGCATATTCAAAAGCAGAGACGTTACTTTGCCAACAAAGGTCCGTCTAGTCAAGGCTATGGTTTTTCCTGTGGTCATGTATGGATGTGAGAGTTGGACTGTGAAGAAGGCTGAGCACCAAAGAATTGATGCTTTTGAACTGTGGTGTTGGGGAAGACTCTTGAGAGTCCCTTGGACTGCAAGGAGATCCAACCAGTCCATTCTGAAGGAGATCAGCCCTGGGATTTCTTTGGAGGGAATGATGCTAAAGCTGAAACTCCAGTACTTTGGCCACCTCATGCGAAGAGTTGACTCATTGGAAAAGACTCTGATGCTGGGAGGGATTGGGGGCAGGAGGAGAAGGGGCCGACAGAGGATGAGATGGCTGGATGGCATCACTGACTCGATGGATGTGAGTCCGAGTGAACTCCGGGAGTTGGTGATGGACAGGGAGGCCTGGGGTGCTGAGATTCATGGGGTCGCAAAGAGTCGAACAGGACTGAGCGACTGATCTGATCTGATCTGAAGGCTCTTAATATACATTCACAAACTGTTCTATAGGATGGTTGTACATATTACCACTATTCATTTCCTACCAATACCGTCTGAGTTTCCCTTTGCTTGCAAACTCGAAAGGAATCCTTATGAAGTGTAGACTGGTCAGTATGAGCACACCCTTCTGGGTGCAGCTCTTGGCTGTCTTCACAACTAGGGTGTAGGGAATCCCCCTAGCAGGGGCTCTCTCTGCACGCATGTTCTGAGCATCCTGGTCATCAGCAGGGATCCAGCAGGCACCGGTTTGTCCTGTGCTGAGCTCCATGCTGTGTGTCGTTAGCTCCAGCCTTCTTGCTCCTTTCAGGTTAAGAGTCGGGATGGGATTTTGGAATGTAAAGCCAGAAGGAGCTAGATTCTGAATGAAGAGTTCTCAAGATTGCAGTGCAGAAAGCCGGAGGCACCCAGACGCTGGTGCAAACTTCTTACCAGCAGACACTGATTGTAGGAAAAGAAAGTGGTTTCATTTTCCTTCCTCTCTCCAACCCCTTCCTGGTTTCTTCCTTAGACTCTCCCACCTCATTTCTTTCCTCCTTCCCTCCCATTCCCCTTACCTTCTTTCAATGGGAAGGATAAATGCATCACACCAGGGAAAGAGTTAGGAGACATCAGTAACAAGGTGTATTCTTCTGTCTGCTGAGCTTAGCTTCCCTCTCGATGCCCGTCAGCAGGATCTAATCTGTTCACTCAGCACCCAGCATAGCACTTTACTCGCCATGTAATACACGTGACCTAGGTTTTCCCCTTAATTCATACCCCATGTAGAAGGCACTTCAGAAACAGCTGGTCATAGCTGGAGATGCCCCTGGGAAGGCCTGCACCTTCAGGTGTGATCATGTCCTTCCTGGGGGCTTGGGAGGGACAACCACAGTGCTCATGCGTACAGTGTCCCGCCACCCCCATCTTCCTCTGTTGTTCCCTCTCACTCTCTGGGGCTTTAAACATTGTTTTATCTTGTCTTTTTTTCCTTGCTTGACCTTCAGCATGAAAGTTTTACGCATGTAGTTGGAAATATTTCTGTTGCTGGTGATGTTGTAGTTAGTCTGTGTTTTAGCTGTGTTTTGTACTGTGTCTCTGCTGGTTTATTTTATCGGGCTTCCTATTTTTCAGAAGTTTGCCTTGCTACAAGGCTGACTTCCTTTCCCATCTCTGGTCTCAGTGGTATCACTTTTTCATGGACCATTTACTTACTTGGCAGTTGCCATAGAGCGCCTTAAATAGCTTGCAAGATGCACCGTCTTGGAGAACTTGTGATGAAGCAGCTGAAAGAAGTGAACTTCTTCCTGCCATTAACAGATAGCAGCATCAGTTACAGGCGGGCCTCTGGGACACAGCCGGCTGGGTTCCAGAGCACTGTGATAGAGCAAATATTGCCCTATGGAGAGTCGTACCAAGTGATTGGTTTCCCTGTCCTTTTAAAATTATCCTTGTACTGTGTTACTCCATTATATTTAGCAATAAAGAACCTGCCTGCCAATGCAGGAGATGTAAGAGACACAGCTTCAGTCTCTGGGTTGGAAAGATCCCCTGGAGAAGGGCATGGCAACCCAGTATTCTTTCTTGGGGAGTCCCATGGACAGAGGAACCTGGCGAGCTATAGTCCATACAGTCACAAAGAGTCAAACACGACTGAAGTGACTTAGCATGCATGCACCCCATTATATTGTATGTTAAGTGTGCAGTAGGATTCTGTCTAAAAAATATACATACTTCAATTTTAAAAGTTTATTACTAAAATGTGCTAACCATCATCTTAGCCTTCAGTGAGTCATAATGTCTTTGCAACAGTAACACAAAAGATCACTGATCAGATCACCATCACAAATACAATAATGAGAACGTTTTCGGTATGGAATGTGTTACTAAAATGTGACACAGGCATGAAGTGAGCAAACGCTGCTGGGAAAATAGCACTGGTTGACTTGTTCGATGTAAGGTTGCTACAAACCATCAGTTTGTTTAAGAAAAAAAAAAGACAGTATCTACGGAAGTGTGATAAAGTGAGGTCTGTCTGTACTGACTTAGCCTTTTTCTTTCTTGTCCTTGAATGTAACTCCACCGCGAGCCACTTAAGATGATGAGCTCCTTTGTTTTCCATGAGCGGTGGAGTTCCAGGCGCCATCTGTCTTCATTCGGTCCCTTTAGCCTCGCGTTGTCCGCGCAGTGGTGGCATTTCTGTTTCCCTTGTTGTATTGATATACTTGTATGATCTGAAGCTGAATTACGCGGTAGCTGCGGAAGGGACTTGCCCTGTGCAGTGATGGATGGCAGTGACAGGCGAGGGTGGGAGGTAGTGGATTCCTCTTCCTCCTGCACAGCAGCGTGATTCTCCTCCGAAGCAGCATCTTGTACTAATTTGATTATCTGCCACACGCTGTCTGTAACTTGCCGGCTCATCTGATGAGAGCTTGCTGCCGATTCTGTCGTGGGCTCCTAATGTACCTACATGTCTGTTGTTGCTCCCAGGCCTGTGCGGGAAACGTGCTGTTTCCTCTTCTCGGCCCCTCGGCCCCATGGCCATTTGCTCTTCATGTGCTAAAGCCCACGTCGTCTCTAAGATCTCGGTTTATTTGTTTTTTTTTTAACTTTTACTTTTATATTGGAATGTAGCCGATTAACCACGTGATAGTTTCAGGGACTATCAGCCACACATTCTGCCCCAGAGTCTTCCTCCCAGCCCGGCTGTCGCGTAGCATTGAGCAGAGTTCCCTGTGCTGTGTGGTAGGATAAGATCCCGGTCACTTAGATGTCACTTGGTCAGGGAGGCCCTGCCAACCCCAGCCCAGATTTCATTTCCCTGGCTCTTCACTCAGAGCATTTTATCTTATTTATTTATTTTCATCATTAAATTTTCATCATTATTATTTTCATCATTTTGCCTGTGCTGGGTCTTCATTGCTGTCAGAGATAAAGAACAAGTTCACAACTGGGGTGAGTTTTTTTTTTTTTTAATTAATTACTTTCTGGTTGCTCTGGATCTTTGTTGCTGCACTCAGGCTCTCTCTAGCTGTGGTGAGTGGGGGCTCCTCTCTAGTTGTGGTGCACAGGCTGCTCCTTAGAGTCGCTTCTCTTGTTTCAGAGCACGCCCTCTAGGGGGTGCACACCCAGGAGTTGAGCCTCATCAGCTCTGGAGCAAGGGCTCAGTGTGTGTGAGCACAGACTCAGCTGCTGCACGTTAATACGGGATCTTCCCAGAGCAGGGGTGGAACCTGTGTGCCCTGCTTTGGCAGGTGGACTCTTAACTGTTGGACCACCAGGGGAGTCCTGTGGTAGCACTTAAAATAGTTGGTAAGACTGTTCTCTCGGTGCAGCTCTTTGCCGGCTCTTGGTTTGTGTATTTAGTAAAATATTTTCAGTATATATAGTGGAAAGTTTTGATTTTTCTTAATAATGCGCTCCTGCTTCTAAGTAAGTGTTTTGAGAAGTAATTGTTGATTGTGTGTGTGTGTGTGTGTGTGAACTGTTGTGCCTGAAGGAGGACCCTCCACCCCCTTCTTTTCTCCCAGATCATGATGCTAACCTTGAAAAGCTGTGTCCCACATCAGTGACCTCAGATGGTCACCATCAGCAGCCCCCAGATTTTATGATCTACTGAGGTTAGTCATCATCGTTGCTGGAGATGAGTGGAAATGAACTAGAAATTTGTAGGAGCAAAAAGGAAGTAAGACGGTTGCTATAATCAGGGTAGATTAAGAAAAATGTCTGAAACAGGTAGTTTGTCTCATTATAAATTGAAATGCTTATTACAAAAAATAACACATTCAGAAATGAATAATGTAATCACAAGTATTCACAATCCTTCCACCAAGAAATAATGACTGGTTTATATTTGTAATATTTACTTATATTTTATACTCTGTATATTTAATTGTACACTGGGTACTGTAATCATGCATTATAAAGAGTATTTTTAAAAAACAACATTGAGCTCACACTTGACATAGAGTTCCATGTTTGGCTTTTCCTTTTACCATTTTCCTGGGAGTTTGTGCCCAGGCCACCGAAGACTTGTCTTCCTTCCATGTTTCTATCACAATGTAACTTGCTTCATCACTGATGACTTTTGGGACTGTTTCTTCTTTTTGCCCCCATAAATTACTGGTTGTGCTCAGTCGCTTCAGTCATGTTTGACTCTTCGCAACCCCATGGATTGTAGCCCGCCAGGCTCCTCTGTCCTTGGGATTCTCCAGGCAAGAATACAGGAGTGGGTTGCCATGCCCTCCTCCAGGGGATCTTCCTGACACAGGGATAATCTGAGTCTCCTGCATTGCAGGCAGATTTTTTACTTCTGAGCCACTGAGGAAGCTCAAATTTTTTATTACATTGCAGCTAATCTTCCTGTAAGTCTTCCCTGCTTTACTATTCTTTTTTTCTTTTTTGGCCTTGCCACGTGGCATATGGGATCTTAGTTCTCTGACCAGGGATCCAGCTCGCACCCCCAACACTGAAAGTGTGGAGTCCTAACCACTGGGCAGGCAGGGAAGTCCCCTGCTTTACTATTTTATCAGCTAAATCCACACACCCCGGAATTCTCCATTTGACGGTGCCTTCTGCTTACATTACAGCAGCAAGCAGAGGGACAGAGAGAGATGTCAGAGAGAAATGAGGAATGGGAAGCTTGAGACCTAGAAGAGGCGATGGCAGGGGCAGGCTGGGGTGGATAGGAAAACCCCGTGAGATCACAGGTGCTGCCAAGACCTCCCTCGGCCCGTGAGTTTCAAGCCGTGCCTGGTTGAGCACGTGGGCATTGTGTCCCTTGGCACTCCATGTCAAAGGAGCACAGGTGTGCAGAGCAGACTGGAGCTTTTCACCTCAGGGGTGTCTTGCCAGGGCAGAGGAGCTGTGGTGCATTTCAAGTCTTTTTCAAATGTTCAGACCCCCTCCTCTGCCCTCTCTTTCTCTGTACCCACAGATATGCACAGCTTTTCTTTTCATAAATGAACCTTTTTCTTGGTTACCCCATGTGGATCCCACCAAACCGTTTAATTAGAATCATCTACCATGTACATTTGCAGTCTGGAGATTGCTCCCGTAAATCATGGTGCATCTGTGTTCTAAGGTTGCATGATATTAAACTGTGTTGTAGGGTGTTAGTTCATGATTTGGGGATCTGTCCAAGATATGAATGAAGAGGAAAGGGTTTCTCGTGTGTGTGTGTGTTCAGCTGTGGTGTTGAAGGCCATTTACCAAGACGTTGTGATCATGGTGAGGGGCCTTACTGTATTTTCCGTGTTCGCTGCAGTTAATCATTTTCGCCTTGAGGAGTCATTTCTTAGGGCACAGAGAGCTCTGCCCTGGCTGGTGTCGTCTGCTCCTCACCCAAGCGTTCTGTCACTCTGTCTAACTAGCGTCAGGCTCTGAGTCTCACGACACTGACTTCAAAGCTCTCCCCAGAGCTGAATACCTGCTCTGTGCCTTGCGGAAGGCTCTCAGGTTACCGAGTCGGCTCGGTGGTCTCTGTCCTCTAGGAGCCCTGGTGGACAAGGCTCTGTCCGTCCTCTAGATCTGTACGGCCCTGGGAGGTCTGGGCCCCAGCCCCCTTTGGGCCATAACTGCTCCCGCTCTGTCTCTGCTCCCTGGTTCCATCGGCTTTCACCACGCTAGTCTTGTTGTGTGCTCTGGTCTTTGGCCTGGCTTCCCCCACGTGTGGCACCAACTGCATCCTCACGGTCATGCCCTTCCCTTAGCTTTCCCCCACCCTTTCCTGACTTCAGTCTTTTTCACAGCATTTGCTACATAAAGATCTCACTGTTGGTTAGCTACCCTCCCTGCCCCTGCCCCAGGGGCTTCCCTGGTGGCTCAGATGGTAAAGAATCTGCCTGCACTGCAATGCAGGAGGCCTGGGTTCGATCCCTGGGTTGAGAAGATTCCCCTGGAAGAGGGCATGGCAACCCACTCCAGTTTTCTTGCCTGGCAAGTTCCATGGACAGAGAAGCCTGGAGGGCTGTAGCCTGTGGGAGTCGAACTGAGCCACTAACACTTTCACTCACCCTCCTCCTTCCCCTCATTTCCAAAAGAATGGAAGGCTTACAACAGCAGGGACTTGGTTCCTTCTGCAGAGTCTCAGGGCCTGGGACATGGATGGCGTGCTGATCCAGTGAGCTAATGATGCATGAACCACTGGCCCCTCTGCTTCGTGCTCAGAGCCTGGCTTGTTTCTTTCGTCTCTCTCCTGCTGTTTTTCTTCCACCTGATTTCCCCTCTCCCCACATCGTGGTGATCACCCTTCTGTCCATTTGTGAAGGTCTAGCTTAGATAGACAGTGCAGGCTTCTCCCGTCCCTGCAGCTATAAATGTCCTCCCTCCACCCTGACTCCTGTTAAAAATGAGACTTTCTCTTTGGGCTCCTCACATTCTGTGTGATCGATGTGCACACATACTCCATTTCCCTTACAGTTCACTCTTAAGACCTGAAGGCAACTTATCCGTTCTGTACATCCGAGACGCTACCTTGCACACAGTAGGGGCTTGTTAAAGGCTTGTTGGGCATGTGGCCGGCATGGCTGAACGAAAGCAGGGACGTGCCTTGTGGCGCACTGTTCTGGCGTGTCTGACGGGAAGAGGTCCATCTTGGAACTGTGGACCACCTTTAACTCTGGGAGGCTGTGTCTGGGGTGCAGGCTGCTGTGGTTTGGTTGAGTAGGTGAGACGGAATTCTAGAGATGAGGTAGAGATGGAGGAGGAGTAGGAAGCGGTGGACTTTTCTCTTGGCTTTGTGAAGAGGAGGTCCCCTTGGGCATCTCCCTGAGCCTCCCCGGGCCTCAGTCTCCTGGTCCGTACAGTATCAGGAGGACAGGAGCTGGATGCAGGGGTGTGTGCCAGGTTGATGGCTTGGTCTCTTAAGTCCCATTTTGTTCTAATTACCTGTGGTCTTAGGTTTGATCAGGTAGGTCTCCTGGGTTTAACACGTGGTTCTGGCTGTCTTTATTAGAGCAGGTTATGGCACTATTATGAGAAATAAGCTGCGAAGAAACTCAAAATGCTTATGGTATCAAATTTTACTATTTTTTTAAAGCCATCTTCGTTTCTTTGAGCACTTACCATTTGCAATACAGAAGGCTTAACACTGGCTTCTGGGAAATCTTTATTAGTACTTTGTAGACCAAGGATTTGAAAGTTCATTAGAAAACCAGTCCCAGAGTACTGGGGATACTTTTATTATAATCTTCGACGTCTACCTTAAAGGGGTTTAATTTCACACCTTCCTAGATCAAATCACATTGTGCAATTGATGTAAGCTCTTGGAATTACAGTTGTATGAAATCACTGTGCTACAGGATAGCATAATTTGAAGGGGAAAAGGGGGAATCTAGGAGTGATTGATTGATGTGGCAGTTTCAGTCGTCTCTACAAGTAGCTTTCTCATGCTGGTTTGCATGCTAGTAGCTTTCTGATGCTCGTAGGAAGGACTGCAGGGCCTCTCGAGGCAGAGTCTAGTCTGGAAGAATGGCCAGGTTCTTCTTTCATGAGTTTCCCTTTGCCTCCCTTGGGGAAGCATCTGGTTTCTGCTGAGCCTTTAAAGAACATCTTGAATGACAAGGTTCTCAAGGTCAGGGAGATAGTTGGATGGGACCTGCACAAACTGTCACACCCAAATCCAAACTTTATCTTTAGTCTTCAGATCCCCTAATCTCCGTGAGATTTGCTTTCTCTACAGTGATTTTCTTGCTGGGAAAATCCCAGGGACGGTGGAACCTGGTAGGCTAACGTCCATGGGGTTGCAAAGAGTCGAACATGACTGAGCGGCTTCACTTTCACTTTCACGGTGATTTGAGACTGGCTGGAAGGGAGTTCCCGAAGGTGGAAGGGTAGTGAGAAGATTGGCCGTTCTGGGCTAAACCACTGTAGGACCCATTGTGGTTGTGGTCAAAATCTAGGCCCTTGTAAGGATGCAGGAGAAGGGAACCTTGTACACTAGTTCTTTCCAGCACCTTTCCATTTATCCCTTACCAGACTCTGGACTGAGTCCAAACATCCCGGCAACAGAGCAGAGATTCTTTCAAAAACGACACATGCTTGGTCAGAACCAGCTGCATAGTGTGCAGAGCTCAGTGCATAATGAAATGTAGTATTAAGAATTTCAGGATGATGATAGCAGAGCATCACATGGGTGCAGGGCCCGGGGCACCTTCACGGACTGACCACCCGTGAGGTCATGCCTGCATTTGATGATAACCTGCAAGCCACATAGGAAAAAGCCCAGCCTCCCCACTGACCAAGAACTTTTCCCTTGCCTGTTCTTGCGCCTCCTGTGGGGGCTGCCTTCCCTTCGGCTCGTCTCCCTCGTGGGGTGAGCGCTGCCTCCTGGTCTGAGCTCAGCATCCATGTCCCGCCCACTTCCCCCCGCAACTGCCACTCAAGTGTGGACTGGGCTCCAGTGGCCACTTTCCTCCTTTCAGAAAGTGAAAGGAGAGGTATCAAACTCATCACCACTGATTTTAAAGCATTAAAATTTTTCTTTTTTTCCTTTTTCTCTTTTGATAATCACAGTCTCACTTTCAGTATAATGGTGTGAATGGAGAAATTCCCACCCCCTTGTGTTTTCATTGTCAGTAATAACAGGGATATAATTCGCAAGATGTGCAGTGATGTCTCCAAATGCTAGATGTCTTTTAATGCACAAAAGAGGTCATGTCTCATCAGATTGTATGCTGTGCCTTTTTGTTGGCCCTAACACGGTGTGTGTACTTCCAACTGTCATTTAAAAACACTGAGAACAGCTGCAAAAATTATATCCTTTTGTGATTTTCCTTTTAATTATAACATTTAGGAAATTAGCATTTGGGGCCAAGATAATTCCAGTAAAGCAAGATAGTGAATTATACTTATTTAAAATGAAGCCATATTAAAGTACAATTACAGTAGATACTCTTTCCTTGTTATTAACACACATTTATATTTTACAGTCTGTTGAGGTTTTGCTCTTTGAAATAATTATCATTGATTATGGAAAAAGGTGCATTTTGAAGTATGATTAGTAAATATGTAATATTTAATAGAAGCCAAACAGTACCAGCAACAGCTGATGTCACCTCATATTTAAAACATAGTTCCTGACTTTGTAATTATGACTCTCTCCACAGACTATTTAGAAGTTTAAGACTGAGCATCTTTATCTATTTAACTCTTAATTTCGAGGAAATGGAAATCTTTTTTTTATCAAGGGGATCTTCTCTCTCTCTGTCTTTGACCGCTCATCTTCAGCCTGGAGGGCCCCTCCTTCTCCGCCGGTTGCTGCCCTGTCTGTGGTCTTCCAGACCACCATGAGCGTGGCCACCACTGGGCCTTCTTGTCTCTGGGGATCACATGGGGAAGCACATTTGAGCACCTACTGTGTACAGGCGCTCTGCAGATAGTTCACGGGCACCGTCTCATTCCACACCTGTGTCCGGGGTGACCCCATCCACCTCTGCTCCCTGCCCGCCTGGATGCTGGGGAATCTCAGGTCTGTGTCTCCGTCCTTGAGAAGGCTCCAAGTGCCAGATCTCTGTATTCCCCCTGCTTGCCGGACAGCTCAGTTTGGTTGACCCTGGAACCATTAGATTCAATACATGTAAAACTGAGCTTCCTTTCTTGAAGGCAGAATAGAGACAAAGGGTGGCCTCTGGAGTCGGTTGATTCTGCCGTTTACTGGAGACGTGGCACCTCTCGCGTGTGAAACGGGGGAAAGACGGCACCTAGCTCTCAGGGCCATGGTGAGAGACACGGGTGTGGACTGACTCTTCTGTGGATGCTGAGCACCCCCTGACCTGCACCACCGTGAGCACAGCCACGGCCGCCCCCGCTGCTTCTCCCCTTCCCACTGGGCTTCTCCTTGTCTCAGGTCACAGACGAGAGGCAGACTTGTGCACCTACTATGCGCAGGCACGCTGCAGATGTTTCATACGAACTGTCTTCTTTGATGGGATGGGTGTTTGTCTCCTTTGAGGGGACGCCTGTTATTTTCTTCTAAGTCTGTGAAAATTAAGCATCCAAGGTTAAATAACTCATGCTTAGCCTCAGGACCACTAGCCTTTGTATTTAGACCAACTAACCTTTGAGTGCAGTCTCCTGGCTGTAATGCTCTGCCTACCCACCCACTGTGTGACTCTGCTAGGAACCGTCTTTGATTCTTTCTTTCCCAACACAGCTCCCGACACAGTGCAGCCCATTGCCAGGTGCTGTCACCTTGACGACTGCACATCAGAAGATACCAGCGCTCCTTTATCCCAGTTATGTTGGGTCCTGCCTCTGTCATCTCTTGTATCCATGATGACACTGGCCTCCTGATCTATTTCTTGGCTTCTCCTCTCACCTGTTGTCTGTGGGCTCTCCAACAACCCTGTTCCAAAATACTTTTCTGCCACCGTCTTTAGGGTCAAGTTCAGAGTGCTCAATATAACTTCTAAGGCCCCACACCCTGTAGCTTCTGTAGTCCCATTGAACTTTGGATCTTGCCACCCTCTACATGCTCCCCGCACCCCTCCCCCAACCCAGGAAGCCAAGACATGGCTTTATGAAGCTTTTCCTGAGTTTCTTCATTGTCTCAAGGAAGACTGTCATAGCCTAGGTGGAAGCTCCCTGGAGAGTCTTGGCTTGATTCTCCTCCTGCCAAATTCTGAGATCTGCACCTGCTACGTGTGACCCTGTCCTTCCTCACTCTGGCTCACGACTCACTGGGAGAACTTCCTGTTTTTACCCCATTGTCACTTACAGACTGGAAGCACCGCGAGGGCAGGGGCCACAGCTTCCTTCTGAGACACTGTATCCCCTGTGCCTTGCGCAGCACCTGGCACTGGGCTCAGTAAAACACATAGGTGCTGAGTGTCAGCCTGAAGAAGAAGATACCAAAACTCACATGTTAGGACCCTTGGAGACCCGCAGTTACCAGCAGTTGTAGAGTACCAAATTGGTTCAGGGCCTCCCTCTGCTAATTGCATGCTCCAGGCCTCAGTTTCCTGGCTCATAAAGTGAGGGTGAGACCTGCAGAGGTTAGAGGGCAAAGTGAGGGCACTGCATGCTCAGTGCCTGCCAGCACCTTCGAGTTGTGAACTGTCCTGCGAGAGGGGTTTGTTGTTGGATGGTGGTGTTTTTTCCTGCACCGCAGGGCACGTGCAATCTTAGTTCAGCAACCAGGGATCAAACCCATGCCCCCTGCACTGTAAGGACAGGCTCTTAACCTCTGAAACTCCAGGGAAGTTCCTAAGTCCTGTGATAGGTTTTCATTCGAACCTTTCAGAGCAGCATTTGGCTTATGACGTTCTTTTGTGACACTGTCAGGGGAGAGCCATGTTGTCTGCTGATGGTCACATTGAGCCAGTGTTCACAGAAAATAAAAATTGAGAATAAAGACAATTCAAGGAAAATCCTCAGGTTTTGAAAGTGTTTTAGCCAGTGATTTTTTTTTTTTTTTTACTCTACCTCTAAGAAGGCTAAACTGTACTGAAGTCTCATACTAGGAATCATTCCCAAGGATCTGTTCACCATTATATAAAGAGAATGATCATATATGAACTTTAATGAAGCCCTGCATCTACTTAGTGTAATGGCATGTAGATAAGGCTTGGAAATTGGCAGATACTCTTCATATAGATTTATGATTGACTTTTCATGGATGACAGTAGCTATAACCTACAGATCATTTTCATTTGACAGAAAAATAAATATAACCCTAAATGATAAGTTTCAATAAAAGATTTAATATTTTTATTAATTTTTTATTAATGCTTCCATTTTATGCATCATAAACTGGAAGCATTGCTCATAAAGTGAATGAATTATCATGTTTTGGAAGCAGACTGTTGTGGATTCAAGTCCTGGTTCCTCCGTGTCTTACCCTCATGATCTTGGACAAGTTCTTTCCTATCTCTGAGCTCTGGGCTCCTGATATGTTAATGGGTTTATGCTGTGTGCTGTCTTCAGGATTTGCTGGAAGGCAGAGTAAGCAAGGAGAAGGCAATGGCACCGCACTCCAGTACTCTTGCCTGGAAAATCCCATGGGCAGAGGAGCCTGGTAGGCTGCAGTCCATGGGATCGCTAGAGTTGGACATGACTAAGCGACTTCACTTTCACTTTTCACTTTCATGCATTGGGGAAGGAAATGGCAACCCACTCCAGTTTTCTTGCCTGGAGAATCCCAGGGACGGGGAGCCTGGTGGGCTGCTGTCTGTGGGGTCGCACAGAGTCGGACACAACTGAAGCGATGCAGCAGCAGCAGCAGAGTAAGCAAATGTGTAAACCGCTCAGCACAGCACTCAGTTCTGCTCCAAACCCCCCACCCCCCCAACCGCTGCCCCGAGACATCTTACTCTCAGTTGTAACCCAAATTCATTTGGTGACAGATGTGTTTGAAATTTCATTAGCTCATCGTAAAGGTAACGGTTGCCAACCTGGATTTGCATGTTATCCAAGGAAAATAGTTGACAATGAATTTTTCCATAGTGTGGTTTTTTGGCTGTATCTGCCATCCCCCACAACAAGAAAAGTTTAACAGTTGCGGTTCATACTGTTTAAAAGGTATAGTGCAACCTTGAAGTAATTCAAGCTAGTATTTGAGAAGAAATCAACTTCTGTTATCCATATTTTAATGAGTTTTAAATTGCCCAGTGACCTAGCCCCCTTTATTTTGCTACCACTGTGGTCAGTCTGTTCATCATCTCTGTAGCCCCCAGGAGCTGCTGTATCATATAATTACTGATTGTAGGTTTCTCAAGATCCTCCTGTATACAGTAGAACCATCTATAAAGTAGTAAAAGTATAAATTTTACTTTTGTGGGCAGTTATTATTGGCACTCAGTTATTATTAGCACTGTAATTATTCTGGGAAGTATGCAAAACCTAACAGCCAACTCTGGAGTATTTGCTTGAAGAAGTAGTTGGGAAATGTGATGTGTATGAAAAGACATTTCAATTTGTGCATGACAGTTGGCTGTTAAGTATCTTACTGCTTTTCTTGTGGTGTTTCCCCAGTTAATTCTCTTCTTAATTGATGTCTGTGCTTTCTCTCTCTACCTCCCTGGCAGTTTTTTCCCTATAAAAGGACCCATTTGTCTAAGGTAGAGATTCTTCATTTTTTTGTACTAATCTGTGACTAAACTGCATGGAGTCAGCATGCTTCTCATTTAGAAGTCGTCTTTAACTCTGCTTCTTCCATACAGTGGAAGTGTTTCCACTATATGGACTTTAATATAGTGTCTTTTGTTTCCTTTTCTTCAAGTAAAGTATGTTCCTTCTTGGCCTGAATTCAAGCACCTCAAAGTATGTCTAATTGCTAATCCTAGTTATAGAGCAGAGAATACGTTTTAAACTTGCTAATCCACAATGATTAAACATTGTGCTTGACAAACTGATGCTCTTTGGAGAGAAATAAAGAGTGAAAAAGCACTTTCAGAAAAGTAACTTGTTTTTCATTTGATTTTATTAGACTTGAATTTGAGCGGCAGCAGCGTGAAGAGCTTGAGAAATTAGAAAGTAAAAGGTAAGTCACGTGATATGGAGTCTTATTAACACCACACAAGGGTGGGTGCCTGTATTGGTGTCCTAGACTGACTTCACCTGTGTCTGTGTCCTTCCCCTCTGGCTCAGTGTCCATCCATTTACACATCTGATGACTATAACTCATTTTTCTTTAGCTGGTTAATTTTACTTCATGTTTGAATTTTTAATTGTTTTTAATTACTATTTTTTCTTTTTTTGGCCGTGCCACTCGGTACATGGGATCTTACTTCCCAGACCAGGGAATGAACCTATGTCCCCTGCATTGGATGTGCAGAATCTGACCACCAGGACAGTCTCAGTGTTTGAATTTTTAAAAATAGTTCATCTTCAAATACTTGTGAGAGGGAATAGAGTCAGTAGGCAAATTTACTACACTCATTAAATGTAATACACCAAATAATAGATGTATTCAAATTTAACTAAAAAGTATATCTTCCTTAATAATATCCTCTGAGTTTTAAAAAAGCCAAAAGAATGGCAATTCCCCTTCTTATGCCTTCTCACTTTTTAAACATCTTTCTTTAACGGTGATTGGCCATTTGTATAACCTTCTCTTCTCCACCTCTGCATGTTCTCAGCTCCCTTTTCTTTTGGGGTGTGTCTGTGTGTGCATGCACATGTGTGCAGGTGTGTGTGTGGTTATTTAATTGATTTGGAGAGGGTTTTTTAATATGTTCTGAATATAATTCTTTGAAAAAGCTGTATTTTTTTTCCTGTTCTATATAACAAGCCAAGACATGAACCAACAACAGATACTAGCATAGAAAGTAAGGCCACAGAAAAATCTGTACCCTGGATATTTATTTCCTAGAACGTGGAGTCTGGAGGTTACAGATGAATTGGTTTAGCTCCCAGCATCATGTAAGATAGGGCTTGGGTGGGTCAGGAGAGAGACCTTGCACCCACACTCTTGCTCTAGAGGCCATCCCTCCCAACCTTGAAACACTGAGTTAGCACCCAGTGGGCACCCTTTGCTCTCTCAGACACATGACACATAGCCCCTGGAATCATGCATTTAAGTATTCTAATGGAGATTGCCATTATTTTCAATGTTATACATTAATAAACTAATATTTTGGGTCACTTGATGATTGCCATTTGTCCTAAACTAGTGATTAAATGCTCAACAGCATGTAGTTATTTGACCTGGAACAATGAAATGTTGATTATCTTGACTTTGATATTTGACCCTGATGAGTTGAGGACAGCATAAGCATTTTTATTTAATATCATTTTGTCACCGAATTTCCACTGAGTTTTAGCCACTGGGCTGAACAGAATTATTCACATTTAAATTTAAATTGGGCACGGCTCTTTCTCTTTGAGCCCAGGGGTCTTTTAAAATTATATCATGCATAACACATTATGCTTATAGGCACTACAAAGAAATGATATCAGAGGCTACTCGAGAAGATTAGGCAAATGATATGTTGGACAGTTACAGAGTAAAAAAATAAAACAGCAGGCCACTGGATATTAAAAGGAAAATGTTGTTCTCTCTTTTTATTTTTAATTTTAGTGAAGGGTGTGCAGTGTTTTAAGGCCATTTCCAGGACGTATCAGTTCAGGGAGAAGTCAGAGCAGCATGTGAAGCTAGTGATCAAATAACGATCGGTCACCGCTTTGCGTTTCAGAAAACTCATAGAAGAGATGGAGGAGAAGCAGAAGTCCGACAAGGCGGCGCTGGAGCGGATGCAGCAGGAGGTGGAGACGCAGCGCCAGGAGACGGAGATGGCACAGCGGCAGATCCGCAAGCAGGAGGAGAGCCTCAAACGGCGCAGCTCGCACCTAGAGAGCACCCTCAAGGACCTGCTGGCCGAGAAGGAGCGCTTCGAGGAGGCAAGGCAGCGGGAGCAGCAGGAGACGGAGCTTCAGAAGAAAAAGCAGGAGGAGGAACGCTTCCTGCGTGTCCAGGAGGAGCTCCAGCGCCTGCAGGAACTCAACAGCCACGAGAAGGCCGAGAAGGTTCAGATATTTCAGGAGCTGGAGCGACTCAAGAGGGAAAAGGAGGAGCAGTACGCCAAGCTGGAGCAGGAGAAGCAGCGGCTGGAGGAGCAGGAGCGGGAGCAGGTCCTGCGAGTGGCACAGCTGGAGGCGCAGCTCCGCGCGAAGCAGCAGCTGCTGCAGCCGCCACAGCGCGGAGAGGCGCAGCGCGCAGCCGAGGAGCGCCGGCACCTGGAGGGCATCCGCACCGCCCTCCTGCAAGCCAGGGAGGCCGGGGCCGAGGCGGGTGGCGACAGCCCGGAGCTCGAGCAGGCGCAGCTGCGGTTCTTAGAGTTCAAGCGAAGGCAGCTGGCCACGCTGGCCAACATGGAGAAGGACCTGTTGCAGCAGAAGGACCTCCTGAAACGGGAGGTGGAGGAGGACCGGGAATTCCTCCGCGAGCGCTTACCATCTGGCAGCCAGGAAGAATTGAGGGGGTCGGAAAAGGAGGAGGAGGGCGGCGCGGACGTCCTCTGGGCGGCCGGAGCCGTGGAGGGGATGCAGCCGGCGGAGGGCAGGCTGCAGTGTAAGAAGCGTCAGCTCCAGGACCTCCTGCAGCAGCATTTGCCCAGGCTGTCGGAGGAGAAGCAGAGAGTCCGTGAGATCCTTGATCGAGGTCCTCTCGACCTGGACAACACTCTCTACCTAGTGGAGAAAGAGATGGAAGAAAAGGAAGAGCAGCTCGCGCAGTACCAGGCCAGCGCCAGCCAGCTGCAGAAGCTGCAGGCCACCTTCGAGTTCACGGCCAACGTGGCCCGGCAAGAGGAGAAGGTGAGGCGGAAGGAGAAGGAGATCCTGGAGTCCCGAGAGCAGCAGCAGCGCGAGGCGCTGGAGCGTGCGGTGGCCCGGCTGGAGAGGAGGCACTCCGCGCTGCAGAGGCGCTGCGCGCGGGCCGCTGGCGGCGAGCAGGCCGGGCAGGAAGCCCTGGAGAAGGACCGGGAGAGGTGAGCGCAGCCCAGGGGGCGCCTGCCATGCCTTCCAGGCCCCCGGGCGTTAGGTTGATGGGTTGGTTTCTCCCCTTGAGTGCTGTATCTCTGACTGATACATCAGTTGATGGCTAAGCCTCATTTTCTTTTTCCTTAGAATCCTAGTTTTAGAATCACCATCCTAAAGTTGAAAAAAAAACACAAAAACCAAGTCCTGGTCTGTTACCTCAGTGACCTCTGATCGTGTGTATAATATTTTAATAAACATGGAATACTGAAAAGGCTTCCCGTCCGATTTCCCCGCCCTCCCCCGTTCTTTTTTCTTGATCTCTACACCCCCGCTCCCTCCTGCCCACACCTCAACATCTCCGTGAGGAGGAGCAGCACTTACTCTGGTGAAGGATCGCTCCTGAGTTCACAGGTTGTGTAGACACCGATTTCCACACCTGGCAGCGAATTGAAAAGAAACCGCCCCCCACCCCCACCACCGTCCGCTCCCCGGGGGTTCTTAGTGTTTGATGGGAGATTTCAGGATTCTCAATTTAAAAATAAAGCTCTCCAGATGTTCTGAACACAGGTCTCTCCAGGCTCATTTGGCGATGATTTACTGATACTTCTTTGGAGGTTGTGAACTAGGAGCCAGCGCTATTTTCATGGTAAAGGAGTGTTTCTCTTCCACCACCTCTTAACTATTGCCATGCTTCCTAGAGGTAGAGCCTCAAAACAAATGCGCACACTGGAGGGTGCTTTTTCTGCTAACCCTGTAGGTGTGATGCCAAGACTCTCAGCGAGACTGGCAGCCAACTGGTTTGCCCATGTCTCCAGATGTGGTGTTCTGCAAGGGGGCTTCGTCCCCTGCCCTGCTTGCCATGGATAGGCTCTTCCATCTTGGAGCCGCAGTGTTTGTCCTTACCCTTAGGAGGAAGACATGGCCCTTTTTCTTTAGTTATTCCAGACCCTTTGGTCTATTGGGATCTTAACTGAAGCCCCGGTACAGGGGGCTGGAAGGCTCCCTACCTCCCTGAAGTCCTCCCCCTGCCTCCCACCCCTTCCTAGGGGCTGCAGTGGAAGCCACCTGCTGGCTTCTTGGAGCCCAGCTTGACACGGGCAGAGGCTTGAAATCCATCCTGGTGACAAGGCAAGACCTACCATGAGTTGTTGCTGGAGCCACCATCAGGGTCAGGACAGCCTCCTTTCAAACCATCTGCTTAAAGCATTCTCTTTACCAAGCTCCCCGGTGATTCCCTCAGGCACAACAGTGACAGATGAAACAATCAAAACCCACAAAAGCTGTGACTTCAGAGAAATAGGTCTGAGGTTTAAGAAAATGAGTGTAAGTATGTTATGTAAATGAAATTGCTGGACAAAGCTCCAGCCCCAGGAAAGGCAAAGCAGAGGAGGCGTGCTCTCAGTTTGTGCCCTGCGCTTCCCAGCGAGAATGCAGTGAGGCTTGGAGCCTGCCGTCCCTGGCTTCTGCCAGCCAGCCTCGCTCCCTGGCCATTTACTATTAATACCAGATTCTAGCGGATACACTTTAGTGATTTCCCAATGTCAGCATTTCTCTGGAGGCTTTTAGCTTCATGTGTTTTGATGGAGCAGATTTTGCAAATCCCTGATTGAGGTGGGCAGATTCTCAGCACTTTGCTGTGACAGTCCTGTAGCTTTCTGGGGGGTCTTGGTTTTGTGTCTTAATTATTTCTCTAGGCTCTCCCAACTGAGCCAGGGCCTGCCGTGCACCCTGACCTGACCACTTGTGAATTTCCAAAGTGCAAAATACCAGATTCACATGGAGCCAGATTGCACCAACACTGTACTGCGTTTGTCTTTCTCTGCCAGCTTGCTTTATGAGCTAGGTTTAATCCGTTTTCTTCTTTCCCCCTCTATGGTTATATAACGACGGGACAAGCGTCAGGCACTTGGAAAGTGGCAGGGTTGCATCTCGACACCAGCTGAGATCCAAGTCTCGTAACAGTGAGTGGGCTAGTGTTCCTTAGGACATGATGACTGGCAAGCTTGGCTCTTTAGCCTGATGGGCCTGAATTCAGTCACGCCTGGGCCAGTGGAGCCCAGCCTCATACATTGTTGACCTTACGTTAGCTGTATCGTTGGCCTTTGGAAATAAATGTTTGGTTCCAGAGCTTATGGTTTATATTAAGTTCTGTAGATACTCAGCGTGTTTTCCTAGGTCTCTCTCACCTATTTCCCTTTTCCACACCCTCTGCCTTAGCCAGCACAGATTCCTGGTTTTCGTGGCTTAGTCCCTTTGTTTCTGCACCTGGAATACCGTTCACTGTCATCTCCAAATGCCAAATTCCCACTGGCCTGTGTGGACTCAATTTAGAACTGCCTTGACCTTGAAGGTTCTCTTAGATTGGCGGTTTTAAAAGATTCTTTAAAACAAAAATCTCTTTTGTCAAATAGACATCCTTGTTGGGTTATGATGTGTAGTCCACAACCAACAATTTTGTTGAAGCCAGGGTTGGGTCTCAGAATTCTGCACTTGTACCTCTGAGGATTTACTGGACACAGTGGGAATACCTTTGCCCTTGATGTCGAACTCTCTCTAACTCCTGGATGTCTGTGGCGTTTGTCCTGAAACTCTCTGTGGCTTGTTACCACCTTATACATTGTCTTACAGGTCTGCAATAACCTTTTCTACCAGAAGGTAAAGCTCCTTGGGCAGTTTTTGTCTGGATCTCCTGTGGTTTCTAGGGAAGAAGCTCAGGAGACACTGTTAATGTGTGAATTCACATAACTTCCATCTTTGTAGGTTAGAACATGAAATCCAGCAGTTGAAGCTGAAGATCTGTGAGGTCGATGGTGTTCAAAAAGGGCATCGTGGGACCTTAGAGGGAAAGCCTGCTGCTTCCAGCTTCCCATCCAGTGCAGAAAAATCTCACCCAGTCCCTCTGATGGATGAGAGGTACTGGACAGCACACTGATGCCAGGCCTATTTCTGACGTGATTTGATGACTCAGGGAACCCTGTATTGGCCAGTTTGCATATGAAGGGCTCTATACAAGATTATGAACAGCACTTGTCCCCAAGACATATTTGTCTTGATCAGCTGCTGCCTGGCCCCTGGTAGGGTGAGATGTCCTTTATAGGGCTCAAGACAAGATACTCGGCCAGTCAAATCAAGAATGCTGGTGCAAGTAGTTTGTGTAAGAAGGTAGAATTGTTAAAAGGTTCAGGGAGGAACATTCCTGGTGGGCCAATGGTTAAGAATCTGCCTTGCAACGCAGGGGACGTTTGTTCACTCCATGGTTGGGGAACTAAGATCTCACGTGCCATGGAGCAACTGAGCCCGCATGCCACAGCTGGGAAATCTGTGTGCCACAGTGAAAATCCCGAATGATGCCAGGAAGATCCCACAGGCCACAAGGAAGACCCAGTGCAACCAAATAAATAAATGTTTAAAGAAAAAAGGTTTCGGAGAACCAGAAAGGAGTGATGCCAGGCCAGGTCGAGAGGAGCAAAGTAGAGTTAATTGGATTGTACCAAGAAGGACCTTGTGCTGACAGATAGTTTACAGACGTCATTGGTTACAAATAGATACCGCAGAGACCGTACCATATATTCAGAATGACCATGAATAGCACGCATGCGTATCTGATGTTACTATAGAAAAATGATTTTCGACTTGGGTGGCATCATGAATTGATCTGTGGCTTGGAGCCTTCAGCTAATCGACCTATTCATTTCAAGCTGGGCTGTCCAGAGCCCTGGGTACTAGCAGAGAGCTATTCACATATCAAAATATACTCAGATGGCACAAACCTCTGAGGGCCTTTAAACCTAGGTTGTCTTCCTCTGTGGCACTTAAAATTTAAGTGAAGGTTCAGAGAGAGAATTTGTTTATAGGAGGCCTTGGCTCATAGTCAGTTGCATATGATTTTCTTTACTGAAATACTGAAATGTAAATACTGTATTCTATTACCCTTGCACCATTCTTTTGGGCTATCTTACCTATAATATTACTCTCTTTACCCAGCATATCAGAAAGTCGTTTAGCCATGGTCAGTAGTACAGAAATGTTTTTAGAATTATGTGTAGACTTAGATGAAACCAGATTTTTAATTTTTAGTGTGCTAAGATGTAAACACGCAAAACAGTTCATGTAAAACAATCTGTGTAATTCAGTGTTTGTAGACCCAGGGCTGGGAGCCTAGAACTGAGAAAGCCTTGCCTTTGGGTGGCCTGAGTCACTGGAAAGATTTTGATGGACCCAAAATCCTCTGTTCTCCCTGGTTCTTCTGGGTGGATGGCTGCACTTTATATAATTTCCCCTATGTATTGTATGGCGTGCCAGATATTTGGTTGACAGCTGCCTCAAAAGTCAGCTGTTTCTGGCGTCCACTGTCTTGGCCCTTCGCCGGGCGTTTTGGAAGGTAGAGACCTGTAAAACGCAGTGTCTCACGGCCAGGTGCAGCGAACAGACAGAGAAGGAATGAGGTGAGACAGCGTGCCATCCAGTGGGGAGATCTGTGGAGGCTGCACCCGCCTCTTTGTCTTTCCTTTTAATCCTCTGAAATGACTTTGTGTTTTGTGACAAATAATTATCACCAGTATCTGTGTGAGGAAGCCAAGGCTTGGTGAGTGAAGTGCTGGGTCTCAGAGGGGTCTCAGTCCTGAGACCATGGAGGGTCTCTGACTCTCTCCCTTGGCCCGCAGCAGGAGTTCTGCCTGGGACATCAGCGGGAATTTGGATGGGATAACTGAGTCTCCCTTCTGTTCCCAGGATTCGGTAATGTGTCCAGGCCTCTCTTGTTGGAAGAAAATCCTAGATAGTGAACACGTGATGTCACATTTCTTAGAAAGGAGGCAAAGGTTGGAGGCCCTGAGTTAACTGTGTTTAGCATTTAGGACAAGAAGGCTTCTGGTTGCCAAGGGTGTGGTAAGCAGGATCTCAGATGCGCTGTGTGGTTAGACGGGATCATGGACTCCCATCTCCTTGGCTTTCAGGATCAGTGCGTACATTGAAGAGGAGGTCCAGAGGCGTCTTCAGGGTCTGCACTGCGTGGTCGGTGATGGCTGCCGTGAACCTGCGGACACCGTGAAGGTGAGGGAAGGAGCTGGCCATCCGGGCAGGCGTTTTCAAGATGACTTTCCATTAAGGAGCTGGGGGTGGTGATCTTTTATTTACAGTTTTTCAGTGAGAAAATTGAGATATAAAGTGTTCTCAAATAATATTACTTGGGTGGGGCTTGTCTACAGATAGTCTTATTTCAGGAGTAACTTTATTTGAACACTTTGAACTTACAGGGGGAATTCATAAGTGAATATGAAGTTTCCTAAAATGTTTCATTTACCTCAGTTTACAAAAATTCTACACATAACACCTTTCTGATCTCTCCAAAAATATAATCAATTTCGTAAATATTTAAACCACTTGCTAAATTATCCCAAGTAAGCATACAGTTTTGCCTTTGAGAAGATACATACTTGTGACTTGTTGATTTTTATCAAAATGAAGTCATTTCCTTCCTATCCTACAAATTAAGGAGTATCCTAAGGAAATCTTACCTTTAATGTTATGCTGTGATTTTTAAGGTTAGGAATAAATGGTTCAGTTCCATTTATAGGCAGACGGATCCATACAGTCACGTTTACCTTGGAAATATAAACTCTCAAGAAAGGTCATTGTTGAATGACAAGTATGTTTCTTTAGAATTTTGTTCTCATAAATATTCTAATCAAATCAGTTTTTTTCCCTCTATGTGAACATGCTGTAATTTAATATAGAGGCCTTTTATTTTCATTTCAGGATAATGAGAAACTTCACAATGGCACCATTCAACGGAAGCTAAAATACGAGGTAGGTAATGACTTTTCAGATTGATAGGGTCGCCTTAAATTACGGCATGCTTGTGTGATTAAATTTTCTTAATGTTTAGTTGCATAATTAGAATTTCGAAGTCCCAGTGAGATTAATGGCTAATAGGCAAGGCAAGCTATTATATGACTTAAAAATTAAACAGAATCCTGCCGGTTGCAAACTGCTCTGACTTTATTTGAATGTGTGTAGCTGTGGTAGAAACCCTCTGCCCAGTTTTTCATTTGTAACAGTATCCTTTTTCTTGGTCTGCATTTAAGAGGCTGAATTATATAATCAGAATCAGAGAGGGGGTTTGGAAGTGAACCTGAGTACTTCCCAGTGTGTTAGGAACCCTTCCTGTTTATGGACTGTGCTGGCAGTGGCACAGAGGAAACACTCTTGGTTGGGTAACTTGTTTCTCCATTGGCTTGTCAGACCAGGGTCTTTTCTTGTATTTTCCTCCACTGAGGGACTTGTCCTTCCCATACACCCCTAAATTCAAAAATCAAAAAAAAAAGCAAAACTAGGAGGTGGTAGAAATCTTACGTCACCGAACAGAATGAGCGACAGAGGGGTGGATGTCCTACAGGAGACGGCCCATCTCACCCTCCATCCGACCCATCCGGGAATAACACTGTCTTCCTCTGAACGTGCGACTCCTCAGGAGATGACCTCTTGAAGAAGAGGACGTTGCCTTTCACTTCTTTGCGTCCACATGTCTAGCCTGTAGCAGGTTGGCCGTGAGCCTTTTGTGGTCCTGGCTTGCAGACACCATAATGGTGCTCTAACCAGGGCAGATGTACACGAAGGATTCCCAAGAAACAAACGGAGAGGCCAGAGAAACACATGTGAGGTTGGAATACTTGTCAGTTTCTAATTCACATTAAGTATGCTCCCGGCTACTCTTACATTTTGGACATTTACTCGAGGACTTACTTTCACAGCTAAATTTGCCCCCTGGAAAATTGAATCAAAGGCCTTAGGATTCTGTCTTTTTTTTTTTAAGAGTAGAATATTAGACCAAGAAATGGATACTGTGGCTCAATCCCATCTAACATATTTCTGTCAAAATACTTGGCAATTTATAAGATATGAAATACGGAAATTGATGCTCTGTGTGTGAATCAGCTCCTCTATTCTGAAATCATGAGTCAATCAACACGAATGGCTTTGGTTATCGATTGAACCTCTGCATTAATCCACACGATAAAACCAATGACCACAGGAATCTTCATTCACGCAAAAAGAATCACAAAAGATGCCACAGCCCCCTTTCACCTGTTTTTGACAGAAGAGCTGTCCTGCCCCATTGCTGCCCAGAGACATCACTGATGCCCCTGGCCAAGAGGAGAGCGGGGAGGTGGACCAGAACCACCACTGGAGCCTGCCTGTGACCCGGATCATCCCCGGCCCCTCTGCCCGCTGCTCAGCGCCAGATTGGGGAGCAAACCAGCGGGGGCCTCAGCCCTCGGAGGACGAGCCGTCACACAGCAGCAGTTGTAATAGAGGCAACTCTCAGCCAGAACGCCTCAATCCCACTGAAACCCCTCCTCTTAGCAAAAGCAGCACCAGCGGTGCGGGACATACTCATGGTGAGTCAGAAAGCCTCAGCGAGCCGACGAGTCCTCAAGGTGGACCCAGCCCGGG
Source organism: Bos indicus (assembly GCF_029378745.1). Lineage (NCBI taxonomy): Eukaryota > Metazoa > Chordata > Mammalia > Artiodactyla > Bovidae > Bos > Bos indicus. The sequence continues at coordinate 10,018,560 of NC_091772.1, read as the reverse complement.
GCTCACGTCCAGCTGGACTTGGCTGCAGCACATATCCCAGGAAGTGTCTGTGGACAGCAGGGGCGAGCAGACCTGGCGGAGCCAGCTCCTCTGCTTCATTCTCTCTGAAAGGGTCCCCCGGGCCAGTGTTCCCCCAGCGGCACTGGCCTCCAAGCTCTGCTGGGAGGAGGCAGCAGCTGGAGCGGTGAGCTCTTCAGAGTCCCTGATGACTGTCGAGCCAGAGGGAAGCCGTGGGTTGGGGTTCATTTACCAGTGGGTCTCAGACCTTTACAAAGACACCAGGAGCCACCTGCTGCGGACAGGCACAGAGGCTGTCGGCCAAGCCCAGCTCGTGGGCAGCCTGTGCGACCCCAGCCGGCTCGCTTCGCAGGCAGCGACCTTCCTCACGAGGCTGCCGATTCTGAAGCTGTCACCCCTGCACAGGCTGCTAGAGACAGGTGGGGCAGCAGCAGAAGCTCTCTCCCTCCCCAAGGAAAGTCAGGTTGGCAGCAGAGACGAGGCAGGGGCCGTGGGGCGGGCGGGGAGCCTGGTGCCCTACCGAGCCCTGGGCTGGCCCACTGGCCCCATGGCCACTGAGTTCCCAGGCTCCTCACTGAGCTCTGTCTCCTGCCTGGAACTGGAAGGTGCCAGAAGGGGCTCCGTGTTTAAGCAGACCCTTGTGCAATTCCCAGACCAAATGCTGAAACTTCAAGAATGCCCCTTAACAGACTTCCTTGAGCTGGTGGCTGGATCCCTACCAGAACTTTGGGGCAACGCGGATGTACCCCAAGGCATGTACTGGCTGGCCGTGGCCAATTGCGCGGAGCCGGCGCCGCGGCCTGCGTGCTTGCTCCTGTTCAGCTCCTCCCTGTACGCCCTGGTTCTGGACCCCCCAGGCTCTGTGGGCGTCTTTCACACCCTGCTCCTCTCTGGGCTCCAGGAGATTCAGGTTGGCTTCGGTGGGCAGAGCGTTCGGCTCCTGGGCTCTGCAGAGAGTCTGCTGCTCACCGTTTTTACTTACAACAAGAACCTCTGCCAGCAGATATGCCAGGACCTCCTGTATGTGCTCGCGTCTGCATCCGAGGCCGCCGCCTGCGCCGAGCATCCCTTGTTCCGGGAAGATCTGGTCCAGGTCTCCCTTGACTGGAAGGCAGAAATCCCTGACTTAGTTTTGGCAAACGGAGTCCGGTTATCATCCAGATTCCAGAACACCCTGGTGGACCTGATTTACTTCCTTCACGGGAACCTGGATGCCGGCGCCCCGTCTCTGGCGGAGGCTCAGCTCTTGCTCTACACGACGGTCAGAGTCGAGGGTGACTCTGGCCAAGGCCCCTGCCAGTCGCTCGTCCTTCTGAACACCCACGTGGCCCTGGTGAGGGAAGACCGCGTGTTCTATCCTCGCAGCCCCGCCCTGAGCTCTCCACCCCCAGGAACACGGTTTGACGTGGTCAGATGCCGAGCCTTAAGGGAATTCAGGTGCCTAGTCATTCCAGAGACAAAGACATCATCCACCCTCGAACTCGTCTTCCTCCAAAACCTCAGACACCAGTCAGATTCAGGAAGCGGTGCCTCCCGGCGCCCTCAGGAAGCCCAGAAGGTTCAGCCATGCACCAGCACCTTGGATCTGCAGGGCGGCGGGGATGTGGTCCCTGAGGTCTGGAAACTGACCTTCAACTCTCGGGACGAGGCTCTGTGGCTGACCTCACACTTGACGAGGCTCTAGGGAGGAGGCTTGTAACAGTGCACTGCATGCTTTCCTAGACTGTTCATAGAATAAACACGATGACAACCGTCCAGGGCTATGAATAGCTCAGTGTGGCTAACTGATTTGAAACTGGAAAAGTGCAGACCTCTCTAAATTGGAAATGTAAAAATTTAAATATCCCCTCTGAAATAAAAACAAACATAGCTGAGCACTGATAAAAGACCTTTCTCACCACCGTGCCTCACTTTCCTGAACCTCAGCCTTGTAAATCAGGTCCGCCTCATTGTTTGTGAGGTGCTGGAAGCACGTAGGGGTGTGTTGACTTGTCGTGTACCTTGGCGTCTGTTGGTTTCTGCTGGACGCCGGCAGGCAGATGTGAGCTGCCTGAGCAGGTGTCTGGTCGGGCAGCTCCCTTCCCAGCATCCTCAACTGGCCGAGGTTAGGACAGCTCTGTCTCAGAGCAAGCTAGTGAAGGCTTCCACCAGCCTTCCCCAGGGGCCCTGAGGGTTTGAAATACCTGCCCCCTCCCATAACACGTGGGATGGAGGCAGTGCCATGCCCTGCCAGGTCTCCTTCAGGGCATCGCCTTTGTCGTCCTCCGCTCAGACTTCCGGCCCTTTCTTTTCCATCCTGTGGTTCAGTGCCTCGCTCGTCAGCTCAGTTTTGACAGTTCTCCCCCCTGGGCCACGTGGCCCCACGTTCCAGTCCTTTCTCTGAGCTTCGGCGTTTCTCTCCTAGAAAGGCTCTTCAGCTCTGGGTAAGTGTCTAGGCTGCTGCTGCTGTCTCATCAGATGGAGGCCGCCCTGAAGGCATCGGCGCTTGCCTGCCACCCCCCTGCTTCCTCCCGGCCTACACATCTTTCTGAACCTCCCACCACAGGGCCCTGCGTTTCCTGCTTCTGGGGGGAGCTCACGCCATGTCAGCCTGGGTCGGCTCCTCTCCCCTCTGGGTACCATCCAGCTGCCCTTTTCCTGCATAAGCGGCTTAGAGCCAGCTCTTCAGGGCCTCTCCTCTGGTGGACCCCTTCCTGTGCACCTATGTCTGATCAACGTTCCTGTGAGGCGGCTTGCACATTTTGTGTTTATGTTTTCCAGCATCTGACCCCGGGTTGCTATGCCTCTCTTCTCCTGTTTCTCGAGTTTGAGGGTTCTCCTAGCTTCCAGAGTCACGGGAGGAAGAGTTCGAGTGTTCTCCTAGCTTACAGAGTCTCAGGAGGAAGGAGGCCCCCTCCCCATCACCCTTTCTCCTCTCTTTCACTTCAGCTGGGGTCACAGCAGCTGCTCTGCAGCACATCTGCAGCTCGCGACTTGGCCTTTGTTTTGGACTGGCCTGCAAGGGCCACTTTGTATTCCGGTTGGTCTTTGCAACACATCCAGTAGAAGTGATGTAGCCCCCACACTTCATTTCTTCTCCTCGTTGTTGAGTGGGTCAGTGCCAAGCTGATCTGTCCAGAGACGGACCCTCTGCCTCTGGCCAGGAAGCACAGCTCCTGCCTGTTCCCCGTCAGAGCTGACCACCAGCTGCTGAACTCGGCCTGCGTTTCCAGCATTGGTTTTCCTCTCCCCAGATTCTGGGGGAGGGAGCGGGGAGAGGCAGGGCTCAGGAGACGGTGTCAGGGTCCACACTGCTGGCTACAGCCTGGCTGGGGGTGGCCAAGCGAGGTCTTTTATCTTTTTGGAGGAAGTAGAATTCCTGTGTTTTTTCCTTTTCCTGTGGAGCTTGTTTTTAACCCTTCCATAACCCCTCCCCCCCGACACACACAGGCACACACTCTCTCACATGCACACGCATTCACACCCTTTTGCCTTATACGTGAAGACTTTTGAGTCTGTGATAAAGACATCATTAGAATTAGTTTGTTGACACGACTGACTGAACAACAACAACTAATTAAGTGCTAAAAAAATGTTTGTTGTCTGCTTGGATGGTGGATCTTCTATCACAGAAAAAATTCCAAAATGAACCAGAGTAGTCTTCTGATATCTTATCAATAATATTTCCCCATTTTTGAAATAAATATTTTCTTATATGTTCTTTATAAGAACAGAGTGAATGATCATGAGGAGCAGGGAGAGCGGAGTGTAAGATGCCAGAGGAGGATAGCGTGGTTGGGAAGGAAATAGTACATAGGCGGTCCATTTAGCAGACTGATACGCATTAGATAGACTAGCTCGTCCTCATAGGTGAAGAAGCAGGATTCCACCGTGTTATAAGTTATGCTCTTTAATGTTGTCCACAGACGGAGCGTGCAGCAACGTGAGTGCTGCATTCAGATCACATTATCGGTTATGACAGAAGTCTGCTGCATGAGCCACGTAGCCTGAAATGAGGAAGCAGCCTCCGGGCAATTCAGATTCCACCTGTCACTTCCTTTCACCTAAGCATACATTTCACCTTGAGATCAAATGTGGTCCTGATGTGAGGATCTGATTTACCGTCATGAAGTGACTCTTAAGGGTGTCAGGAGGCCGGGAGAAGCCAGTGGAGAGACGTGTGTGTGCCCCCTTATCCTCCATGGCTTCGATCCTAGGGCCTCTCTCTGGCTCTCAGGTTCCTTTTCCGGGGTTCTGAGCCTGGGATGCTGCTGCAGGGGAGCAGGTGTGACAGCTTTGCGTCCAGCCTGAGGTACCATCTTCTCAGTGGTAATGAGTTTCTGTATCAGGGAAAAAAAAAAAAAAAAGGTTCACGCATACTTCATTATGTGGCTCTTTCCATTGTCGTAATGTAGGCATAAACACTTAACACTGCAGAGCTTGTTACTGTGTTCCAGACAATACCTCTTTGAGTCCTTTTGAAATAGCAGTTTCATCTGAATTTGATTACAATCCATTTTGCTCACAGCTGCCTGTTGTGCAGACTTGTGGATGGCAGGGTGAATTTATTTAGTCTTTGTTGAAAAACACTTCAAAACAGTTTGTCTACCCATTCTCATTACTTTAAAAAAAATGTGCATGCATCCTTTGGAGAGAATGCTTATGCCTTCCAGCAGTAGTAATTACAGTAATTTTTATTTACATTCTTTTTCCTAGATGGATTAAAGTTCTGAATGATAACTAGATAGTCAAGTGGTCTTGTTGGGCAGACTAGTTTCTAATGGGGTCGTTTTGCTGATTGAGTTACACAGCCTCCACTACTCACTTTTTAGTTAATACTGCTTCTTTCCTTAACATACCTTTTGTCATGGATGTTATATCAGTCAGCTGTTGCCAAGTATCAGGCAACCCTCAAAATTTTAGTGACTTCCAAAAAAGAAAGCTTTTATTTCTCACTAATAGTTTGTAGTTGAACTGAGGCATCTCTCCTGTAGGCCAGGGTCATCTGTAACTCAGCTAGGGTTGGTCTGTACCACCTGTCTCATTTTGGGGTCAGTGTGGAAGGGGCAGTGGCCATGAACTTGATGATAGAAGCAGGAAAAGACAACCACGCGTCGTGTCTGCCAGCATCCCGTTGGCCAACACAGGTCACACACGCACGTCCAAAGCCAAGGTCAAGGAACAGCACACTCCATTCACCAAGAAGCCATGGCAAGAATATCTTCCTCCTCTTGCTCCTCTGGCTACAAGAGAGAGAATTGGGACCACACGGATGCATTCAATCGCGTTTTCCAAGGTTCTCTTGAAGATAAATTCAGGTAAAACTTGTAAGACCTCTCCCTGATGGAAGTGCTGAGTCTCAGTCATCAGTTGAACTCATTTCCCAGTTCAGTCTTTGCTTAACCCCTCCATGGGCTGATCACTGCCTGCCTCTGAAGCAGTTTATTCACTGGGATCTGCTCTCACTGTTAGGGGCTTCCCTGGTGGCTCAGATGGTAAATACTCCACCTGTAATGCAGGAGACCAGTTTCAGTCCCTGGGTTGGGAAGATCCTCCGAGGAAAGGGATGGCTACCCACTCCAGTATTCTTGCCTGGAGACTCCCATGAAAGAGGAGCTTGGCGGGTTACAATCCATGGGTTCACAAAGAGTCAGACGCGACTGAGTGACTTTCACTTTTTCTCACTGTTAGACTGCTCTTCCCATAATTGTCCTTATTGTGACCATCTGCAGTCCATCCATCGGTGGCCGCTCTATGGCAGAATGGAGCAGGTCTGTTCCACAATTGTATTATACCAACAGCCTTCCAAGGACACAGTGCCCTCTCTCACCTCCTCTGGTTTTTTTTTTTTACTACCGCCAATGTTCTTTAGTCCCCCTACTGGTTCCTACATAACACAGATTCCGAACTACCAACATCCAGTCACTTATTAAGGATGCATCTTGTAATTTTTTTTTAAAAACTCATCTTTATAAGAAATGAAACTGAATAATCCAGTTGGTAAGAAGGAAAGAGATTCTGTTGCAAATCAGTGCTGATGATTTTCTTCTGTCATCTCATTAAAATCACTTGTTGCTGAAGATGCAGTGGATCATCGTGGTAACAGTCCCGACCACCCTTTATATGTGGTTTATAGCCTACTGAGTTCTTTCCTACATGCTATTCCTTTGGAGCCACACTGTGATCCTGCTGGGATGGTAAAACTGTCGATTCCCATTTCATGTCTGAAAGGATCACTTGATTGAGAACTGGAACTCAAACCCAGACCTGACTCTAGGACGGATATTGTTGCCAAAGTCATCTTCTGGTCATGGTTATTCTTGACAGTGCCTGTATACATTTTTTTCTTGGTTTGTCTTTTCATAGGCATGAATGATTAATTGGAAGAACTGCTGATTTTTTTCCTGACTTGTAACTTTTTTCTTGGAATTCTAGACATTAAAGATTATTTCTCTTTTTATAAGTTTTGTTTTACAGAAATTGGCTTACAAGTTTTGCCACAGTTCCATTGTTTCTTGGTATGCTTTACATCTCCTTTTTGCTCTCTGCATTTTGGCTCTTACAGAAGAAAACCTGGGATATAACCATTGTGGCATATAGTACAGATAACCATGTGTCCTCCACGTTGCTCCTTCAGTTGGCAGGTTAAACAGTATACTCTACAGAAACATAGAGACATGGTGATAGAGCCCTGCCAGTCCCCCACTTTAGCTTCTCCTGGAACTGAGAATTCAGCACAGTTTGAGAAGTCAGCGACTGACTGACGAGTGGCACTTTTCATGGGTCATTAAAGACACTGCAGAACCAGGAGGAAGATCACCTGTTTTTCCCTCCTTGGTTTTCTGCTCCTAGACTCGTGTTTGGTGATGAGAGCCACATGACAGCTGCTGCCGCGTCCTCAGTGAGTCACTCTAAACCTGTTATTTAGTCTTTTTTAAACCATCCATCTAATGATGGGTTGTCCATTGTTAACGATGGGCCATTTGACTTATTTTTGGACTAGAGAAAGATGGGAACATTTTTAATTGTTTCAAGTTGAATCATTCGTAAGATATTCAGTATTTCCAAACCTTGAGACAATGTCAGTTATCTCAGATGTGGATGAAATAATCTACTTGTAGTAAGAATCAGAGATTCGGATTTACCATAAGGTCACTAGCCTCAAGATATTCCACATGAATCTATGTCTAGTACAGTTTGTTATTTTCTGGCTACTTTATCCTTGATGATATATAGGTATATAGCAAAAGGACAGAAATACTCCTTTATTTGAAAACTCATATTTCTGTGTCCTGCTGTGAGTATTCTGAAGTCACTTTAAAAGAAGGCACAGTTTGGGTTGTTTCTACATGTCGGCCAGTTGTCAGGCCCCAACCTTGACAGGGGTCGTACCGGGAGCAAGTGTGCCCCATGCCTTAGCAAATCTGGGTCAGCGGTAGGTACGGAGCCTGCTGAGTGGCATGGGGCCAGCCCCAGGTCCCTTCTTGGCACAGGGAGGCTTCACCTTCTGGACAGGCATGCAAGCATGTCTTGGCTTTCTGCCACATTCCGTAAGGTACACCTGCTCCCACAGGCCGCCTTTGTGTTCTGTTTCTTGTGACGTGGCTCGTACTTGAGAAGGTCCTTGCTGCCTATGCCCCAGCCCCCAGTTTTCAAACTGGGGGGTCACAGTAGGTACCTGATGCAGAGATCTCTAATTAAAACTATCGCTATGGCACATGTGGTTGAAAAAGGAAGGGTTGGAAATACGTGCTATGCTGGGAACAGAGAAAGGGGAACCGCTAGTTTTGCTAAATCTGATAAAAGCCCAGGTTTGCCTGTATTTTAGAAGCAAAGCATGGCTATTTGGCTAAGAGATCACCCAGCCGTCCTGAGGCCTGACCTTGTCATAGTTACAGCGTATACTGAACTCAACCATCTGGTTCGTAATTAGAGTGTTTAGGTGAGAATGCTGATGCCTCCCTGTGGGATCGGTCCACTCCATGCCCTCTGCAGTGCCGACAGCTATTCTGGTGGATGCTAATGCCGCTTCCTATTAATTTCCTTAATTTGCTCCTTTTGAAGGAGACACAGCCTGAGTAAGGAAGAGAAGCTTCTAACCTGAATATTCAAAACATATCCTGTGATCTGTCTGCTTCCTTTGGCTGAGGACTGGACTATAGTATTTCCCTGACACTGGAAAAATAGTGTATTTGTTGACACTGGACATTGTTTTGGCAAAAGCTATCAGAAGAAAATACTTCTCTGTATCTTATTTTAAAAAGTATTTCTTGTGTATAGACATGTAATCTGTTACTGATAATGCACTTTTCCTTGACCTTTTACTTCTAAGTAGAGCCACCCTGTGGTGCATTTAAACTTGCTCGACACATCCCACGTGTTTACCCAGATCTCCTGTGCGACGAGCTTCCACGCTACAGCCTTTCATGCTCCGTCACCTCCTAGCATGCTGTGCCACTGGCTTCCCCTTCCCAGTCTAAGACTCTTCTTTGCCCCATGTAGAGAAACTGTGACTGATTCCAAAATCAGTAATTCCATAGATATTTGAAAGCTCTCACAGAAAACAGGATATGATATGATGCAGCACACATTTACAGTAAAACTCATGATATTCAAAATATAACTACTTTCAAATAAAAAAATAAATTTGGCAGACATTTGTGTTAACTTTCCTTCCTGCCCAACAGAAGCGTAGTTTAGGAGAATGTCAGGAACCTTGCACAGTATATCCTGAGAATTCAACATTTTACATCTTGTTGACTTCAAAACATAGCATCTTAAAATCCCATTGCAGCAGTGATTCAATGGAAACACATACTTGTGGTTTTTCTCTATACTTCTGCTCAAATGTCTTTGGATTCCTGATTATTCTTCAGTTATTCATTTCTGCGGGTGTTTATTTCTCTCCACCTGTTAATATTTAATTACTGTGAAATCAGTGAGATTGAAGTAAACTGTGGCCCCAGATGTTAGTGGGAATGCTGACAATATTTGTAGTCTTTGCCATACAAAATAATGAAGAGAAGTATCCTCTTCTCAGTGAAGGGATCAGTTGTTCTTCACTGTCTGGTCCCAAACGGGGCAGTGGCTCTTGTGTACCGTCATGGAGAACCATTTCCTGGGGTACACGTGCGCATGCTGGGGTGGGAAGGGCTGTCCTAGATGGAGGTGAGTTGCCCGATAAGATCCATTTTCTCCCAGGTCGCTGGTCTGTACAGTATTCATATACCTGTTAAATATGAAGCCAGTGGTTTTTTTCTTTAAAGGATTTATGAGCCTATGCTTCAAGCCACTTTTTTTTTTTCATCAGGAATTTCCACTATGGTGTTTGACACCAAGGATAGCTAAAGGGAGGTATACCATTGCAATAAAATGAATGGTTTTTATCTTGGGTAACCAGCTGTGCAGTGAAAAACTAAGACGATCTAGAAGGCTCTGGTAACTTCATATCATGCCAGGATGTTTGCAGTGTCAGCTGGATGAAAGGAGCCATCTGAGGCAAATCCCACACCTCCGTGTCTCCCAGAGACCTGCCTTTCACACCCGTAGCAAAGCTGGGCCTTTCATGCACTGCTTGGCTGAGGCGCCCAGGGCCCAGGACCCCTTTCTGCCAGAGGGAGAGGGAGCTTATTGCCCCTGTTGTCTTTTTGGTCAAGTAAGTAAATTTAATAATCATGGGGTCTCCCATCTATTCTGTGTGTGCTGAAGTGTTTATTAGCTCAGTTTATCTCAGGTGGACAGATTTACTTTAAAATGTCTTGAAAGCTACAGAGTGAGGCCAGTCAGAGAAAGACCAATACGGTATGATATCACTTATATGTGGAATCTAAAAAATAATACAAGTGAATCTGTATATAGAAGAGAAACAGACTCACAGACACAGAAAACAAACGTCATTACCTAAAGGGAAAAGATAGGAGGATAAATTGGGAATTTGGGATTATCAGATTCCCACCATTGTATATAAAATAGACAGTAAGAACTTACTCCATACTTGGAGAACTAAATTCAATAACTTGTAATAACCTATAATAAGAATCTGAAAAATATTTGTAACTGGATCACTTTGTATACCTGAAACTAAGACAGTATTGTAAATCAACTCTAATTAAAGAAATAAAATACAAGAGTGGATGTGTGTGTGTGTAACTGAATCACTTTGCTGGGTACCTGAAACTTACACAGCTTTGTAAATCAACTGTACTCCAATAAAAAGTTAAAAATATGTAGATTAGTACATAAAGGTCATGCTAGCAGTGCAGTGGTGATATACGTGGGCTTTCTCAGTTTGCCTGAGTTTGAGTCCTGGCTCTTAGCACTTCCCATTTTTCTAAACTCTTGCACGTTACCCATGCTTTCCGCATCGGGCCTCTTATCTGATAAATTGGGTGAATAATGGTTCTTGCCTCATGGGGAGTGTCATGAGGATTAAATGAAATGACACAGTTGAACTATTCAACACAGTTCTAGGTAATAGTAAATATTCAATAGATGCTAACTGTAATTATGATTTTAATGATTTTATTACTGCTGTTTCAAAAACGTGTCTTTTAGTGTTTTGTAAAGCCCTCCATTGGTGGTAACAATAAGGATTGTTCAACGATCTCCTCCCATTCACACTTAAGAGAATTCCTTTTAATTTTTTTTTTCTTTTTGCCTCTTCCTCAAACCCCTCCTTGACACCATCCAGACCATAGACATTTGTCGGGAGCTCAGTTGATTATTAATCAGATGGAGCCTAAAAAAAAAAAAAAAAAAAACAAACACTTGGGATTGTTTTAATTGTGGTTTTAAAGAGCTTTCCGTACTATATTGTCTTATAAAAATGCCTAGAAGTTAAAACTAAAGCGAATGTGAATAAAATCTCCAGCTTTGGAGCTTTATGTACAGCAAGCAGTCTTGTAGTCTGTGAAGAAAAAAGATGTTCTTCAGTGATTAAGACTTTCTGAAAAGATTCTGGCTTATATATTTTTTTTTTAAGTCAGGATGTGTGATCTGTTCTTTTTTTCCTGCTCATTCTTGTAAATTGAAAGGAACATCAAAGCCAGACAACATTTGGGAGTGCTTCTGTGCTACCTTTGTGGACTGGTATCTCTTAAGCAGTGGTCTTTTGTCATGAGAGAGACTTAGCGTTTCTCTTTCAAAGGAAACCATCATTTATCTAAATAAACTCTGCTGGTTGGATGTTCTTTTCTTTGCTTGAAACTGTCTCCCCCGCCCGCCTGGGCGGGGTATTTGCAGTGCAGTGATCTTGGTCTCTCTTTGTTCTTCCATCCAATGTACCTTTGATAGCGGATGGTTTCCCGCTCTTTGGGAGCAAATCCAGATGACCTGAAGGACCCCATCAAAATCAGTATCCCCCGCTATGTTCTCTGCGGCCAAGGGAAGGACGAGCACTTCGAGTTTGAGGTCAAGGTAAGTGTCCCTTCATCGCTCTTTTGGAGGCTGGAGGCGCGAGGCTCTGCAGTGCTTTTTTTTTTTTTTTGTAAAAGGAGATAACGCTACACAAGCACATGCACTTTTGTACAGTACTGGTCGTGTCCTTCTTTAAACCAGTATGTGAAAGTCTGGCCTGGAGCAGGTGGAGGGAACTTGTCCCATAGAAGGTGGTGGTGGATGGGGCATCAGGCCGACATGGACATTGCTGTCACCTCGCAGGCCCACAGGTGAGGTCACCAGCCACCCTGGACTGCCAGGGTTTTCCTGCTCTGGGCATAGACAGTTCTACGTCTTGGGAAACCACCTAGTGCTCAGGCAAACCAGGACAGTAGGGCCATCCTACCACAGACTTAGGCTCCATGTTTTTTAATCTATTAGAGCAAGAATAATCATATTTATGTCACAGGGATGTTAGGTGCGTATAAAAGGCTGACTCCAGTTTTTGGTATATGATAAAGAATAATACATTATGGCTGTTGCTGTCATCCCTACTGCTGTTTTCACTGTTGTTTCTGTTACTAGTGAGTAGGAAGCTTTCCTAGTCTGTTATTTGACTTATAGGACTTTTCAGGAAGAGACGTGCCTGTCTCCTTAACTCATCCTTCCCCAGATAGTGACTTCATCTCATTTCTAGTGGAGTCCCATCGACTCATACGCTTCATTACCTACTGCTGGCCGCCATCCTCTCCTCAGGGAATTTCTGGGTAATCTCACTTCCCTTTGGAGGATGAGCGAGGGTGTTGCTGTCGGGACATCCACTAGGATCACCAGTATCTGTCTGCAGGAGGGCCTTCCTGGAGGTGGTTTTGGTCGCCAGAGTCTGGATGTTGAGTTCTCTAAACTTGGATTCTACTGCGGCTGACTGAGTGGCCCGAAGTCTTCATCTTCCTTGAGCTTTGGTTTCCTCACTGGTAAAATGAGGAAATCGGACCTGACCAGGGGTTTCCAGGTTTCTCTTTAGTGTACCCTTTGAACAGAGAATCTCGTATGAGGAGGACACTGTGGAAGCAGATGAGCATGGATCAGCTGTGGGGGGATCTTGAAGCCAGCCCACCTTCCCCCAGCACTTCCCCCACCTCCCAGATGTCCCTCAGGGGAGCCCTCAGGCTCGGGGGGATCCCTCCCTTTAGGCCTGTGTGTTCTTTCTGTCTTCCTGGAGAAACAATGCAAATAATTTATCTAATTAATCAAAGTTTTTAGATTTTTATTTCTACCTACTGATTATCCCCCCTCCCCCACCACGTTTTTAACAGAACTTGTGCATTAATTTATATATTTGAGGTGTCTGTTGAGAAGGCATGATTGTTGTGTGGCAGTGGTGGTGGTTGAATTTGGCCAGATTCTGCAGTTTCTTCTTAAAATGGTCCATCATGTCCTTAACCCAGTGCTTCTACTGTCCCTGACCTAATGCCTGATTCCTGTCCCGTTTCTTTTCTCAGCCATTTGAAATTGTGTGTCTGTAAGGAGAAGGCAATGGCAGCCCACTCCAGTACTCTTGACTGGAGAGTCCCATGGATGGAGGAGCCTGGTGTGCTGCAGTCCATGGGGTCGCGAAGAGTCAGACACAACTGAGCGACTTCACTTTCATGCATTGGAGAAGGAAATGGCAGTCCACTCCAGTGTTCTTGCCTGGAGAATCGCAGAGACGGGGGAGCCTGGTGGGCTGCTGTCTATGGGGTCGCACAGAGTCGGACACGACTGAAGCGATTTAGCAGCAGCAGCAGCAAAGATCCATTTGGGGCTTCCCTGGCAGCTCTGCAGTAAAGAATCTGCCTGCAATACAGGAAATGTGAGTTCATTCCCTGAGTTGGGAAGATCTAGAGGAGGAAATGGCAACCCGCTCCAGTATTCTTGCCTGGGAAATCCTATGGACAGAGGAGCCTAGTGGGCTGCAGTTCATGGGGTCACAAACCAGTTGGACACAACTTAGTGACTAAAGAACAACAAAAAGTTCCATTCGTACCTATGTGTTATATGTTGGATTGGCCAAAAAGTTTGCTGTGAGTTTCTCTGTGTAAGGCCTATTTGTATATATTATTTCTATATTTTTAAATTAGAGGGTAAAGAGTAACTTTCACCAACTCAGAATTCTTCAAAACTCACAGCACTGGAGGACATGTAATGATTATGGTTGGTACAGAGATTTCTTTTATTTTAGTGGATAAATGTGCTGCTGCTGCTGCTGCTGCTAAGTCGCTTCAGTCGTGTCCGACTCTCTGCAACCCCATAGACAGCAGCCCACCAGGCTCCCCCATCCATGGGATTTTCTAGGCAAGAGTACTAGAGTGGGGTGCCATTGCCTTCTCCAAATGTGCTAATAAGGTATAATTATTAGATTGATTTCATGAATAGAACTTAAGACGTGAGTAAAGAAAATACTTAATTCTTTTTAACTGAGTTGATTTAAATGAAAATTTAAGCAGATTACAGGCTGGCCATATGCAGATCTGGCCAAAATTGTGATGCAATTGTAAAGGCAAATTAGAGAAACCAAAGACATGAAGTATCTGGAGCCTTTCAGCATCCCCGCTGCGCTCTCTGAGCTGATCAAAGCCCTGTCTGAAGGCATGTCATTGCTCTGCCTCCTTCTGTTCCCATCCTGGGTGCTGTCATTACTAGCACCAGGACTGGACTGTTAGCATTTGCCTGGAGAATTCCCAGTTCTTTACAGAGGAAGGGCTGCCTCGTGCATTCTCAGGGTGGCGGCCTGAGGGCCTCATGTTCCTGCAGGGTGCACCCTGTCCACAGCAGTATCAGGGTCCAGTCCTAGACACAAACATGAGAATATGCTGTCCCTCCCTTGGCAGGACAGACAAAAGTATCTGGGTTCCAGTAGAAGTGGAGCTGCTGGAGAAGTGCTGGGGGGTGGGTATTCCCCCTCCAGGTAACCTCGCTGTGCCTCATCTGTGAAATGGGGCTGAGGGAGCCTGTGGGCTGGCTTGGTTTGAGGACTGTAAGAGCTTTTGTATGTGAAAGGCTTGGAATAGGGCCGGCCACATTCTAAGTACTGGATAAGGTGTTGAGAATGAGTGAGATTTTACTCTTGGAAATCCCTTAATGACTTTCATGTTTATGACTCTTCGGGTTTTGTTGTTGTTATTTTTCTCCCTCTGAGTTTGAAAATGAACTATGCTAACCGTTTCCTGGGCGTCCCTGGTAGCACTAGTGGTAAAGAACCTGCCCTGCACGATGCAAGACACACAAGAGATGCAGGTTCTGTCCCTGGGTTGGGAAGATCCCCTGGTGGAGGAGATGGCAACCCACTCCAGTATTCTTGCCTGGAGAGTCAATGCTAAAGGAAATTGATCTTGAATATTCATTGGAGAGACTGATGCTGAGGCCAAAGCTCCAATACTTTGACCACCTGATGCAAAGAGCTGACTCATTGGAAAAGATCTTGATGCTGGGAAAGATTGAGGGCAGGAGGAGAAAGGTATGACACAGGATGACATGGTTGAATGGCATCACCTATTCAATGGACATGAGTTTGAGCAAGCTCCGGGAGTTGGTGAAGGACAGGGAAGCCTGGCGTGCTGCAGTCCACGGGGTCGCAAAGAGTGACTGAACAACAGCAACCACCATTTCCTGCCATCACTTTATTTCATGCATAGGCAATGTTTTCTAGAACAGGTCATCACACTTAGGGTAATATTTTGGTTGCTACTAAATTCTCTTGGTGAACCAATAGTTTTGAAAAGGTAAAAAATAACTGTTTTTTGAAAAAATACGTTTAGTCTTAGATTTCCTTATATATGGTATGTAATATTAATGTACATTTTATATCAGGCTCATTTAAGGGGCTGAGCTGACTCAGGCACAGGCCCTGGGTGTACGTCCCCCGTGGTTGAAGTCACAGGTCCCAAGAGCCCAGGAGGACACCAGTATGCAGAGTGAAACTGTGGAGAGCTTGTCTCTCAGCTTCTCACTCATCCTTCCCGTTCCTCCACCTCCTGCCTTCCCGCCCACTCTGCTGTAGATAGAATTGATTAGTTATTTACATTCCATCTTCCTGTCCATTTTCATTTTAACCTCCAGTCCGATCACTCCAGCTCTCCAACGTGGTCTGTTCATTGCCAAACGAAGCAGTCATGATCCTTGTTAAAGGAATGTTGGAGGTTGGCTGCAGGACCGGGAACCTGTGGGCAGAGAGGGGGCCAAAATGCTCATCTTCTGGTCCACAAGGCATCCTAAGGAACTTTCCATCACTGAACTTTAAAATGATGGGAAAAAAAAAAGTTTTTAATTCAAAAGGACATTTATATCTTCTTTATTTGGGGGGTTAAAAACAACTTTTATAAACTGTGAGAATGGATACGTATAAGGTTTTGGGGTTTTGGTCAAATTTGTAATTTTTTAAATCAACTTCATTTAGGCATTATTTACACCCAGTGAAATACCCCATTTTAAATATAGTTTGATGAACTTTGACGTATGTGTACACCCAAATCAAGCACCCCAATCAAGGTTTAGAACTTCTCATTCACTCTAGAAATTTTCTGATACTCCAGGCAAACACTGATCTGCTGTCTGTAATTATAGATTCCTCGGGTCTGTTGTGGTGTGTGGAGGGGATGTGTGGACCAGAGGCATTCACTCTTGTGTCTGGCTGCTTCCTCTCGCAGCCTTTTAGAGATGCATCCATACAGTTAAGTGTAACAATAATTTGTTTCTTGTTATTGCTTAACAGCATCCCACTGTGGGGGTGCATCACAATTGGTGGGTCAGTGTCTGTTTTGCTGTTCTCATCTGACAGTACAGGAAGCTGTCATCTCTATGTCACACCATCCTCCCCTCCTTATTTCATTGACCCTGAAGGACACGTGCCTGGAAAGCCCTGGGTGAAGATGTCTTTGGGTGAAGTCATACCTGCCGGTGTCTCCCAGTAGCACGTCCTTCTGGAGCTGTGTATGCATGTGTGTCGAGAGGTGTACATCCCGCCAGCTGCTCTCAGCCGCAGACAGGCTGCGGCTGTGCAGCCTGGCTCCTCTTGGCGAAGAGCACACAGTGTGCTGCATTCCACTGACTGGCGGGCTGATCAGCCGAACGTAGTAGGTTGGTGCAAATGTAATTGCAGTTTCGGACCGTGAACTTTTAATTTATTTCAACGAGTCTCAAACACATCTTCACTAATCAAAATAGGAATGATGAGGCAACACATTTTGGCCAATGAGAAATAAGTTTATTCCTGTAGCATAAAAATCCATGCCTCAGGATTTGATGAACTCTTGGAAAGCATTTTCTGCCTCCTGCTGGTTGTGGAAGTGCTTTCCCTGCAAAGAGTTGTTGAGATGCTTAAAGAAGTGGTAGTCGGTTGGTGAGCGGTCAGGTGCTTGTGGTGGATGAGGCCAAACTTTGTAGCCCAATTCGTTCAACTTCTGAAGCATTGCTTGTGTGACGTGTGGTCAGGGTTTGTGGTAGAGAAGAACTGGGCCCTTTCTGTTGACCAGTACTGGCTCCAGCTGTTGCGGTTTGTGCGTCTCATGGATTTGCCGAGCATACCTCTTCGATGTAATGGTTTTGCTGGGATTCAGAAAGCTGTAGTAGATCAGACCAGCAGCAGACCACCAGACAGTGACCATGACCTTTTTTGGGTGCAAGTTTGGGTTTGGGAACTGCTTTGGAGCTGCTTCTTGGTCTAACCACTGAGCTGGTTGTCACCGGTTGTCATATAAAATCCACTTTTATTGATTTTTGGTCAGCTGACGAGGCCTCCACTTACTGAGATTTTTCACTTTTGCACTTTGCTTCAAATGCCGAATGACCATAGAACAGTCGATGTTGATTTCTTCAGCACCTTCTCCTGTAGTGGTAAGAGGATCAGCTTTGATGATGGCTCTCAGTTGCTTGTGTCAACCTCTGATGGCTGGCCACTGCCCTCCTCATCTTCAAGGCTCTCGTGTCCTTTGTAAAACTTCTTTAACCACTACCACACTGTATGTTCTTTAGCACTTCCTGGGCCAAAAGCGTTGTGGATGTTGCGAGTTGTCTTCAGGGCTTTACGACCTATTTTGAACTCAAATAAGAAAATTGCTCAAATTCTTTTTATCTAACATCATTTCCGTAGTCTAAAATAAATATAAAATACACGGCAAGTAATAAGTCATTAGCAAAAAACATAAAGTGAGAAATGCACATTAAAATGATGTATATATAACATTACCACATTTATTTAAGAATGTATTCCAATATCAAAGAGCAGAGTTCAGCAGTGCAAAACTGTAGTTAGATTTGCACCAACCTAATACCTGTACTGGTGATGTGACTGGTGATAGAAGCAAGGTCCAATGCTGTAAAGAGCAATATTGCATAGGAACCTGGAATGTCAGGTCCATGAATCAAGGCAAATTGGAAGTGGTCAAACAAGAGATGGCAAGAGTGAATGTCGACATTCTAGGAATCAGCGAACTGAAATGGGTGACTTTAACTCAGATGACCATTATATCTACTACTGTGGGCAGGAATCCCTCTGAAGAAATGGAGTAGCCATCATGGTCAACAAAAGAGTCCAAAATGCAGTACTTGGATGCAATCTCAAAAACAACAGAATGATCTCTGTTCGTTTCCAAGGCAAACCATTCACTATCACAGTAATCCAAGTCTATGCCCCAACCAGTAACGCTGAAGAAGCTGAAGTTGAACGGTTCTATGAAGACCTCCAAGACCTTTTAGAACTAACACCCAAAAAAGATGTCCTTTTCATGCTAGGGGACTGGAATGCAAAAGTAGGAAGTCAAGAAACACCTGGAGTAACAGGCAAATATGGCCTTGGAATACGGAATGAAGCAGGGCAAAGACTAATAGAGTTTTGCCAAGAAAATGCACTGATCATAACAAACACCCTCTTCCAACAACACAAGAGAAGACTCTACACATGGACATCACCAGATGGTCAACACCGAAATCAGATTGATTATATTCTTTGCGGCCAAAGATGGAGAAGCTCTATACAGTCAGCAAAAACAAGACCAAGAGCTGACTGTGGCTCAGACCATGAACTCCTTATTGCCAAATTCAGACTTAAATTGAAGAAAGTAGGGAAAACCACTAGACCATTCAGGTATGACCTAAATCAAATCACTTATGATTTACAGTGGAAGTGAGAAATAGATTTAAGGGCCTAGATCTGATAGAGTGTCTGATGAACTATGGAATGAGGTTCGTGACATTGTACAGGAGACAGGGATCAAGACCATCCCCATGGAAAACAAATGCAAAAAAGCAAAATGGCTGTCTGAGGAGGCCTTACAAATAGCTGTGAAAAGAAGAGAAGCGAAAAACAAAGGAGAAAAGGAAAGGTATAAGCATCTGAATGCAGAGTTCCAAAGAATAGCAAGAAGAGATAAGAAAGCCTTCTTCAGCGATCAATGCAAAGAAATAGAGGAAAACAACAGAATGGGAAAGACTAGAGATCTCTTCAAAAAAATTAGAGATACCAAAGGAACATTTCATGCAAAGATGGGCTCAATAAAGGACAGAAATGGTATGGACCTAACAAAAGCAGAAGATATTAAGAAGAGATGGCAAGAATACACAGAAAAGCTGTACAAAAAAGATCTTCACGACCAAGATAATCATGATGGTGTGATCACTCACCTAGAGCCAGACATCCTGGAATGTGAAGTCAAGTGGGCCTTAGAAAGCATCACTATGAACAAAGCTAGTGGAGGTGATAGAATTCCAGTTGAGCTATTTCAAATCCTGAAAGATGCTGTGAAAGTGCTGCACTCAATATGTCAGCAAATTTGCAAAACTCAGCAGTGGCCACAGGACTGGAAGAGGTCCGTTTTCATTCCAATCCCAAAGAAAGGCAATGCCAAAGAATGCTCAAACTACTGCACAATTGCACTCATCTCACACGCTAGTAGAGTAATGCTCAAAACTCTCCAAGCCAGGCTTCAGCAATATGTGAACCGTGAACTTCCTGATGTTCAAGCTGGTTTTAGAAAAGGAAGAGGAACCAGAGATCAAATTGCCAACATCCACTGGATCATGGAAAAGCAAGAGAGTTCCAGAAAAACATCTATTTCTGCTTTATTGACTATGCCAAAGCCTTTGACTGTGTGGATCACAAGAAACTGTGGAAAATTCTGAAAGAGATGGGAATACCAGACTACCTGATCTGCCTCTTGAGAAATTTGTATGCAGGTCAGGAAGCAACAATTCGAACTGGACATGGAACAACAGACTGGTTCCAAATAGGAAAAGGAGTTCGTCGAGGCTGTATATTGTCACCCTGTTTATTTAACTTGTATGCAGAGTACATCATGAGAAACGCTGGACTGGAAGAAACACAAGCTGGAATCAAGATTGCTGGGAGAAATATCAATAACCTCAGATATGCAGATGACACCACCCTTACGGCAGAAAGTGAAGAGGAACTAAAAAGCCTCTTGATGAAAGTGAAAGTGGAGAGGGAAAAAGTTGGCTTAAAGCTCAACATTCAGAAAACGAAGATCATGGCATCCGGTCCCATCACTTCATGGGAAATAGATGGGGAAACAGTGGAAACAGTGTCAGACTTTATTTTTCTGGACTCCAAAATCACTGCAGATGGTGACTGCAGCCATGAAATTAAAAGACGCTTACTCCTTGGAAGGAAAGTTATGACCAACCTAGATAGCATATTCAAAAGCAGAAAAAAAAAAGAAAGAAAGAAAAAAAAAAACAAAACAAAAGCAGAGACATTAGTTTGCCAACAAAGGTCCGTCTAGTCAAGGCTATGGTTTTTCCTGTGGTCATGTATGGATGTGAGAGTTGGACTATGAAGAAGGCTGAGCGCCGAAGAATTGATGCTTTTGAACTGTGGTGTTGGAGAAGACACTTGAAAGTCCCTTGGACTGCAAGGCGATCCAACCAGTCCATTCTAAAGGAGATCAGCCCTGGGATTTCTTTGGAAGGATAAATGCTAAAGCTGAAACTCCAGTACTTTGGCCACCTGATGCGAAGAGTTGACTTATTGGAAAAGTCTGTGATGCTGGGAGGGATTGGGGGCAAGAGGAGAAGGGGACGACAGAGGATGAAATGGCTGGATGGCATCACTGACTCAATGGATGGGAGTTTGAGTGAACTCCGGGAGCTGGTGATGGACAGGGAGGCCTGGTGTGCTGCGATTCATGGGGTCGCAAAGAGTCGGACATGACTGAGCGACTGATCTGATCTGAATACCTATATAGTCCATGATGGCACGAAGCTGCTGCCGTCACAAGTTCCTCCACTACCTGGACCACAGCAGGTCAACTTAAAACTCCTGCGTCCTCTGCCTTTCCGTGATTGACACGTGAAATCAGTTAACCTGTATTATACTTAGCATCCTCGGTTATCTAGGACCAGACTGGGTAGAATTTAATTTTTCAGTTGCATTTCAGCATGACACAGAATCCGTGCTTATGGCTAGCAGAGGTGGTCATACTCTTATGTTACAGAAACAAGCCAAGGTTTCCAGCGTAGTTTTAAATTCCCTGCCTTACATGTTAACATGATAATATAAAGAAATGACCTAACACTTATTTAAAAAAAAAGAACAAACACCCTGTTTCCTGTGGGTTTTTATTCCTGTGAAACTGGAAATAACCTTTACGAGAGACTGTGTTCCTGTTTCCCTTGGAGAGTGAATCGTCGACTGCAAGGCCCCACACCCCACTCAACCCTTTACCTGCTCTACTGCTGGCCACAGCAGGTGTCACAGCCACACTCCTACTTTCTTTTCTCGTTCATTTTGGTATTTAGCACTGGTCTTCCCCCCGCAGGTGTCCGCTCCACGGACCCTCACCAGCCTGTGCAGCCCTGAGGCTCCTTCCCTTCCCCAGGGCTAGGCTGGGAATGGGCCGCCCTGCAGATGACTGTCACATGGCCCACACGAGCTGGCCCAAAGTGGACGTGATCACAGCTCAGCACTTTCTATCTCTGCCATTCTTACCGTTCCATCATGTTTATTTCTTCCATCTTCGGCCTGTCTTATAGGTGATGGGCCTGTATTTAGCACGTCTTATGAGTTCTGCCATTTCTCACATGCTCCTTGCTTACTCAGCTGTTGTGACACATTCTGTGCTATCTGCCTGCATCTCAAAGCCTCGCTCTCATCTCCTGGCTGTGCTCAGCCCCTGTCGGGCTCCGTCCATCCCCTGGAACTGAATGTGCCAGGTGGTCTGTGGGCCCCCACTGTGCTCCCTGTTTCTACACTCACAGGGCCTCTTGGAGTTACCTTCTTGTCTGATCCCTGCAGGTGACTGAGTCTGCAGCCTTGCTTCAAGTTTGGACACTAACACGTATCAGGCACCTGTTTTGTCGTAGACACTTTGAAGACACTTCCCCAGCTGTGGAAAATGTACCAGAAAGGGGGTGCTATTTACATTTGATGAGCTAGGAACCTCTTAAGTGACTTGCCCGAGGCCACACAGCTACTACGGAGAGTGCTATGTCACTTCAGTCATGTCCGGCCCTTTGTGACCCCATGGACTGTAGCCTGCCAGGCTTCTCTGTCCATGGGATTTTCCAGGCAAGTATACTGGAGTGGGTTGTCATTGCCTTCTCCAGGGGATCTTCCCTGCCCAGGGATCAAACCCGAGTCACTTATGTCTCCTGCTTTGGCAAATGGGTTCTTTACCACTAGCGCCAGCTGGGAAGCCCATAACTAAGTAGATCGAGGAACCGAATGCCTGTGGGATCAAAGCCAGCTGTTCAGGTTCCTGTGCTTACGTGTCTTCACGGACCTCCTCAGTGTCATTGCTTCCTGCGCATTTTGGAAGCTCAGGCCACATCTTGGTGCTGCCCTCACATGGGGACCATTTCCACAGCCTTGTTTGTTTTCAAGTGTCGACATTATTTCTGTGTGCACTTTAACTTTTATCATGAAGTCTAGGCCAGGTCATGTGCACTCTGTGAACTGGGGCTGTTAAAGTTTTGCCAAACTTGGAGAATTTGATAGTGGATGGACCTGCCAGGAGAAATGCCCAGAAAATGTGCAGTTTGGGAGCTGAAGAAATCACATTTAGAGTCAGGGAAATGTCTCTTTATTTGGCAGAACAGAAATAAGAGCCATTCCGGTCTGTTAGATAAACTGTGCACACATACATCTTCTAGAAACATCCCCAACTTGGTAGAATATAAATGTTGAGAAGGATTTGTGCGTTGGCATCTGAATCTCTGCTTATTAGTAACTGATAAATGATCTCCCCACATGTGTATTCACAGAGGTGAGATGGATGGGCAGTCACACGAGCTGCGGTTCATCTAGATTCAAACAGTTAGTGTGTGGACTATTTTCAAACATAAATATTATTAAGGGGAAGAAATAAAATTAGGACTTAAAAGAATCATATATTATCCTAAACTTTTTTTTAAGCATGCCTCCCATCTCTTTGAGAATGCTGTCTTTGACTAAAAAAAAAAGAATAAACATCTTTCCCGTCCCCTATTTTAATACAGAACAACTCATCTTTCATGTTGTTTTTACTTGGGCAGTTGTTTGTCTTCACCAAGGCAATACTGAATGCATGAGAAATGATGAAGAGATGAGATTGATTCATAAGCCCAGAGGAAAAGCAGTTAGCACCTTGTGATCCTACCTTGAATTTCCATTTCAACTTTGTTTTTGCGCTATAAGAATCTATTAATATTTCTTCATTTCAGAATTTGGGGAGTTTTACATCTCTTCCTAGAATTTGTTTTAAAAGAAATCACAAAATGGTTTGAACTCCCTTTTTGCAGTTGCTGTCCACAGGTGCCCTGGCCTTTCAGTATGTGTAATAAAAGGGTTTTTTTTCGGTAAGGTGATCCTGGGCGCAGCAGTACTATGTACTGAGCACCCAACACTCTGCTAGTTGCTTCACTTCATTTAGTTCAGCTATAGGTTAGGATATTTTGGGCTCCAAAATCACTGCAGATGGTGATTGCAGCCATGAAATTAAAAGATGCTTACTCCTTGGAAGGAAAGTTATGACCAACCTAGACAGCATATTCAAAAGCAGAGACATTACTTTGCCAACAAAGGTCCATCTAGTTAAGGCTATGGTTTTTCCTGTGGTCATGTATGGATGTGAGAGTTGGACTGTGAAGAAGGCTGAGCGCCGAAGAAATGATGCTTTTGAACTGTGGTGTTGGAGAAGACTCTTGAGAGTCCCTTGGACTGCAAGGAGATCCAACCAGTCCATCCTAAAGGAGATCAGTCCTGAGTGTTCATTGGAAGGACTGATGCTGAAGCTGAAACTCCAATACTTTCGCCACCTGATACAAAGAGTTGACTCATTGGAAAAGACCCTGATGCTGGGAGGGATTGGGAGCAGGAGGAGAAGGGGACAACAGAGGATGAGTTGGCTGGATGGCATCACTGACTCGATGGACATGAGTTTGGGTAAACTCCGGGAGTGGGTGATGAACAGGGAGGCCTTGCATGCTGTGATTCATGGGGTCGCAAAGAGTCGGGTACAACTGGAGCGACTGAACTGAACTGAATTGAGTCCATTTTACAGATGGAAAAACTAAGGCTGGAGGAGTTGCATAATTTCACCAGAGTCACACAGCTAATTAGTGACTGAGCTACAGTCAGGATCCAAGTCTTAGTCCAGAGCCTTTCATTTTCCATTCTCCAGTGATGACTGCTGAATAATTTGCATTTGGTGCTTTGCCTCTGAATATCTGAGTAATTTGAAGGAAAATTGCTTCGGCTGTCATTCTCGCAATTTACCACAATTTTAAGGTAGAACAGTCCTGCCTATTCCTCACCTGTTTCAGAGGTGTTAGGGAAGGGAGAAGTACTCCTTAGTAATGATCTTGGATTTGAAAAGCATCCATCTCATCAGAATATTCCAATCTTTCGACATTCCTTCAAATTTACTTTCAAATTACCGTATGCTGTTGCTGCTGCTGCTAAGTCGCTTCAGTCGTGTCCGACTCTCTGCGACCCCATAGACGGCAGCACACCAGGCTTCCCTGTCCCTGGGATTCTCCAGGCAAGAATACTGGAGTGGGTTGCTATTTCCTTCTCCATATAAAGTTAAGTATATTGAGATAAGTCGTATTATCCTTATTTTAAAGGTGCATTCCTTCTGGTTATTGCAGAAGGCTGGGGTTTGGGCCAGCTCCAAAGCCTTGTTTGGTTTTGCATCACACCCTGCCATACAGATGCTCTGCAACCAGCAGTGGGCTGCCAGGCTCCCGTCTGCCTGGCGCACTGGGTTCAGACCGGGTCCAGGAGCCAGAGGCTGCAGGCACCTTCTTTATTTGCTGGCGGTGCATCTACACAGGGGTGTCTGCAGCGCTTCCCGCACAACAAAGCAGGCTGACATCGTATCCGCATGGCTTTCTGGGATCTTTGTTCTCTAAGCCCCATAGCCTCCCTTGCACGTTATCAGCAGCCGGGGGTATATCTAGGGTTGGACCTTAGACCTCCCTCTCCCCACACACTGCGCTGCCTCTAAGACCATCTCCTCCTGCCAGGGCCCATCATGTTCCCACAGGTGCAGAGGAGATGGGATTTCTATAGTTAGTGGGGCGCTCTAGTTCAAGTTCACAGAGACACTGCAGTGGAGGGGATGCGAGCTCAGCTCAGGAGCTCACGATGTGGTCAGAGGACATGGTTCAGGTGGCACCCATCCCTCCGCCTCCAGTACCCTGGACAGTCGCCGACACAGTGTCTTTTCCTTCGTGTCCACTGGGCTGAGGGCTCAGCACTCCTTTGGGTCCCTAGAAAGAAAAGTACGTCAGCTTTGCCGCAGTTTCCCCAGCGAGCCAGAGGAGGAAGAACGTTGTACATCTCAGAGCAAATAACAGAAAATACCCCTTTAGACAGTTAGGTTCTCTGCAAAGTACCAGTGTCCCCACTTTCCTAGATGGCCCCTGGGAGCGCCAGCTGCTGCCCGCCCCCCTGCTAAGGGTGGGGGTGTCAGCTCCAACCCCCTTCCTTGGCCTATATCCCCACGCCTGCCTGCATAGCTGGGGACATGATGTTCAGAAACAAAAGTCTCCTCGGTTAATAGAACCCACCGTTTAAAGGCAGTTCAGAGACCACCTCTTGTTTCTTGATGTGTTTTGTTTTAGTTCTTTCTCACCTACCTGTGTTCATTCTTACTCCCAAATCGTTTATCACTAAACCAAGGCTCCTCTCTCTGAAGGAATCTGGTGAATGACATTTTTTTTTTTATGATTCTTTACTTTCTTATCTCGTCCAGTACCTGTTGTCCAAAAGCTTTAGACATGTATAGGTAAATCAGAGAAGGCCTGAGCTGCAGATCATTCTACTGCCCACAGTTCAAGATAGAAAAAGGGAATGGGGAAATCACAGCAAAGTGTGTAACGAAGAGACTTTGGGCTCCACTGTCTTTATTACTCCTCCACTTATTATTTAAGAAGTATTTATTTGGTACCTGTGACACTTTTTTTTTAAGAGCGTACTAGAAGTATCAAGACATTGAGGAACAGAGGAGCTGAATAATCAGTTCACATCCTCTAAGGTCAGTGAAGTGGGAGAAAGAAGAGTACAGAGCAGGGGGGGGTCGTGAAGGGCACCCGGGAAAACTTAGGTTTTCTGTTCCCACGTGGGAGTGAGATGGGGAGCAGGGCGCTGGGACAAGCCCAGATGAGCTCAGATGACGCTTTGCTAACAGGAAGTAGTACTGCGTGAGGTCGGCACTGGGGGGTACCTGCTTTCAGGTGGAAGCCTAGGAGGCTGATGAAGGGAAACTGGAGGGAGGGGGAAAGACGGTAGCAACAGCATCTTTCTTAGATGGGTGAAGCAACTGCTCAGAAGCTGGGCTTGGGTGACCCTAGTCATCTCAGAAAAATATCATTGTCTGTGAAAATTGAAAATGTAGAACATTTAGAAATTTTCTTCACAGAAAGTGTAATTTAGAAAGATTTAGTAGAAGTGACTGCAGAGTTAAGACATGAAAGTCGCTCAGTCGTGTCTGACTCTTTGGGACCCTGTGGACTATACTCCGTGGAATTCTCCAGGACAGAATACTGAAATGGGTAGCCTTTCCCTTCTCCATGGGATCTTCCCAACCGAGGGGTTGAACCCAGGTCTCCCACATTGCAGGCGAATTATCTACCGGCTGGGCCACAAGGGAAGCCCGAGAGTACTGGAGTGCAGAGTTTAGTGTCAGTGTTTCCTGCCTTTCTGTGGAGGGGCTGTGGGACTGTCTGCAGCAGTGCTGGGCAGCACACAGGAGGGAAGGGGATCTCTGATGGGGCTCCACCAGAAGGTCTAGGGAGCCAGAGAGTTCGGGGCAGGAAGAGTGACCTGGAGTTCGGCCTGGGCTCTCGGTGAGTGATCAGAGGAGGAGAAGGGCTGGGAGACCGTGGGAGGCTGGGGCATCACAGCAGAGGCAGATACCAGATGCAGCACACGTGGGTTGAGCATCCCCGTTGGAAATCCCAGCACACTGGGCCGTGTGTTCTTGGAAAGCCTAGGCCGTCCTAGAGGCGGACCAGGGTGAGGAGGCCCACGTGACCGACTGTGATTAACGGGATCTGGCTTCTCCTCCCACTTCCTGGGCAGTTCTGTTTGGTGTTTGAGGAGAATTTAATTAATGTATTAATGCTTGCTGTTACACAGATTCAAATATTTGTAATATGTTCGTGTTTCGTCAAGCATGTTCATAGTTACGTTACTGCATAAGACTCTATTTTTCAGAAATCTAATAAAACTTGTTTTAGTATATAGTAGGGTGGTATTAGACCATTTCCTGTGAACTGTTACTGAATACAGGGAGTTTCATTTGTATATACTTGATGCAGCTCCTCCAAACGTTATTTAAAGACAAATATTCCTGAGGAGACCTCTGTGAGTAACTGCTTATTTACTTGGGGCCAGTTAGAGTATTTTTCTTTGAATGAAAAACTGTTGATTCTCCTCTTACACAGATAGATATACACAAGCAAATAAATACTGGTGACAGGTCCTGAAACTGACAATCCCTAAACCAGCAAAATATGTATATAACATAAATTTGTGGAAAGCACTCAATTGAGAATTGTTCATAAGTGAGCGCAGTTCATCTTGTAGACACATTTATGGTGTTTAAGTTGCGCTTGATCATTTTATGGCCCAGAAAAGATGGATTTGTATCTGCAGACCTGTTCAATGAGAGAGAAGTAATGAGTTGGCTCCTCAAAGACATGCAGCATCTATGCCCAGTGTTCTCGGCGTGGAAGAGAATAGTTGCGTGTTTTGACCTGATATGTTTGCTATGCTGCTCATCTGTCCCTCCTCTCTGCGTCAGCGCCTCACCTCAGGCCCAGTTTTAATTTGGGGCAAAATAGGGCTTTAATGGCTGTTTCTCCCTTCTGTTGGGTTTCCCTGAACTCCACAGGCAGTTGTTTACCCAGCTCTAGGCGTGAAGGCGTCCCCATCACAGGAAAGGGATTTGGCCTTTTTCCTACGGGGAGGTGGCCACCGTTTCCATGGTGCTCACAGTGGTCTTCACTCACTGCCACTGTCCACATCTTGTTTACATGTTGATAGATAAGGGGGAGATTTAAGTGTTTTATGTACAAAGCAGGAAGCTTGAACCTTTGTAATCCCTGTGTTAACTTGGATTCAGGTGAAAACCTCAAGGGTAAAGAGTTCAGAAATCTCTGTATGCCTCAGTATAAACTTGGGTTACAAATACATAGGGAATGCACCCTAGGCTCAGTACAGAGAAAACAAACAGAAAAGATACTATTGTGTGACTAATGAAAATAGTCTTTGATTCAGAGAAACCTCAGAGAACCCACCAGAAGAGAGTTAATGGAGCCAAGATAGTGGAGCCTTACCTTCTTCGCCAAGCAGAATAACCGTTAAGGACATCACTCGGAAAACCAGCAGCATCTGAGCTGGCGCCAACACATACTAGTAGCTCAATGATTTACTCTCCAGTGAGAGCCCCTCTGCCGCCGTCCCAGCTACTGCCAAAGGCCCGTTCTCTTAGAGGGCTTACGTCTTGTAGGACAGAGAGACAGGTGTCGATATAATTACTGTTGGTTATGTAAATTGATTAGGCAAAGATTAATGCTGCAATTAATGTCCTGTGACACGTGATCTGATCAGGGTGTGAGCGAGTGTCTTCCTCAGTCTCCCCCCAAGCTCCACAGCCCGCCATGGCAGCGCCCGCCTCCCGTTGTGAGCCCTGGGGGCTGATACCAAGAAGCAGAAGGATGTGCATTAGGTGCTTTGGGTTGGGGGGCTCTCCCGGGGATTTTATGTTCTCTTGCTGTCTTGTCATCTTGTACCAAACACCCTGATTCTGCTGCCCGGGGAATCACTCATCTGTGCCTGTCCTCCTGAGGATCTGGTACATGCAAGTTGTTAGAGAAACTTCTGTCCCTTAGAAAGGCCTTGTTCTGGGGCCACTGTGGAAAGGAGGAATGAAACCCAAATTAGGAGGTAGATTTGAAGTAGCTGTTTCATTAGTTAGAGATTTCAAAATACAGTCTGACTTAATGAGCTGTGAAGTCAACGAGGAGGAAGAGGCTGCAGGCCAGAGTCACGCAAGCTGGTGTCCAGTTATCCACATCCACATCCCGATCCCGATTGGGCTTAAGGCCGTCTCTTAAGCACACAGGCCCTGCTGACTCATTGCTGCTGAGCCTGAGGATGTTTGAGATCAGCCCATCCTGAGGCTCTGCCCTCCAGCTCTTCCTCAGGGTGCTCACGCTGCATCAGGTACGTTTCTCAGGTGCAGTGAAGAGCAGCTAGAAATCCCAGCTCTCCTGGGGCTTACTCCAGCAGGGAAGAGAGCCAGAAGCGAGACGTCCAAGTAAATGTATACAGGCACATCTCGTTTTATTGCCCTTCCTAGATACTGAGGGTTTTTTGTTTTGTTCTGTTACATGAAAGGTTTGTGGCAACTTTTAAGTCATCTGATGAAGGTTAGCATTTTTCAGCAGTAAATTATTTATAATTAAGGTATGTACTTTGTTTTCTTGGACGTAATATATTGTGCATTTAATAGACTGCAGTGTAATATAAATGTAACTTTTATATGTATTGAGAAACTAAAAACTTGTGTGACTCCCCTTTTTTTAAACTGGAATATAATTGCTTTACAATATTGTGTTAGTTTCTCCTGTACAATGAAGTGAATCAGCTATGTGCATATATATTTATCCCCATCCTCTTGGACCTGCCTCCTGCCCACCCCCATTCCCACCCCTCTAGGTCACCACAGAGCACCAAGCTGAGCTCCTTGTGCTGTGTAGACAGCAGCTTCCCACTGACTATGTATTTTACACATGGTAGTATATACATGTGAGGCTACTCTCTCAATTTGTCCCACCTTCCCCTCCACACCCCCATGTCCACAGGTCTGCTCTCTAATTCCTGCCCTGCAAATAGGTTCACACATTCCATATATATGCATTAAAGTATGCTATTTGGTTTTCTCTTTCTGACTTTCTTCACTCTGTATAACAGACTCTAGGTCCATCCATGTCTCTATAAATGACCCAACTTCGTTCCTTATTATGGCTGAGTAATATTCCATTGTGCAGTTGTACCACATCTTCTTTATACATTCATCTGTTCATGGGTATTTAGGTTGCCTCCATGTCCTGGCTGTTGTAAACAGTGTTGCAGTGAACATTGGTGGATTTTTGAATTAAGGTTTTCTCAGGGTATATGCCCAGGTCAGGAGTTCTATTTTTAGTCTTTAAAGGTAACTCCATACTGTTCTCCATAGTGGGTGCAGTAATTTACCTTCCCACAAATAGTGCAAGAAGGTTTCCTTTTCCTCATACCCTCTCCAGTATTCATTGTTTGTAGATTTTTGATGATGGCCATTCTGACCAGTGTGAGGTGATAACCTCATAGTGGTTTTGATTTGCATTTCTCTAAAAATTAGTGATGTTGAGCATCTTTTCATGTGTTTGTTGGCCATCCATGTCTTGTTTGAAGGCATGTCTGTTTAGTCATGTGACTGACTTTAATGCAATATAGACTTTACTGTGGAACCCAACCCACAGTATCTTGAAGGTATGACTGTACCATGTTAGGTAGGAAGACGTGCTTAGTACAAAAATACGAGGAGTAAGTATTGTGGAGATGGGGAATAAGGGGTGGTGGGGTGCGGTGGTATATCCAGAGGAGGCATCACTGAGAAAGTGAGCTTTTAAGCAAAGACTTGAAGGATATGCTGGAGCTAGTCATATGGAAAGAACATTCCAGAAAAAGGAAAAATCACACATGTACTTCCTGAGGCCACATTTACCGTGTAGCATGTTTGATGGATTCCAGAAAAGCAAGGAAGGTAAAGTGAGTGAGGGAGAGTGCAGTCACAAGGCCAGGGAGGAGACAGATTGTAAAGGTCCTTGAGGTCAGCAGAAGAACTTGAACTTGTGCCCTGAACGAGATTGTACTCCTTGAGAGGATGTCCTATTTGAGCAAAGAAATGGCTCCATCGAGCAGTTTTTAACAAGATAGCTTTGGCTGCTGTGTTGAGAAAGGCATGAAGGGCAGGGGGCAGTGGAGGTGATGAAGGCTCAAGGAGAAAGATGGAGTAAACTGTTTAGAAAACTCTCATCCGAGAGAGTGGGAGAGTGGATGGAGTTGGGAAATGTGTGTGACTAACTGGTGGGAGACATCCTGGCTGACTTCAGGATGGTGACTGTGACTGAAATAGGACCAGGCGGCCGTTTGGTGGTTTGTGTTCCCACAGCCCCATCCTGCTAGGCAGCTGCAGGCCAGGAGTAAACACAGTCGGGTTTAATCAAGGCTGTGGTTTAGCTTAGTTGAGGGAATTTCAAGAGCAGGACTAAGAGATTTGGGTTTGAATGTAAGGGGATGGTTTTAACGATTGCCCGTGGTTTTCCCGTTGGGTGAGGAAGGAACCAGGACAGAAGTCAAAGAACAGGAGGTCAGGGCATTGGAGGGATCATCTGTCATTGATTTAATTACCAAGATTCATGGCAGGAGTTCTGTAGCCTGGGAGCAGATGGCTGTGAGCAAAACCCAAGATGTTCAAGGAGCTGGGGACGCAAGTGAGGTGAATTGCCTGTGAGAAGGATGGGTTAACGGTAAGATCTGAAGGCATGGTCTTCACGTGGGGGCGTTCAGAGAGGGCAGAGGAGTAGGGGTGTAAAAGTTGGATGGAAGCACAAGAGCGTCCACCGACCTCCTGGGACGATGGGATGCGGAATGTGGGGACAACACAGTCCCTACTTGAGAGGGCTGCAGGGGGAGGGGTCCCCTGGTGACCAGTTAGAGGGAAGGTGAAGGGGATGTTCCTGAAAGAGGCTGGGGATGGGGGGACTTTGCAGATGATTGACTGTGAGTTGAAGAGGAACAGTGGAAGCACTCAGAGATCCAGGGAGCATTAGCATCTGAGGGAGGAGGGGCACCCAGGCTTCCTCCGCAACTTTCTGTAGATTCCAGAGTTCCAGGACAGAAGGGTCTCCCTGTGAGCATCCTGCGTCTTATGGCTCCCAGGTCACAGGTGTGGTTCCATTAATTCCTGGGCTTTCTTGGCAAGCAGGCAGTATCATGCCCACCTGGTCTGTGTGCAGCCAGGGTGGCGAATGGCTTTGCTCCTGCTCTAAGGAAGCCCTCCCCCAGCTTGCTGATTGTGCCCAGTGGGGCCTGTTGAGAAGAAAGAGCCGGAGAGAAGGCCCCCAGCTGAGCTCCCAGGGGCAGTATTTCCCAACTTTAGGTGACATTGGTACCATTTTTGCTAAATGCTTTTTTGTTAACATACTTATCTTTTTTCTTTCCCTTATTTAAATATCTTTTAAAAGGAAACAGGAAGAAAGCTGCCACAATTGAAGCTTTGTTGTAAATGATGAATCTAGAGCCAGATGATGAACGTTCTGAAACGTACATCCTTGTACAACCCCAGATCATCTCATTCGGCACTTGGGGGAAATGAGCGAACTCAAGGCTCGCCCCTCCTCCCGAGGGCTCTGCATGGGTGTCCTCCCCCTGCCGATCCCAGTGGTTTGCTGATCCCTGACGTCCCTGCTCACCCCCTGGAGTTTACATGTGGGCGAATCGGGCTGAATCGCCAGCCTGAGGAGAGTGTTCCTCTCAGGCATGGGGTGAGGTTTCTGGTTCAGGATTGTGGCCCCTGCAGAGGCCATCATGGCAAAGAGTGTGCAGTTAACACACCTGCGGGCAGAGGCTATCGGAGGGGCACGGGTCTAAAACGTGGGTCTTTTTCCAGGAGCAGCCGGAGGCTTCTAGGGGACTTACGGGTGGAGGTAGAATGATCAGATTCAAGTGTTAGAAAGCTCCCCTGTCAGTGGTACAGGGAAGGGATTGGAGGGGCAGCTGGGTGGGGACACTGTGGGAGGCTTGGCCAAGGCCACGTGGGACCTGGTGGTGCAGAGTGAGCCGGCGGTGGTGGCAAAGGGTGAGAAGGTAGAACCCCGAGGAAGGCGCGGGAACTGGGGCTTGTCTGACTGTGGTGTGTGGGGCAGCTGGACCAGCATCCGTCTGGCGTGGCTCGGTGGCTGGTAGTGACAGGCACTGAGATGAAGCAGAGTTCAGACCAGGGAGAATGGGTGGGCTTGTTTCAGACAAGCTGCCCTTGAAGTTGGTGTGCGACATCTAAAGAAGAGTTGTCTCCCAGCTGGGGACATGGGTCTGGAGCAGTGGTGTGAATGAGATGGGAACTGATGACTCAAGTGTGACCACAGAGGTTGGTGGTGTCTCCCAGCTTCTTCAGGTCCCTGTGACCTTGGTGTATGATTAATGGATGCCAGAGTGTCCACGGGACACATCATCCAGCAGGAACAGTAAGTTCCACTGCTGGTTAGAGGCTGGACTGAGAAGTCTTCCTCCAAAACAAAGCAGATTATAGTGTGGGTTTTGATGCTAATGATCACTGAGACGCAGACAGTTTTTTCTTTTTTCATTTTTCTCTTTGTCCTCCACTTTCTCCTCCTTTGCCCCACATCCCTTCCTTCTTTTCATCCCTTTCCTTTTCTTTGCTGCTGCTTCTCTCTTGTCCATGGTGGTGGCATCTGGAACCGACACCACATTTTATGTAAGAGTGTAAACGTTCTGTGTGGGCACAGCACTCTAAGAGAGAGGTTCCGCTGTGAGGTTTCCTCTCTGCGCCCCACGTGGAGAGTTGAGGGAACTTCTGATAAGCCCTGAAGAGGAGACTCTGTCATTCACTTTACAGGGGCACATGCTGCTCATAACAAGATTTGGGAAGCAGAGATGCATGCGTCAGCAGAGCACAGTTATTATTTATAAGGCTGATTTGTGTCGCTAGATTAATGTTTTCACTTCTGGAGAAATTTACATGCTAATCACTTTTTGATAATTTGTAAATTATTTTAAAGAAACTGAGTCGCCTTTTCCTCTAATTAACGCTGGTTTGTTTCGCTTTTCCCCGTGAATAGATCACTGTCCTGGATGAGACGTGGACCGTGTTCAGGCGTTACAGTCGTTTCCGGGAAATGCATAAAACACTGAAGCTGAAGCATGCAGAGGTGAGTTATGACATAGTTATTTTCAATTAAGAACATCTGTTTTCAAAAGTAAATGCCATTGGCTGCCCTGTCAGTGCCCCCTCCTTCCTCTTTGGGTATTAGCTTATGCGTGTCACCAAGTTTTCCTCCAGTCACTCATCTCTCAAAGACAGCTTTTTAATTTTTGTTCTCTGTTCCGTTTGTACTTTACACAATTCAGACATCTTTCTGAACACAAAATTTTGAGTGATAGTAAGGAACAGTAAGTCATTTCTATCCTTTTCATTAATTTTATGATGTATTTTAAATAAATATTTTGATCAATTTATAACTTCTCAACCATAAGTGAGACCTATTAAAATGAAATAGTAATACATTTTTCAGTATGAATTTGCCCCTGTTTCCTGTAAAAAAAAAAGACTGCATTAATGCTTAGACTTCCACATAATGAAGAGTAAAGTCATAAAAGTTAGTTTGCCATCACACATGCAGGGGAGATGGATAGTAAATACGGAATTATCTAGAAGCAAGGAGGCATTTCATGCATCTGATAAGATACCCAGAGTGTGTGGACACATTAGTAGTCATTTTGTTTAAATTTGGACAAAGACTGGTTTTTTAATACTTTTCAGCAAAGGAAGGTATTCCTAAAATGAATGTGTTTCTTCCAAGCGATACACATTATTCTTAACTTTTTGTTTATTTTTGCTCCAATTGAAGTAAGCCTGGTGTAGGCATTTGCTCTTCGGGAAGTTTGGATTCAACTGACTATAAACCAGTCATTAGTCATTGTCTTTCAGCCTGCGTTCCCTACGTATTCTTGCCTGGGGAACCCCAGGAACAGGATGAAAAGGCAAAATGATAGGGTACTGAAAGAGGAACTCCCCAGGTCAGTAGGTGCCCAGTATGCTACTGGAGATAGTGGAGAAATAACTCCAGAAAGAATGAAGGGATGGAGCCAAAGCAAAAAGAATACCCAGCTGTGGATGTGACTGGTGATAGAAGCAAGGTCCAATGCTGTAAAGAGCAATGTTGCATAGGAACCTGGAATGTCAGGTCCATGAATCAAGGCAAATTGGAAGTGGTCAAACAAGAGATGGCAAGAGTGAATGTCGACATTCTAGGAATCAGCGAACTGAAATGGGTGAATTTAACTCAGATGACCATTATATCTACTATTGCGGGCAGGAATCCCTCAAAAGAAATGGAGGAGCCATCATGGTCAACAAAAGAGTCCAAAATGCAGTACTTGGATGCAATCTCAAAAACGACAGAATGATCTCTGTTCGTTTCCAAGGCAAACCATTCACTATCACAGTAATCCAAGTCTATGCCCCAATCAGTAACGCTGAAGAAGGTGAAGTTGAATGGTTCTATGAAGACCTCCAAGACCTTTTAGAACTAACACCCAAAAAAGATGTCCTTTTCATTCTAGGGGACTGGAATGCAAAAGTAGGAAGTCAAGACACATGGAGTAACAGGCAAATTTGGCCTTGGAGTACAGAATGAAGAGGGGCAAAAGCTAATACGGTTTTGCCAAGAAAATGCACTGATCATAACAAACACCCTCTTCCAACAACACAAGAAAAGACTCTACACATGGACATCACCAGATGGTCAACACCAAAATCAGATTGATTATATTCTTTGCAGCCGAAGATGGAGAAGCTCTATACAGTCAGCAAAAACAAGACCAGGAGCTGACTGTGGCTCAGACCATGAACTCCTTATTGCCAAATTCAGACTTAAATTGAAGAAAGTAGGGAAAACCACTAGACCATTCAGGTATGACCTAAATCAAATCCCTTATGATTATACAGTGGAAGTAAGAAATAGATTTAAGGGCCTAGATCTGATAGATAGAGTGCCTGATGAACTGTGGAATGAGGTTCATGACATTGTACAGGAGACAGGGATCAAGACCATCCCCATGGAAAAGAAATGCAAAAAAGCAAAATGGCTGTCTGGGGAGGCCTTACAAATAGCTGTGAAAAGAAGAGAAGCGAAAAGCAAAGGAGAAAAAGAAAGATATAAACATCTGAATGCAGAGTTCCAAAGAATACCAAGAAGAGATAAGACAGCCTTCTTCAGCAATTGATGCAAAGAAATAGAGGAAAACAACAGAATGGGAAAGACTAGAGATCTCTTCAAAAAAATCAGAGATACTAAAGGAACATTTCATGCAAAGATGGGCTCGATAAAGGACAGAAATGGTATGGACCTAACAGAAGCAGGAGATATTAAGAAGAGATGGCAAGAATACACAGAAGAACTGTACAAAAAAGATCTTCACAACCCAGATAATCACGATGGTGTGATCACTGACCTAGAGCCAGACATCCTGGAATGTGAAGTCAAGTGGGCCTTAGAAAGCACCACTACTAACAAAGCTAGTGGAGGTGATGGAATTCCAGTTGAGCTATTCCAAATCCTGAAAGATGATGCTGTGAAAGTGCTGCAGTCAATATGCCAGCAAATTTGGAAAACTCAGCCGTGGCCACAGGACTGGAAAAGGTCAGTTTTCATTCCAATCCCAAAGAAAGGCAATGCCAAAGAATGCTCAAACTACCGCACAATTGCACTCATCTCACACGCTAGTAAAGGAATGCTCAAAATTCTCCAAGCCAGGCTTCAGCAATATGTGAACCGTGAACTTCCTGATGTTCAAGCTGGTTTTAGAAAAGCAGAGGAACCAGAGATCAAATTGCCAACATCTGCTGGATCATTGAAAAAGCAAGAGAGTTCCAGAAAAACATCTGTTTCTGCTTTATTGACTATGCCAAAGCCTTTGACTGTGTGGATCACAAGAAACTGTGGAAAATTCTGAAAGAGATGGAATACCAGACCACCTGACCTGCCTCTTGAGAAATTTGTATGCAGGTCAGGAAGCAACAGTTAGAACTGGACATGGAACAACAGACTGGTTCCAAATAGGAAAAGGAGTACGTCAAGGCTGTATATTGTCACCCTGCTTATTAAACTTCTATGCAGAGTACATCATGAGAAACGCTGGACTGGAGGAAGCACAAGCTGAAATCAAGATTGCCGGGAGAAATATCAATAACCTCAGATATGCAGATGACACCACCCTTATGGCAGAAAGTGAAGAGGAACTAAAAAGCCTCTTGATAAAAGTGAAAGTGGAGAGGGAAAAAGTTGGCTTAAAGCTCAACATTCAGAAAATGAAGATCATGGCATCTGGTCCCATCACTTCATGGAAAATAGATGAGGAAACAGTGTCAGACTTTATTTTTCTGGGCTTCAAAATCACTGCAGATGGTGACTGCAATGAAATTAAAAGACACTTACTCCTTGGAAGGAAAGTTATGACCAACCCTGATAGCATATTCAAAAGCAGAGACATTACTTTGCCAACAAGGGTCGTCTAGTCAAGGCTATAGTTTTTCCTGTGGTCATGTATGGATGTGAGAGTTGGACTGTGAAGAAGGCTGAACACTGAAGAATTGATGCTTTTGAACTGTGGTGTTGGAGAAGACTCTTGAGAGTCCCTTGGACTGCAAGGAGATCCAACCAGTCCATCCTAAAGGAGATCAGCCCTGGGATTTCTTTGGAAGGAATGATGCCAAAGCTGAAACTCCAGTACTTTGGCCACCTGATGCGAAGAGTTGACTCACTGGAAAAGACTCTGATGCTGGGAGGGATTGGGGGCAGGAGGAGAAGGGGACGACAGAGGATGAGATGGCTGGATGGCATCACTGACTCAATGGACGTGAGTCTGAGTGAACTCCGAGAGTTGGTGATGGACAGGGAGGCCTGGCATGCTGCGATTCATGGGGTTGCAAAGAAGTCGGACACGACTGAGCCACTGATCTGATCTGATCTGATCTTCCCTAAGTATGGCTTTTTAGCCCTATTTTTATAGTTTCTTATGATATTCCAAAAACAATTTAATCATACATGTGTCCCTAATTTGTTTCATGTTAATTACATACTATTTTCTCCATGGCTACTAACTCTGTCTTATCTGATACACAACATAAAGAAGAATTCCTTTTTGTAAATAAAGTGATTCCTTGATGTACGGTAGAATCTTGGGTCCAGGAAAAATTGAGTTATGTCTGAAATTCTGTTGTTAAGTCATTATCATAATAGTATTCAGTTAAAAATTGAAGAGACTTCAGGTATGAATTTTAGCTCAGTATTCCCAAGAGGCTTCAGTTCCGAAAGTAACTACATCAAAGTTGTTATTAAGTTTGTTTCTACAATTTGCTCTTCCTATCCCAAGTTAATTTTGACAATAAGAAGAAGTAATTGTGTACATATTAAATGTACAGAACAACTGGTTTTTGCAATGAGCTTTGCAGCTCATTAACTAGTTTATGGTAAGTTACTCTATCAATACTTTAATAATGTATTGATTTTTGTGTTAGCTTACTAAATTCCCACAGTGGTAGTAGATGGAGAAGCAATTTACTTGAAACAAAAGGATACAAACTTTACCAGGAATATATATGTGAATGTGAGTGTGTGTGTGTGTGTGTGTGTACCTTCATTCCATTATTTATTTCACATCAGTTCTTTCAGTGCCATTAGTTCAATGTCATTCTACATAGGCACATTTTTGTAAATTCTCGTAATATAAGTAGCAGACAAGAACCAGAATGTCTTCTCTTCTGCATCTTAAATTTATATCAGGCAGGCTTGACGATAAACCAGGAAAATGTAATAATAACTGACACTTTAAAAATATGCATGCTGTGTTGCAGTTACCACTTGAAGTGAGGTACAGGCATTCTAAGAGAAATATCAGTAAACTGTGAGGGGCAGAAGTAGTATAAGCACGTTTTAGGGTTGCTTTCTAATAAAATGGCATTATAGTTGAGATTTGAGGTGAGCGATATTTAAACAAATTTGCAGAGAAATAATAGACAGCTCTAACCAATGCAGTCCATTGGAGAAGGGAATGGCAAACCACTTCAGTATTCTTGCCTTGAGAACCCAATGAACAGTATGAAAAGGCAGAATGATAGGATTCTGAAAGAGGAACTCCCCAGGTCAGTAGGTGCCGAATATGCTACTGGAGATCAGTGGAGAAATATCTCCAGAAAGAAGGAAGGGATGATGCCAAAGCAAAATCAACAGCTGGTTGTGGATGTGACTGGTGATACAACCAAGGTCCGATGCTGTAAAGAGCAATATTGCATAGGAACCCGGAATGTCAGGTCCATGAATCAAGGCAAATTGGAAGTGGTCAAACAGGAGATGGCAAGAGTGAACGTCGACATTCTAGGAATCAGCGAACTAAAATGGACTGGAAGGGGTGAATTTAGCTCAGATGACTATTTTATCTGCTACTGTGGGCAGGAATCCCTTAGAAGAAATGGAGTAGCCAAAATAGTCAACAAACGAGTCCAAATTGCAGTACTTGGATGCAGTCTCAAAAATGACAGAATGATCTCTGTTTCCAAGGCAAACCATTCAATATCACAGTAATCCAAGTCTATGCCCCAACCAGT
This sequence comes from Bos indicus, assembly GCF_029378745.1. Taxonomy (NCBI): domain Eukaryota; kingdom Metazoa; phylum Chordata; class Mammalia; order Artiodactyla; family Bovidae; genus Bos; species Bos indicus. The sequence continues at coordinate 9,979,258 of NC_091772.1, read as the reverse complement.
AATGCTGAAGAAGCTGAAGTTGAATGGTTCTATGAAGACCTCCAAGACCTTTTAGAACTAACACCCAAAAAAGATGTCCTTTTCATTCTAGGGGACTGGAATGCAAAAGTAGGAAGTCAGGAAACACCTGGAGTAACAGGCAAATTTGGCCTTGGAGTACAGAATGAAGAGGGGCAAAAGCTAATAGAGTTTTGCCAAGATAACGCACTGGTCATAGCAAACACCCACTTCCAACAACACAAGAGAAGACTCTACACATGGACATCACCAGATGGTCAACACCGAAATCAGATTGATTATATTCATTGCAGCCAAAGATGGAGAAGCTCTATACAGTCAGCAAAAACAAGACCGGGAGCTGACTATGCCTCAGATCATGAATTCCATATTGCCAAATTCAGACTGAAATTGAAGAAAGTAGGGAAAATCACTAAACCATTCAGGTATGACCTAATCAAATCCCTTATGATTATACAGTGGAAGTGAGAAATAGATTTAAGGGATTAGATCTGATAGAGTGCCTGATGAACTACAGACAGAAGTTCGTGATACTGTACAGCAGATAGGGATCAAGACCATCCCCAGGAAAAAGAAATGGAAAAAGGCAAAATGGCTGTCTAAGGAGGCCTTACAAATAGCTGTGTAAAGAAGAGAAGTGAATGGCAAAGGAGAAAAGGAAAGATATACCCACTCGAAAGCAGAATTCCAAAGAATAGCAAGGAGAGATAAGAAAACCTTCCTCGGTGATCAATGCAAAGAAATAGAGGAAAACAATAGAATGGGAAAGACTAGAGATCTTTTGAAGAAAATCAGAGATACCAAGGGAACATTTCATGCAAAGATGGGCTCAATAAAGGACAGAAATCCTATGGACCTGATAGAAGGAGAAGATATTAAGAAGAGGTGGCAAGAATACACAGAAGAACTGTACAAAAAAGATCTTCATGACCCAGATAATCACGATGGTGTGGTCACTCACCTAGAGCCAGACATCCTGGAATGTGAAGTTAAGTGGGCTTTAGGAAGCATCACTACTAACAAAGCTAGTGGAGGTGATGAAATTCCAGTTGAGCTATTCCAAATCCTGAAAGATGATGCTGTGAAAGTGCTGCCCTCAATATGCCAGCAAATTTGGAAAACTCAGCAGTGGCCAGAGGACTGGAAAAGGTCAGTTTTCATTCCAATCCCAAAGAAAGGCAATGCCAAAGAATGCTCAAACTACCACACAGTTGCACTCATCTCACACGCTAGTAAAGCAGTACTCAAAATTCTCCAAGCTAGTCTTCAGCAGTACGTGAACCATGAACTTGCAGATGTTCAAGCTGGATTTAGAAAAGGAAGAGGAACCAGAGATCAAATTGCCAACATCTGCTGGATTGTGGAAAAAGCAAGAGAGTTCCAGAAAAACATCTATTTCTGCTTTATTGACTATGCAAAACCTTGTGTGGATCACAAGAAACTGTGGAAAATTCTGAAAGAGATGGGAATACCAGACCACCTGACCTGCCTCTTGAGAAACCCGTATGCAGGTCAGGAAGCAACAGTTAGCACTGGACATGAAACAACAGACTGGTTCCAAATAGGAAAAGGAGTACGTCAAGGCTGTATATTGTCACCCTGCTTATTTAACTTCTATGCAGAGTACATCATGAAAAACGCTGGGCTGGAAGAAGCACAAGCTGGAATCAAGATTGCGGGGAGAAATATCAATAACCTCAGGTATGCAGATGACCCCACCCTAATGGCAGAAAGTGTAGAAGAACAAAAGAGCCTCTTGATGAAAGTGAAAGAGGAGAGTGAAAAAATTGGCTTAAAGCTCAACATTCAGAAAATGAAGATCATGGCATCTGGTCCCATCACTTCATGGGAAATAGATAGGGAAACAGTGAGAGACTTTATTTTTTGGGCTCCAAAATCACTGCAGATGATGATTGCAGCCATGAAATTAAAAGATGCTTACTCCTTGGAAGGAAAGTTATGACCAACCTAGACAGCATATTCAAAAGCAGAGACATTACTTTGCCAACAAAGGTCCATCTAGTCAAGGCTATGGTTTTCCCAGTAGTCGTGTATGGACGTGAGAGTTGGACTATAAAGAAAGCTGAGCGCTGTTGAACTGTGGTGTTGGAGAAGACTCTTGAGAGGCCCCTGGACTTCGAGGAGATTGAACCAGTCCATCCTAAAGATCAGTCCTGGTGGTTCATTGGAAGGACTGATGCTGAAGCTGAAACTCCAATACTTTGGCCACCTGATGCGAAGAGCTGACTCAAAAGACCCTGATGCTGGGAAAGATTGAAGGCAGGAGGAGAAGGGGATGACAGAGGATGAGATGGTTGGTTGGCATCACCGACTCACTGCACATGAGTTTGGTTAGGCTCCGGGAGTTGGTGATGGACAGGGAGGCCTAGCGTGCTGTTGTTCATGGGGTCACAAAGAGTAGGACATGACTGAGCGACTCAGCTGACTGAATCAATGTTTAAAGAATAGATCAGTCTTATGGACTCTGTGGGAGAGGGAGGGGGTGGGGAGATTTGGGAGAATGGCATTGAAACATGTATAATATCATGTATGAAACGAGTTGCCAGTCCAGGTTCGATGCACGATACTGGATGCTTGGAGCTGCTGCACTGGGACGACCCAGAGGGATGGTATGGGGAGGGAGGAGGGAGGAGGGTTCAGGATGGGGAACACAGGTATACCTGTGGCAGATTCATTTCGATATTTGGCAAAACTAATACAATATTGTAAAGTTTAAAGATAAAATAAAATTTAAAAAAAAATAATAAAATTTTAGGGCAGGCACAAGCAATCTTTAAAGATATAGTAGAAGACAACTCACCTGAGGTAAAAAATAAGTTAACTGGTGAACTGAAGCTGTTGACTGGGACCAGGCAAAATTAATGAACAGAGATGATCCCATGTGCAAAATTATTTTCAGATGAAGAAGAGTGTATTACATAGATGCTGAAAAATTTAAGTGGCTTTCAAATGAAAAAAAAAAATGGAGGCGGCTTCCTCTTTCATCCGGTCGTAAGTCTGTGTGGAGCAGCCCTGCACTGCGCATACAGTTGTGATGGACACAGCCACACCCATCCTCTCATGAATAGAGAAAATGAGCAATAAACAGACGAATGAAACCCAGGAAATAAGAGGATGGTAAATAGTGGTTAAATGCCATGGGGAAATACAACAAAGCACTGTGATAGTGTGAGCTGGCCGGTGGGCTGCTGTAGATGGCTTGGTGAGAAAGGTGATATCTGAAGAGTGAGACTGAGCTGAGATCTCGGTGCCGGAAAGAAACGGAGGCATGAAGATCTGGAGGAGAGCTCATTTGAAGGTGAGAGAACAGCAAGTGCAAAGGCCTTGGGGAGGGACCAAGCTCAACGTGTTTCCAGAATTAAAAGACCCGTAAAAAGGGGCAAGTGTGGTAGAGAGGAGGCTGAGACCCAGTGGTGCCATGGGAAACCCATTACACTGGGTGCCGTAAAGGAGGGTGTGAATATCGAAGCCCAGCTGGAATTTCCATTCTGTTAATAGGCGTCCTTTCCCAGAAGCCCATTTCCTGATGGTGGACTCCCGATGTAAATAACGAAGACTGGAAGTTGCTTTTCCATGCTGAGTCTAGCTCCATGACATCAGTTTTTTCCTTATGAGGACAAAAAACAGTTTATGAAAGAGAAACTGCAGACAGTATGCTTGAATTTGAAAGAGAAGAGAGAATGTGAGTAGTGGTTGAAATCACGTAGTGAGATCTTAAAACAACACCGCCTGGAGAAAGGGAAGCCGAGTTAATCACAAACCCCGTGGGACTGCACCAGAACCAAGGAGCTTTTCTGTGGCCTCGGCTCTGATGGCCATCTCACCATTCACTGAGTGCATCCTGCCTAGCTGTGCTCTGCCTCTGACATTTGTGGTCTCTGGTGGAAGTGAGAGCTTGCCTCTTGTGACACAGCCTGTGAGCAGAAGCCCAGGCAGTTCAACTCTGTTTCCTATTTCTAACCAAACAACAATATCCGAACAGAAATGAGGAGAAGCATCATCTCTAACACAGTAGCGTGTCATTCTGGATCACAGTCGATCTTGTTTTGCTGAGAGGACAGCATTGTCCATTTAAGATATTCAAGATTTTCTTGAATATCAAGATGAATATCAGCTTTTTTTTTTTTTTCATAAAGTTGACATTTCTTTTGTGTAGCCTTACTTGCCGAGTGTTTGTTGGGACTTGAGATCAAGAATCTGTGCATTAGGTGTTCGTCCATTATAGTCGCTCTTATTGCTGTTCGTATGACCTCCCTCCCTATATCTAATGTGAGTCTTCTTGACGTCGTCAGCTGCCTCCAAATGGTCTGTATGCCATGCTTCGCCCCGGGTGACCCAGGAACGATGTAAGACAGAGATCACTGCTTGCCCGCAGGGCCCAGGGGGAGCCTGGCAGCAGGGAACACCACAGTCCACATGGCTGTCTAAGCGCTGCTCTCTCTGCCCATCTCTCCCAGGATATATCCTGGGATATTTAGGTGGCAAGAGAAGAGACCCATGTGGGGAGGCCTGAAGAACCAGTCTGCTGTATAGAATCCTAGGCAATAAGAGAGCCACTTTCTCTGGGAACAACTCCATGGGCAGAATGTCTAGAATCTGCATGCGGGACATGCTGAATTTTAAGAGTCACCTCACTCCGAGAAGCCTTAAGTTCTGGCTTCCTCCCAAATAGCTGTGGCTTCCCTAGCTCACAAATAGTTTATCTACTTGTTAAGCGATGAATCATTTTCCCACGAGCGGTGGTGCCTGGTGACAGAGTTGGCGTGTCACCTGATCAGGTTCCAAGAATCCACTTGATGGCCCTTCAGTCAGTTTCCAGATTTTTGCCGTTGTGACGACCACCCTGTACATTCTGGAAAATACCTACAAGTGCTGACTGTCTCTGGGAAGAACTCTCGTAATTGTTCACCTGTCCTTAAGGACTCAGTTTATGAAAAAGCAAGATTAGGAAAGAGCACACAGAAACGGGGTGGACTGAGACCCCTGAGGGCCTTCACCCCGATTAGTGAGAGGGTTTTAAGAATTCCTTACACATCATTCAGTTAAGTCTTCTAGTCTCCCTGTTAATTCACTTTCATTTGCTTAATTATTTACTGTAATGTCTCCTTAAGGAGAATGATGTCAACTGAAGGGCCCCTAAGGGATGTTCTGTATACACTTGGGTGATGAACCAATTAAAACAGGCAGGGGTTGTTGGTTATTAGGTGTAACATATGTCTGTGAAGAAAATAGAAGGAACCTAGGGGTATTTACACGCAAAGCGGAGTTGTGAATTGAAAGGATGAGAAGTCAGTGGATTCCCTGAAACTCTGGGGCGTGGGGATTGTGGGCAGGGAAAAAGCAAAAATCACAGAAAAATTTAATCCATTATTTTTTATGGTGACAAATTTCAGAATAGAAAAAGAAAACTGAATTATTTGTCCTGAATAATACTGAAGATGAACAGGTTGCCTGCAGGTGACCGGGCTTGTATGTAAGCGTTACGCTCAGTCTGTTTCCAAATTCACTTGTGTGTGGGGGCTGAGCGCTCACTGGGTGGAGGTGCTGTATTATTCAAGGGTTTTAAAATTGTTGTTTTATTTTTACTTATTTATGTTCTGTCATCTTAGCATTTTCCTCCGGATCCTAAGGAGCTTTGCCTTCTGTTTTGAGTTAGTTTGTCCCCTTGATGCACTGATGTGTATTGTGCAAGATAACGCTCCTCCTGGCTTCCCTTCTCCGTGCCCCTTCATTGACCTCGTATGGAATCATCATCAGATTAAACCCTGTGTTTTCAGAGTCCACATCTATAAAATGATCATGCCACAGCTAGTTTGTAAAAGATTCTGAGAGCCTCAGATGAAATACGTTATTGAAAGTAACTACAAAGAATCGTGCAGTGTCTGCCAGAGAGCACGCCTTTGAAATTTGGTCATGCAAATCACTGCCGCAGTGCTCTTTATCTATATGAGGACTGTGCATTTTCCACTCTATTAAAATCAGTATAACCCTTTTAAATACCAGTGAAGTTATGTGCTCGGAAACAGAGCCCCATTAAATGTCCTCTTCTCTTTATGGATGAGGCAGAGTTTACTATTGATGTCTAATGTCTGTGAAGTTTACTTGTGGGTCCAGGTCATAGTCTGAGAGTCCATCAAGACAAAAGCGTAGCTCATCCAGAAGCTGAAAAGACTATTTTAAAAGCTCATTCCCTTTCAACCATTAGAATGAATGATGAAGACCTCGTGTCCCATCCTGTTCCCCACTTTGGTTGAGTGGTCTGATGGGCGCTGAGTGTATTTAATGAGGTATGGGACACGGGGCTAGAAGGTCAGAGGGTCACTGAGAGAGCTGCTCCTTTTAGGAGGTCCAGAGATGCAAAGGACTTCATTTTAGTACGTTTAACAAGGAGTCCTCCTGAGTGCTAGAGCCTAATGGAGCCCTTATGCCTCTAGAGAAGCATCTCGCGGTGAAAGCAGTTAAGCGTTGGAATCGATTGTTGAGGGCTCTTTTATAATCTTGGCTAATAGTGATTCTGAAGCAGGTTTGTGTTCTGCCCAGAGGCAAGAGGATGAACCATGAAAATAGGATATTTTAAGTATTAAAATGTACAATCAAAATAAATGCTAAGGGGAAGTTTAAGGCCCACGTGTGGTGAGTTACTAAGTTACTGGGAACAGGCGTGCCTGTCTGCATCGTAACTGAGTTATCACAGTGAGTCTTCAGAGTCCCCTAGTGTCAGACAGGATCAGTATGCATCAGTCACGTTCCTAGGGGGCCTCCTTTCTCCCTGATGCGGAGCTGAGGGAGAAAAGCATTTTCAGAGCCTTCGAGTAGAACATGAAAGATTGCTGTGTTAGAGCAACTGTTCAGTTTCACTTCTGGCAGTCTCTGGGTGCCCAGTAAATATCACTGGGAGAAGAAAACGATTAGGCAGGAGCTTATGTCATTTGTATATGGACTTTCAGTTTGTACTGATAGAACCATTTCTCACCTTCTTTATTTCCCAAATAATTTCCCCAAAGCAGCACCAAAAAAGGGAAAGAAAAGAAACCAGCTATTGGCTTTATATTTGTCTTAGACAGCTATCTACCATCCATCACTGAAATGCATTCTAAACAGTTTTACAACCAGCATTCCAAATTTAATATAAAAATTGCAAATCTACTCACCACCCAAATTGTAAAGCTACCAACCATAGCCACAGGGAGCATTCGGTAAGCCTTAGATAAATTCAGCTGCATCAAGCACTCAGCCTCCTTGAATTTTTAAATAGCAAACAGCTATATAGGCAAAAAATAGAATGCTGCCAGCTCCCTGATCTGGTACGTTATCAGAGGCCCAGGTATCTCACTGTATGGCTTGTATTACACCATTCTATCGGCCTGATAGATAATCTGTATTTAAATCACTGCTTTCAAAAGTGGGTTGGGGAGAGAAAGACATCAATTAGCTAAGAAGCTTTTCCAAGATACGTGAATGCAGGCCCCAAGCTAGGAGATTCTGATTCAGTAATCTGACATGGGATCTGAGGGTGTGTGTAGTTAGGGGAAAAAATAGCCCCAGATGATGCTCTTTGAGTCACTGGTTAAGGTGCTGTCTGTCATTTCTTTCGTATCCACCATAGGAGCATTATTGACTTTTCATTATTATAGTCATTGTTATAGATCACCAAATCTAAAAGCTGATTTCCAGTGACAAATAATCTTGTCAAAATTAATGACAAGCAAATTTAAACCTAGACAGTGAAAACAGGTTGATAGCCTCTTGGAGCACCAAAGACTATGAAACACAGATTCATACTAGGCTTTCCTATCCAGCAAGGAGACTTCTGTAACTGGGTCGGAACCATTTGCACATTATGAAACATACGTACTCCAGGGGGCCTTAAAGATTGGGTAGTCCAGTTTTCATTTTAGAAATGAGATATCAAATCCCCAGAGAGAGTTTTGTTTGGAGTCACCTCAAGACTTGGGGCCCAGGCAAGGTTTATGTCTTCTAACTCCTAGGCCTTCTTCTTGGCCCAGAGTCTCCATGACCATGTTCACTCAAGAAGGGGGAGTTTGCAGAGCGCTTCAGACAAGACCAGAAAGAAGAAGGTCTCTTAACCTATGAAGATCTGTTACATAGCGAGACCCCCATGGATGAAAACTAGAAATGGGGTCCCTTCTACCAAATGTCATGGCAATGACAGGTTTCTGTCACGTTCTCAGTCCCTGAAAGGGACGAATTAGTATCACAGTAACAGATGGAAAATACAAGCATTTGAGTTAATTCAACTGCATAATTCTTCTTTAAAATGCAATATGAAATACTCATAGATCTGAAATGTTTCTCACTTTGCAAAATTGTTGCAACATGCATGAATGTCCTCAAATCTGTCTTACCTGGCTCATACCTAAGTAAAATTGATATTGGCTTTGGGAAGGGTAGGATTTTAAATTACAGTCTTTCTACCAAATATAACAAAGTCAGTGCATTCATAAGTACGTTTCTTTTTTTTTTTTTTGCATTTTTTTTTTGCACATTGCATGTGCAATGTGGCATGCAGGATCTTAGTTCCCCAACCAGGGATCGAACCCTGTGCCCTCTCCAGAGTGGAAGCATAGAGTCTTAACCGCTGGACTGCCAGGGAAGTCCTAGTACATTCCCAGCTGTAGTTTTATACCTAGAATCTCACCAAGTTTCTGTTCTTCAGTGATGGTAGGACAGCAGCTTCTGATGGTGGAATGTCCTAATTATAATTGCTGGCTGTTCCATGTGGACCACCAGCAAAAGATTCTGCCTTGTTCATTGGGCAGATCCTTAAGAGAACCTAGAATATGCCGGGCTCTGAGCTACGCACTTAGCATGTGCTCATAAATATTGTGGTTCTCTCGTGTTACCATGTGCTGTGCTGTGCTTAGTTGCTCAGTCAATGTCCAACTCTTTGTGACCCCCATGGACTGTAGCCCGCCAGGCTCCTCTGTCTGCGGGGATTCGCCAGGCAAGAATACTGGAGTGGGTTGCCATGCTCTCCTCCAGGGGATCCTCCCAACCCAGGGATCAAACCCAGGTCTCCCACATTGCAGGTGGATTCTTTACCATCTGAGCCACCAGGGAAGTCCAAGAATACTGGTAAGCTATCTCTTCTCCAGGGGCTCTTCCCAACCCAGGAATCAAACTGAGAGCTCCTGCATTGCAGGTGGATTCTTTACCAGCTGAGCTACCAGGGAGCTACCAGGTACCCTCATGTTACCATATCAGAGGTCTAAAGGAAGCTCATTGCTCCTTTGATTATCTAACTTGTCCTGAAGAGTGGCCACTTCATGCCTCTAATAAGTCAAACTTGGGGGAGAATTGCGTATTTGTTTGTGAGTATATTTCTCAGTGACAGCTGTTCTTATAAGGCCTTGGGAGCTGCTATTAATTTTGAGTAGTCAGAAACGCTTCCCTCTTGTCAGCTGTGAGAATTATGGTAGCTCTTTGATGAGTTTTCATTATTTGCATTTCTCAAAAGCTGGAGAAGCTGACATTTACAGCCATAAACCTGCAGTGTGTGGGTGTTTCAGATGCTGCCAGTTGTCCTGTAGTTTACATCTATCGGCAAGAGTTGGGTTAAAGCTGATTTGACCGTATAGTTTTGCTGTGTAGAATTTTTCCTTGAGTTTTTTTTTTTTTTTTTTTTTTTGGCCATGCCATGTGGCATGTATGGTCTTAGTTCTTCCACCAGGGGTGGAACCCATTCCCCCTGCATTGAAAGTGTGGAGTCTTAACCACTAGACCACCAGGGAAGTCCCATTTCTCTCTAATATTTAAAAAAAACTGGGTACTGTTTAGGTAGCCACATGCTACAGAAGTAAAGAAAATGTCTAGTAAATGAGGAATGACAGTAAAGTACACTTTTATTAGGTGGTAACAAAAGTCAAATGTTTTCCTTTCATTAGTCAGGATTCCATACTTTATTAGTTGTTGTTCTGTTTTCCTTCAGTGATTTATAACCCAGTTTTAGCTGCTTAATTGTTATAAAACCATAAAAGATAGGTGAGGTTTTTTTATTGCTGACTTTAATTTCTTTTCCATATAAAGGCTGCCATTATTTATATCCAAAGAAACAACGATGCCATTTATCAAAACCTGTGCTGTCTGTCACCTGCAAGACCACCTGGCTAACCTAGAGTGAACTTGGCCAAGAGAGAAAGGCTTCTAATAAAAACAGACTTTTCCATTGCTTTTAATTTGTCTTTTTGATGGCAGCAGCCTGGCCGACCTATCTTATTATAATGTAATAAACATTGAAGTCAGAATTTGAGCAAGATGGCTCTTAGAAGACATTAGGCTCTGTCAGTTCACTGGGAATAAAAAGGGAAAAGCCAACTTGTAGATGAAAATTTCACGCTGAGATCATTTAGAAATATTACAAAGCAGCAGAGAATGCTGACTCTAATACACATAGCTGGCCAACTTGATGAATAAATGGATACTCTGTTTTCATTTTCTCAAAACTGAGATTCACAAATAATTATATAAATGGGCAATGCTAGTATTATAAGGAACCACTGTCTTTTCTTACTCTGTTCATGATTCTTCCCATAGAGTTATTGTTCAGCCTAAAACTTACGGGCTTGCTTCTCAATTATGCAAAATAAAAGTTGATAACTTGGATTTTTAGACTCCACAGTCAGAGAAAAAGAGCAAGACAGATTTCACTGAAAACCAGTAGGCTTCAAAATTATCGATTTCATTTTTTAATGGCTTTTGTTTCAATACATTTATCTTTAGAATAATGTTTTATTTACTGAATTGCAGAATGAGCTTGCCATTATGTTTCTCTTAGGTCAAAGAAATGTGCTATTTTAATCCTCATTTGTTTCCTATGTTTTACTCTGTATAATTAGATTTCACAGTATGCAATGTAGGTAATAGGGCTGTTGCTCAGTTTCCTTCCAGTGTTTTCTAGACCTGTTGTGTCTCTCACAAATATCCACTATATTTGACCTCAATCATCATTTTTAACTTTAACGTACAATTTTCCCATAAGAGCTCAAACGTCTGCATCATTTCCCACTCCTGCTCTAAGGATAATGACTATAGCAGGAAGTGATACCATTTTAAAGGTTCTCTCATGAATACTGCATTCCCGTTTGTTTCTATCCTTTTTCAATTCTACAACCTCTTGAACGGTAACATTTCATTATTATATTGGTCTATTTTCCCATACACATGTTCACCTTATTTAAAATAAGAATGCTATGAAGATTTTACAGGAAGTAAGGTACACTCCTCAAAAGTAATATAGCCCAGTTAAGTATCTCCATGGTATGTAAAAGTGCTTCTCGTAACTCGGCGTGGAGAGGTTTTAATCATTAGTACCTGAGATACAGGATTTCAGAGCTCAAAAATGAAATATCTCAGTTCAATTCCTTCATCTTAACAGACGATGAAACTAAGAACTAGAGACATTATAGAAGCAGCTCTTTGCTGAGCTGAGACTTGAAATCTGATTGCCCTAAATCTCAGGTTATTAAAGGAAAAAGGCATACAATGTTAATTTAACCGTTCCATTAAATATATACAGAGAAGAATCACTTTTTACTGTTCCTCTAAAGATGATGCATGCTCATTTATAAGAGCTTCACATAATACAAGAAGAGAGCAACAGATTACTCAAAATCATTCTCTAAGTATAATTAATATTGCAGTTTAATGAACATTATTTAAAGTACTAAAATGGATAGGGACAGGTAAAGAGACAAATATGTAGACTGATACAAAGAAATTGAGGTGAGAAGAAAAAGAATAGGAAGAATGAATAAAATTGTAACATCAGGCTCATTCTGTATATGCTATTTTTAAATGGAAACATTAAATTTATTTTACTTGAATTTAACAAAGGGAAAGAAAATCAATTAAAACTGATGAAATTTCTGAGCTTCAAATTAAATTTTTCTCTGCCATACCCTCTAAAATAATATGTGTTTTTAAGAAAAAACAGCATGTCAGGCTTCCCTGTCCGTCACTGTCTCCCGGAGTTTGTTCAAATTCATGTCCTTTGTGTCAGTGATGCTATCTAACTATGTCATCCTCTGCCATCCTCTGCTCCTTTTTCTTTCAGTCTTTTCAAGCACTGGGGTTTTTTCCAACGAATTGGCTCTTCTCGGCAGGTGGTCAAAGTATGGGCGCTTCAGCTTCAGTCCTTCCAATGAATATTCAGGATGATTTCCTTTAGGATGGACTGGTTTGATCTCCTTGCACTCCAAGGGACTCTCAAGAGTCTTCTCCAGCACCACAATTTTAAAGTATCGATTCTTTGGCACTTAGCCTTCTTTATGGTCCAGCTCTCACATCCATACATGACTACTGGAAAAACCATAGCTTTGGCCATATGGACCTTCACTGGCAAAGCGACGTCTCTGCTTTTTGACATGCTGTCTAGGTTTGGCATAGCTTTCCTTCCAAGGAGCAAGCGTCTTTTAATTTCATGGCTGCAGTCACCATCTGCAGTGATTTTGAAACCCAAGAAAATAAAATCTGTCGCTGCTTTCACTTTTCTCCCTTCTGTTTGCCATGAAGTGGTGGGACCAGATGCCATGATCTTAGTTTTCAGAATGTTGAGTTTTAAGCCAACACTCCCTTCTTTCACCCTTATCAAGAGGCTCTTTGGTTCCTCTTAGCTTTCTGTCATTAGAGTGGTATCATCTGCATATCTGAGGTTGTTGATATTTCTTCCAGCAGTCTTGATTCCAGCTTGTGATTCTTCCAGCCCGGCATTTCCCATGATGTACTCTGCAAAGAAGAGAAGCGAAAAGCAAAGGAGAAAAGAAAAGATATTCCCATTTCAATGCAGAGTTCCAAAGAATAGCAAAGAGAGATAAACAAGTCTTCCTTAGCGATCAATGCAAAGAAATAGAAGAAAACAACAGAATGGGAAAAACTAGAGATCTCTTCAAGAAAATTAAAGATACCAAGGGAACATTTCATGCAAAGATGGGCTCGATAAAGGACAGAAATGGTGTGGACCTAACAGAAGCAGAAGATATTAAGAAGAGGTGGCAAGAATACACAAAAGAAGTGTACAAAAGATCTTCATGACCCAGATAATCACAATGGTGTGATCACTCACCTAGAGCCAGACATCCTAGAATGTGAAGTCAAGTGGGCCTTAGAAAGCATCTCTATGAAAAAAGCTAGTGGAGGTGATAGAATTCCAGTTGAGGTATTTCAAATCCTGAAAGATGATGCTGTGAAAGTGCTGCACTCAGTATGCCAGCAAATTTGGAAAACTCAGTGGCCACAGGAATGGAAAAGGTCAGTTTACATTCCAATCCCAAAGAAAGGCAATGCCAAAGAATGCTCAAACTACTGCACAGTTGCACTCATCTCACACGCTAGTAAAGTAATGCTCAAAATTCTCTAAGCCAGGCTTCAGCAATAAGTGAACCGTGAACTTCCAGATGTTCAAGCTGATTTTAGAAGAGGCAGAGGAACCAGAGTTCAAATTGCCAACATCTACTGGATCATCAAAACAGCAAGAGAGTTCCAGAAAAACATCTATTTCTGCTTTATTGACTATGCCAAAGCCTTTGACTGTGTGGATCACAATAAACTGTGGAAAATTCTTCAAGAGATGGAAACACCAGACCACCTGACCTGCCTCTTGAGAAACCTATATGCAGATCAGGAAGCAACAGTCAGAACTAGACATGGAACAACAGGTTCCAAATAGGAAAAGGAGTACGTAAAGGCTGTGTATTGTCACCCTGCTTATTTAACTTATATGCAGAGTACATCATGAGAAACGCTGGACTGGAAGAAGCACAAGTTGGAATCAAGATTGCCGAGAGAAATATCAATAACCTCAGATACGCAGATGACACCACCCTTATGGAAGAAAGTGAAGAGGAACTAAAAAGCCTCCTGATGAAAGTGAAAGAGGAGAATGAAGAAGTTGGCTTAAAGCTCAACATTCAGAAAATGAAGATAATGGCATCTGGTCCCATCACTTCATGGGAAATAGATGGGGAAACAGTGGAAACAGTGTTCTGGGCTCCAAAATCACTGTAGATGGTGATTGCAGCCATGAAATTAAAAGATGCTTACTCCTTGGAACGAAAGTTATGACCAACCTAGACAGCATATTGAAAAGCAGAGATATTACTTTGCCAACAAAGGTCTGTCTAGTCAAGGCTATGGTTTTTCCAGTGGTCATGTATGGATGTGAGAGTTGGACTGTGAAGAAAGCTGAGCACTGAAGAATTGATGCTTTTAAACTGTGGTGTTGGAGAAGACTCTTGAGAGTCCCTTAGACTGCAAGGAGATCCAACCAGTCCATCCTAAAGAAGATCAGTCCTGGGTGTTCAGTAGAAGGACTGATGCTGAGACTGAAACTCCAATACTTTGGCCACCTCATGCAAAGAGTTGACTCATTGAAAAAGACCCTGATGCTGGGAGGGATTGAGGGCAGGTGGAGAAGGGGATGACAGAGGATGAGATGGCTGGATGGCATCACTGAGTCGATACACATGAGTTTGGGTGAACTCTGGGAGTTGGTGATGGACAGGGAGGTCTGGCGTGCTGTGATTCATGGGGTTGCAAAGAGTCGGACATGACTGAGCGACTGAACTGAACTGAACTCTGCATATAAGTTAAATGAGCAGGGTGACAATATACCCCCTTATTGTACTCCTTTCCCAATATTGAACCAGTCCATTGTTCCACGTCTGGTTCTAACTGTTGCTTTTTGGCTCCCGTACAGGTTTCTCAGGAGACAAGTAAGTGGTCTGGTATACCCATCTCTAAGAATTTCCCACAGTTTGTTGTGATCTGCACAAAGGCTTTTGTGTAGTCAGTGAAGCATAAGTTACATGTTTTTCTGAAATTCCCTTGTTTTTTCCATGATCCAGTGAATGTTGACAATTTGATCTCTGGTCCCCTTTTCTAAACCCAGTTTGTACATATGGAAGATCTCAGTTCACATACTGCTACAGCCTAGCTCAAAGGATTTTGCGTATCACCTTGTTAGCATATGAAATAAGTGCAGTTGTACAGTAATTTGAACATTCTTTGGCATTGCACTTCTTTAGAATTAGAATGAAAACTGACCTTTTCCAGTCCTATGGCCATTGCTAAGTTTTCCAAATTTGCTGGTCTATTGAGTTCAGCACTTTGAACAGCATCTTCTTTTAGAATTTGCAATGGCTAGGCTGGAATTCCATCACCTCCACTTTGTTCATAGTGATGCTTCCTAAGGCCCACTTGACCTCACGCTCCGGGATGTCCGGCCCTACGTGTGTGACCACACCATGTGGTTATTCAGGTCATTAGGACCTTTTTTTTGTACAGTTGTTCTGTGTATTCTTGCCACCTCTTCTTAATCTCTTCTGCTTCTCTTGGGTCCTTACCATTTCTGTCTTTTATCATGCCCATCCTTGCATGAATTTTTCCTTTGATATCTAATTTTCTTGGTGAGATCTCTAGTCTTTCACGTTCTGCTGTTTTCCTCTATTTCTTTGCAGTATTCATTTAAGAAGGCCTTCTTATCTCTCCTTGATATTCTCTGGAACTTTGCATTCAGTTGAGTATTTCCCTTTTTCCCTTGCCTTTTGCCTGTCTTTTTCCTCAGCTATTCGTAGAGCCCTCTCAGATAACCATTTTGCCTTCTTGCAGTTTCTTTTTCTTGGAGATGGTTTTGATCATCGCCTGCTGTGCAGTGTTAGGAACCTCCGTCCACAGTTCTTCAGTCACTGTGTCTGTCAGTTCTAATCCCTTGACTCTGTTTGTCACCTCCACTGTATAATCATAAGGGATTTGATTTAGGTCATACCTGAAAGTTCTAGTGGTTTTCCCTACTTTCTCAGTTTAAGCCTGAATTTTGCAATAAGGAGTTCATGATCTGAGCCACTGTCAGTTCCAGGTCTTGTTTTTGGTGACTCTATAGAGCTTCTCTATCTTCGGCCTCAAAGAATGTAATCAAATCTGATTTCGGTATTGACTCTTTGGTGACACCCATGTGTAGAGTCGTCTCTTATGTTGGGAAAGGGTGTTTGCTATGACCAGTGCGTTCTCTTGACAAAACTCTGTTAGCCTATTAAAACAATGGGGCTTCCCTGGTGGCTCAGATAATAAAGAATCTGCAGGCAATGCAGGAGACTCGGGGTCAATCCCTGGGTCGCAAGATCCCCTGGAGAAGGGAATGATAGACACTAGCTTTCATGTGGTATGTTTCCATTTTATAAATTATCAATTGTGTTTCTCTTTTCTAAATGATCTTATAATAAAGTTCTCCCAGTGTATTTAGTCCCACCTACCTGGTTTTAAAAATTCTATTATTTTTATATTGTCAAACTATAGCACATTTTTATACATAACTTATGCATAATTCTCTCCTAGTTGTGAGTTTAAAATGAGGCAGTGTTTTCTTTGTCTTGCTTTCTTCATTTCTTAGAACCTTAGACTGTACTATCTCTTGGTTGAATTTTTTTGGTCATCCAACATGTTTTTTAAAGGTTCACCTTGATTCATTTTACCAGAATTTTATCTGTTTGAGAATGTCTTCCTGTGGCCAGCACAGTTTAAAGACATTTCTGTGTTAGTTATAAACTTCTTGGACCATATTTTCTTTCCCTTACAATTGGTTCTCAGTCATGTCTGACTCTTTGGGATCCTACGGACCAAAGAGGCTCCTCTGTCCATGGGTTTTCTCAGGTCAGAATACTGGAGTGGGTTGCCATTTCCTCTTCCAGGGGATCTTCCTGACCCAGGGATCGAACCTGCTTCTCTTTTGTCTCCTACGTTGGTAGGTAGGGTCTTTACCACTAGCGCCACGTGGGAAGCCCTTTCCTTCCTTTAGCACATTGCATCTTGCCTGTGTTTTTCCTACTCTAATAGCTAATCTGTGTTCTTACTGTCATCATTCTAACTTTTTCTTTCTTCTGCTGGGCTTTCTTTCTACTATTTTGTCGTTGTTGTTTTGCTTCTTCCATCTCTTTCTTGAGTTCTTGCTTATTTTCTTTTTTCTGTCAACATTTTTCACTTTAGAATAGTCTCAGACTGGTGATCTTTTTTTTTTTTTTTTTTTGGCTTTTAGCATGCCTTGTCATTTTTGTTGCAAGCTGGACATGATGTATCGTGTGAAAGCAGCTGAGGTAGACAGGCTTTAGTGTGTGGTTTTATATTTATCTGGCTATGATGTAGGCTAATTTGGGGGAGGGAAGCACCAGTGAATCATGGGGACAAGGAGGGGACAGGTCCTACGGAGAGGGAGGCAGCAATCTGCCAGATACCTAAACCTTTGCCTGGAATTTTTCTGAGTTTTGTCCCACCAGTTTTTTCCTTCACATTGAGACATACCTTTTCTTGTTTTCTGGTGTTGGTGGGGGACTGTAGGGTCACCGCCTGTGACAGTGAAGCCAGGTGTCTGCCCCTGGGCTGTTCTCCCACCTATACCTTGAGCAGCTCTGGGCTCTCCCCTAGCAGCCCCCGGTGGCCCCCTTGGCTTCGGGTGTCCCCCACCTTCTCCTTGTCCCCAGCTTCAGTCTTTAATCACAGCTTCATGGAATACCTACCTAGGGGTTTGGTTGCCAACTCTGGTAAGTGGCTTGTGGCCCCCAGCTTGGAGGGGCGGCGGGGAAGCTGGGCTCCCTGAGGTCACGTGGCCTGTGTATGGACTTGGTGGTTTCCTACTTTGCAGTCAGAATCTTTCTTTTACTCTTCATGTGCTTTTGAAGGCAATAAGGGGAACAAATAAAAGCTTTAGTCCACTGTCTTTAACCAGAGCTGTTCCATCTAATGTTATGGTTTGTAGGAAGAGTATTTCTGTTGCAATCATATTTTTTTTAACATGAGACTCTCTCCATGAAAGTTAAAAGGGGAAATTGATGGATTTTGCTCTTTATGAAACTGAAGTTTTAAAAATTTTTTTCATGGAATGGTGAACTCAAGACTTTATGATGTCACTTCTTTCCAAAGTGATCTGTTCTTTCAATACAATTGCAGTAAAAATCCCAGCATACTGTTTTTAGTAGAAATTAGCAAGCTAACTCTGGCAGAAAATGATTCTGACAGGATTTTGTACAAATAAAAAAGTTAATTTTTCCTTATTACTGAATCCCAAGTACCTTGATCATTTTCATACAAGTCAGAAATACTTATATGAGTTGTGAGGTATATAGGACATCAGGAACATTAATTTTTAGAAATGTAGGGCACTGTGTTTTCCTTTGTCAGAGGTTACAAAGGAAATGAAAGAGGAGTCTCTCCCCCATTCATGGATGTTTACTGTTCCTGACAGTGTTTCTTACAGAAATCAGACTTGACTATGTGCTAGATTCAAAAAAAAAAAAATGAAGCCATAAAAAGGAAAAAATTCCAACTATAAAGAACTTGAGAAGAAATTGTAAATATCCAGATAATATCATTGATTTTTACTTTCAATCTTTTCTTTAACACGAGAAGCCAAACAAATAAACAGCATATGTCAGTGTATGTAGGACATGAGAGGAAAAGTCAGGGACAATCACCTTCTTTCTGAGCCTCACTTGTACTCTTAATTTGTTGGAAATATTACTTTTCAGACAGCAACACTTTCTGCACAATAGAAATCTTTTTCCTCTTTTCGGCTGTCCCGGGCACAATTTACAATGGGTAAATTGTCCATTTTTAAAAACATGTGGACAGCTTAAAGAATTCATAGTCCAGAAATGAAACCTGCAGAGGATTGCTTATGCTGTTCTGCTTCAGAAGAAATGAGGTGGTCGTACTTGGAGAGGAAACGCTCAGGCCTCTCTTCTACTCCAGATTTCCAATTCTTCCAAGGGTTTTTCTAATATTAAAGATACAAAGGATTATAAGGATTTTTACAATGCTGAGAATGAAGAGTCAGTCCCTGCCCTTTTTTCCTCTAATCCAAGAAAAGACTGTGATCGTCTTTTCTGCTTTTTTCCTTTCAAAAGATGGGCTGATGTTGAAAATGGCCCTGTAATCCATTCTGTATCAACAGCTATTGGCCCCTAGGTGGCTTTGGTGTCTCCTGTACTGTTACTGTTTCCCCGGTTCCTTGGCTGTTGTTTCAATGCTCCGTTTGTTTGTGTGTTTGTTTTGGCCATGCCAGGAGCCACAGGGGATTGTAGCTCCCCAACCAGGGGTGGAACCCACATGCCCGGCAGTGGACGCTTGGAGTCTTAACCCCTGGACCAGGGAGGTTCCGGTGTTGCATTTTTTAAATTTAAGATGTTTCCAGTTCTGTTTTATTTTTGAGTGCTCTAAGAAAAATATTCCTTTGAAAGAATATTGGTTTAGATGTAGCCAATCAACAATCCCACAACTGAGAACCTTTGCCCTCGGCAGGTAAAAGCAGCTGGGAATGTATGTTCACCCCAGTGGTTTAAAAACGTCAGAAGTTTTATATGGAGTTTAACCTGATGGAATTGCTGATAGTCAACCATTTTTAACTTTAAAATTGGCAATTTCATCTCATTCAACCTAAGAGCTTATAGATGGCAAGGCTTAAACAGCACTGTCAAGATTCCCTAAGAAGGAGAAATGGAGGTAGTTTCCATTCTATCAGAGGAAAGAGATTGGAGAGCTGTTTCTGATGTAAGTATTTTATTGGAGGCAATCCTTTTTTTTAATACCTTGCCTCACAGCCTTGCCTTTCTCCTTCAGTTTGTTCATGTCCCAGCCCCACCTAAAGGACGTGGACCAGGTCGTGTGCATTGAGTTATGAGTCATGTGGCAACTTTAAAAAAAAAAATGTATTTTAACACCAAAAACATTTTCTATTGGGGTATAGCTGATTAACCATGTTGTGGTAGTTCCAGGTACACAGCAGAGGGACTCAGCCGTACGTATACATGTGTCCATTCTCCCCTAGACTCCCCTCTCATCCAGACCGGCAGAAAACATTGAGCAGGGTGCCGTGTGCTATATAATAGGTCTTTGTTGGTTATCCATCTTAAATATAGCCACCCCCACCCCACCCCCAGCAAGGCATAAGTTCGTTTTCTAAGTCTGTGAGTGTCTTTCTGTTTTACTAGTTCATCCCATTTGTAGCTTTTCTTTTTAGATTCCACATCTAAGGGATGTCATATGGTAGTTCTTCACATGGCAGGTTCTGCTCCCCTTCCCTCTCTCCCTCCCTCCAACACTTCTCAGGTTTTATTACATGTGGAGTCAGTTGACAGGAGCTGCTCATCCCTGGACAGGCTTCCAGGGACCCTGCTCGAGTCCCATCCAGTTCCCATTGTCCCTGTGATGGTCACTGACCCATCACCTTGCTGTTTCCTTGTCAGTGCAGGTCCCCTCTGAGGTTCATGGACAGCTCTTGGTGGGCCCATTGGCCACTGCCAGCAGCTGTTCCTCAGTTTTCTAGAGGAGGGGTTATTGTCTTTCCTCTGGATCCCTGATCCTCGAGGACTCCAGTAGGGTCTTCCATACCCTGTGGATACCCTTTACAGCCTTGTTGTGAAAACCTAGAGTCAGTCCTGGTTCCTCATCTTGACTCGCCCACCTCATGACATGGAACTTTTCTAAGTCACTGAATTCTGTATTTCTTCATCTCTGAAGCTAGATGGTTGAATATGATAGTCTTAGGATTATGTGCCTCAGTGATGTTTAAGGTTGCCCTTTTCTTCCTAAAATCTGAGCGACTGTATTACACATAGTTTATACACAGTTATTTCACAGGGTGGATCATCATGGCACAAGATACCAGCCTCCATCCCAGGATGGAGTACATACAGCCATTTGACCATGAGGAAATAAAGATGCTTGATTCCCACCTGGTTCATCTGCCTGAGGTCCTTTCACTGCACCCGCTCTGATTGAGTGTGCAAGTGTGACTGTGAGTTTCCCCAACAGAAACCACATCATTTCATCAGCCATGTAAGAAAATGACAACCAACTGTGAAAGCATGCTTGCCAAGTTTTCAACATCACTGCATTTGAGGGGGGAACACATTTGTACAAGATGAAATCACGGCTGGATGGAGCCCAAAAGACATGTCTGGGTACCTGTCTTCTGTAAGCTGCAACATATGGAAGTGTGCTTATGCCAGTGAAGGCAGGGTTCCAGAAATCTCTTTACTCCTTGAAGCCACATCACCAATCTAGAGATGGAGAGAAGGGACCAGAGAATGTGGCATGCTGCATTCTTAGAAATTACCAGATCCCTAGTAAACAATAAGAGTAGTTAAGGTGCATTTGGTGTTGCTTCACTAAATATACCTGGTAACATTTACTACCATTGTCTGCAGGTTTTTTTTTTTTTTTTCCAGCAGCGATTACTCAGGCTCAGAGAAACAAACTAGCTAGCTAATTAGTGGTCATGATTCAGAATTGGCCTGTCTTACTTCCATGCCCATGGTCTTTCTCTTTACCTTCAACTGATTTCAGATATGAACAACCAAATTGAAACATTGGTGAGAAAAGGGGAAAGAGGTCCCACACCTCTCTCACCCCAGGTTTCTCTGGTTTGATAGAGCAGTGGAGTTGGAAACTTCTGTACGACTTCAGTTAACTTTAAAAAAAGGGCTTTAATGACTTCAGATCCCTTGAAAAGAATCAAAAAGGAGAATTATGCTTAATGAGAAAAAGGCCTTATACCAATTAAAAAAATGGCCAAAAGAGTTGAACAGGCACTCCCCATATGGTCAATAAGCATGTGAAAAGATGCTCAACGTCGCGGCTCGTTAGAAAAATGTAAATCTGAACCTCAGCAGCAATCTTGGCATACCCACCAGAATTGCCCTGATGAGAAAGACCACGACATCAGGGGTTGGTGAGGATTTGGAGCTGTTTGGTCTCACAGTCCCTGCTGGTGGGAGTGTCGGTAGTAAAACTGTTTGGGAAGACCGTTTGATAATTTCAGATACCACTGAACACTTGCATTCCGTATGACCACCTCTAAGACTATGACCAACAGGACTCCCTGCATAACGTTTATAGGAAATGTATAGGAACCTATAGAAAAAATGTTCATAGCAACACAGTGCCTAAGGGCCAAAACAGAACCTAGCCAGATGTCCCATAACCAGAGACTGAACAGACCAGCTACTGAGCCAGCTACTGCTGCGCGTGGTCACGGGGTGGCCCTCACACACATGAGGTCGAGCAATGACGGACGCAAAAGGGTTCATGCCGTGTGATGCTGTTTACATGAAGTTCAAAAATGGGAAACACTAAGCTGTTAGAAGTCGGGCTAACACCAGCCTTCCGCAGGGCATGTGGGGCCAGTGGGAGGGAGCACTGGGGGTTACTGGGCTCCTGGGGACGTTCTGTTCCTTGATCTGGGTGGTGGTTGCAGTGTGTTGAGATACTGAAAATTCACATGTTGTTCACTTCCTTCCGATGTATGTGTTTTTCTATATGTATATTGTCCTTTGATACTAAATTTAAGTTTTCAAAGTCCTATATATATATATATATATATATATATATGCAGATGTTTTTAATTTTTGATTCCCACTGTGGAAATATAAATTTAAATCAGCCAAGATTTGCATATGCACGAAATAGGAATTTTGTGGCACATTGTGACCTATATTGTGGGAGAAATGTGTTTTTTTTTTTTTTTCTTGACAATGCTTCATTGGCTTCTCAATGTATCTGAACCTGACAGGGCAAGGAAGGAAGGAAAGAAAAAGTGAATTTCATCAACACCAGCAATTTTTGCTGCTCAGTATTCATTCAGCCAAAGCCACACGAGCAGGTCGGATTTGTACCAGATTAGAGAGTTCTTACTTGTCTTTGAGTCTATTAGAAAACTTACCTTTCTGTTATGATTTTTCTCCTTCTGAGAAGAGAAGCTTAAGAATAATACCTGTGAAATCCTAAGACTTGGCTACAACAAATTCTAAATGTTTATTCTTTAGGAAGCAAGGTGAAAGCCTGAAAGAGAAGTCCTCTTTTCACAAAGGCAGTCTGCATTTGCAGTAGTAGCTGAGAAAAGTCCACATGGAAAGTTGAAAGAACCGCAGCAAGGGTCTAAAAACTCTCTTACCAACTGTGCAGGTAGTGTGCTTGTTGAGTTTTCAACTTCATCTCAACACAAAAATAATTCTAGTTTAAGAAGAGGACTGAAAGAAGAACAAACTTGCGTTTTAAAGAAGGAAACTTATGAACCACCATCTGGCAAAGAGTCTACTCTGTATCTGGGGCCAAACGTTGAGACTCAAGTCCATCCTTCCTTTGAGGCCCCTCCTCCTGCCTCCTGTGTGAGCCTGGTGGAGCCTCACCTGGTCTGTTTGAAGTCATACAGCTGTTTAGTGGCCAAGTAAAGCAGGACCTACCATCTTGAAACGTCTAACCTCTTTCTCTTCCCACCCCCACCCCCTGTGATAGAGATTCCAAATAATAATGACCCAAAGATCATGAGTGTGATATTAATCTGTCTCTTATAAAATATGTATTTCAGCTTGCGACCCTTGAATTCCCTCCAAAGAAACTATTTGGAAACAAGGATGAACGTGTGATTGCTGAGAGGCGAAGTCAATTAGAGGTAACAGAATCAAGCTTTTCTTTCTGTGTGTGCAGAAAATTTGCCATCTGATTGACCAGTGAGAAGTCGTCCTCTTTAAACACTTAACGGTTCACGGATGTGAAGGTGCTGCCAATCGTTAACGCAGGAGATGGCAGTAGCAGATTGTAAAGTAATGAGATCAGTTTATTTAAAATATAAGGCCTTCCCCTCACCCCCTCTCCACTCTAACAGAGCGTTTTCCTGGGTTTTGAGGAGGTACATTTATTCCAAGGATTAGGAAGCAGGTTGCGGGTGAGAACTGAATATTCACGTAGACAGATGGTATGCAGTGCAGGATGGGGGTAGGAGCTTGCTGCCAAAAACTTGAATTAATTAACTGAAGATTTATAGTATTGCATTGCTATTGCTTTTTCAAGATGGCTGGAAGCAAAAAGACACATACCTATTTTAGTCACGTTAGGTTTTGTTTGACTTACTTTAACTTCGTCTTCTGAGCCAGCTACGTGGAAAACTTTGGTTCAACACAACTGTTGTTTTTCTGACTGCCTCTCTGCCAGCGTGCATTGTTGACTGCTTTATATAGCTCGTTTTTCTCTGTAGGATAGAGCTGCTTATTTCATTGGCATCCGATACTACTGAGACAGGGTGTCCGTGCTAGGGTGTGATAGCAGGTGGCTTTCCATCATGGGCAGCTCTTGCCATTCTGAGCCACTGAGGCTGGCAGATAAAACTAAGCTCACTCCAGTCAACAAGCTTCCTAGGGGCTGTGCAGAGTCCCCTGTGCCACTCCTCTATGAGGAATTAAAAAAATAAGACTTTTTGCAAATGAAATAAGAGGAGGCCTGAGCTAGCCCTTTCTGAATCGTGAAATTCTGCATAAAACCAGTATTGTTCTCATTCAGTTGAGAGAGGCACAATTTAAAATGGCTGTCTATGGAGTACAGTGAACACCAGTGAACCAAGGGAAATGTCCAGAGACTGGAGATTCCAGTGAGAGCCAAAATGGGGAGTGGGGACTGTGGAGAAATTGGAGGCCAGGAGACTGTGGCCCATGAGGAGGTGGGGCATTCTAGGGTTTTAAGATCCTCAGTGTAGAACTCCTCTAAGGAAAGATGAGTTTCAGGGTGTGGCCATGCTTACAGACTGGTGAGTTAAACTGTAGAATTAAACTGTTTGAAAAGATCCAGAAACTATTACAACTGAGGTTTGGATGGATCATTGTAGAGCTCTAAAAATCATCCTATGAGATGGCCTGACCCTGATACCCAACTGAAGAGTTTATTACATTCAAAGCAGAGATTATCGTGGTGAGCCTGCTTGGCCAAGTTCTTGTAAAGGTTTAATGGTATCATATAAACAATGTAAAGCTCACAGTAGAACTGGTGATGGTTTTCTTTACTGAAGTCTTACCCACCTCAGTTATCTAGACTTGTCTTTAATTAAAACCTGTGCAGAATGACAGCATATGAAAACGAGTTTGTAAACCAGCAGGACATAGCTGTTGTCGTCTCAGCTTACTCAGAGCTCTGAATAAATGCACCAGGTGCCGGCCGTGCCGCAACAGAGCAGGCGTGTGTGCTCTACGTTTGTGAGCCCAGCTCTCGGGGGCTCTTCTCTTTCCACTCTAGCTTCCAGGGCCAGAGCAAAGTTCAGGGCACCCTTTCATTCTTGGTACTCTCAGGTGGAACCCATATTTGTTCTTCCAGGATCACTGCTTAACCCTGTATCCCTACTGAGCCATCAGCTGTTGAGCATCAGTGTTAACATCTCCACCGATACAAGCCTATGATGGTGGTTTACCTGTGGCTGTGGCATTAGTCCATATGGAATGGATTCTACACTTGGAAGGAAAACAAAGGCTTATATTTTAAATTAAGTATATTTCATCTCATGTTGACTGTTAAGTCTTAGAATATTATGTTCTTGTCAAGGAGAGAGTGTAATTCAGCTTCACTTTAATGGAAAGTTAACATGAGATTCTTGAATTAATTTCATGCAACTATTGTGTGATTTGCTTTTTCCAGTCTAACACCAAGAGTCACTGACTTAGTGGATTTTCATGTGAAAATTAACATTAATTTTCCCTTGAATTTCCTATGTGATTTAATTCAATATGGATTTACTTAGTTCCTGGTACATACTGGGGATAGTTTGAGGTATTACATAGAATATCAGGGTGAATGAGCCATCTCTTTCCCTCTAAGAGCACGTGTTTACATTGGTGTATAAATACATAAGCAACGTGCAGAAAGATGGATTCCAGTAGCACACATTTGTACTGGCACAACATAACATACAGAGTGTTTGCACAAGAGGAATTATCTGCCAATTTCTAAAATCCAGAAATAGAGTTTTACAAACCTCTTCAGGCCAGTGGAGCTGCACAGAACAGCGCCATTGGGTACTTACGGATGCCTCCATAAGCAAGCATCCGATTGCATTTCCGTCTTCTTTGCTGTTAAAATAGCTCCAAGATTGGGACCTCATGTTTGAGTTTATCTGCAAAAAAAGGTCAAATGTTTTCACATGAAAGACATAGACACCTACTTTATAATTTTTTTTTTTTTTAAGTCTCTCAGTCGTGTCCGACTCTTTGCGACCCCATGGACTATACAGTCCATGGACTTCTCCAGGCCAGAATACTGGACCGGGTAGCTTTTCCCTTCTCCAAGGGATCTTCCCAACCCAGGGACTGAACCCAGGTCTCCTGGATCAAAGGTAGATTTTTTTACCAGCTGAGCGCAAGGGAAGCTCAAGAGTACTAGAGTGGGTAGCCTATCCCTTCTCCAGTGGATCTTCCAGGCCCAGGAATTGAACTGGGGTCTCCTGCATTGCAGGCAGATTCTTTACCAACTGAGCTATCAGGGAAGCCCTACTTGTGAAAATGTTGAAATAATTATTGTAAAGGTGATGGGTAGCAACAGAAATTTATGCCTCTCATGAGCTGTTCTAGAGATTAATTTTCTCACCACGGAGAGAGGAATATTAGTGGTGTGTGTGGTGGTAGCCGTGAGGTCAGAGTGTGTAGCACCACAAAAAGGCAGGAGTGAGTCACGATGTGGTGATGCCACTTGGAGAAGTGTAAATTTGTCCTCCAGAACTCACTCTTATTGACAGACTTGTATGGGATCCACCCATCCAGAGTTATGGGGCCCACTCTGGTTTATACCTGGAGAATCTGGCCTGTTGCTGCTTTGCATCTCGTGCTCTAATGCCACCCCACACTTCTGCTCCAGAAGAGCCATAGTCTCTGGCGGTTCTCACGTGGGCAGATCTCCCTGTTGCTGCCACTGTGGCCCCACTGAAACTAGTCAGTGTAAATGTGCATGTCATTGACAGAGCCTGACATCGGGCAGCCGGAGGGTTCTGATATCAACTCTCCCTGTGTGACACGCTTCCCAGCTCCCCCAGCCCTTCTAGTAACACAGACTACTGCCCAGCAGAGAAGGTTGTGGAGGTAGCAGGAAACGACCACATCAGTCTGTCTGATGCATTTATCTGGAGTGGAAGGGTGCTCGTTATCAGTACTCTACTTGAAGGCAGATACCGTTGCCATTGGGTCGAACCTGCCATTGTTGTAGGTCAAAAATGGTGGAATGCCGGCAGTTCCCAGGCTTTCACATAGCATTACAGCTGTCTCCCATTCACTGTGTGTTTCTTACTGAGCACCAGGCCTGGGCGAAAGGCTTGGTGCATCATGCCACTTATTCCTGCAGCCAGCTTTTGAGGGCTTCTATTATTATCCCCATTTTACAGGTGAAAACATTAAGTCTTGGGGAGGATAAAGAAGGTTGTGTAGCCAGTGAGTGGCAAAGCCTCAGTCTGCACTAGAGTATCTTCAGGGCAGGCACCTTCTCTTAACCCTCACACACTCTCAGTCTGAGGTGAAGCTGGGTCTGCCACACACTTTGTTCTGGAATGTCCGTGAGACTTCACTTCCACCTCTTTTAAGACCCTTGTTATGCTCTTGCTTGTATCAAAAGGTACGTTTATGTCTCAGATTTCCCCGTTGTACTCCAGTTACTTGAAGACAGCAGAATCGACGTCTAATGGAATTCTCAGTCTCCCATGATACTTTACATGCCTCACTTTCACTGAATTCTCAGAAAATCTACCTATATTATCTCCAGTAGATGAGTTTTTGTTTTGTTTTTGTTGATTGATGAGAGGTGCATTTTGGGTCACTAATTGCAGAAAATGTTACCATCTACTTGAAACATTTCCACTAATCATCTTATAGTCTGTCATTCCAAGGAGTAACTCTAATTAATGAAAACAAGGGAATCCTCTAAAATAATAAAGTTTTCGAGAATAAAACCACCACCTTTGGAGATAGGTGCTCCAATTTCACCTTTGGAGAAATTTCTCAGATGTTTTCTTGAAAGTACTAGAGCAGTCAGGCTTCCCAGGCAGCTCAGTAGTAAAGAATCCACCTGCCAAGCAGTCAACTCAGGTTTGATCCCTGATATGGGAAGATCCCCTGGAGAATGAAATGGTGACTCACTCCAGTACGCTTGCCTGGGATATCCCATGGATGGAAGAATCTGGTGGGCCATAGTCCATGGGGTTTAATCCATAAAATGGTAATACTAATAATACCCACTTCGTAGAGTGGTTGTGAAGGTTAAATGAGAATACATGCAAAATCCTTGGATAGGTACCAGGTACATAGCCGACCCTAGAAATTCTTCTGTTAAAAATTGCTACATTCCAATTGTCATATGACTTAGAGTTGACTTTTAAAATTAAACAAAGTTCTAATTAATGCAATAAGATAAGGACATAAAAGATTATTCAGATTCAGAAGGGAGAAATAAAGCTCTTACAAATGACGTGATTGTCTCTATAGAAAATCCAAAATAATTGACAAGAAATCTCCTGAAACTGATAAGCAATTATGACAAGATTGCAGGATACAAGAACAATCACTTTCCTATATACCAGCAATGAAACATTGGAATTGAAATTAAGAACATAATAGAATGTACATTAGGACCCCAAATTAAATACTTAGATAAAAATTTAATAGACTGTGTATAAGATCTATATGAAGAGAACTATAAAAACTGATGAAAGAAAGAACTAAACCGATGAAGATATAGTCCATGTTTATGGATAAGACTTAATAGTATCAAGATACCAGGTCTTCCAACTTGGTCTGTGGATTCACTGCAATCCCTCAGCAAGTTATCTGTGGATATGGACAAACTGATTCTCAAGTCTGTATGGAGAACCAGAGGACCCAAGATAGCTGGTAGAATATTGAAGGAGAAAAAGTTGGAGAACTGACACTACCCAGGCTTCAAAAGCTACAGTAATCCAGACTGTTTGTAAAATGCAAAATTAAAACTCCTAGAAGATAATGTAGGAGGAAACCCAGATGACCTTGGGTATGGCAGTGATTTTTCAGATACAGCATCAAAGACACAATCCATGAAAGAAGCAGTTGATAAGCTGGACTTTACTACAACTGGAAATTTCTGCTGTACAGAAGACAGTGCCAAGAGAATGAGAATACCAACTTCATACTGGGGAAAAAATACCTGCACAAGACACATCTGATAAAGGACTCATCCAAAACATACGATGAACTTTTAAAACTCAACAATAAGAAAATGAAAAACCCAATTAAAAAACAGGTAGAAGATCTGAACAGGCACGTCACCAAAGAAGATGAACCCATGGCGGATATAGGAGGGAATCATTTGTCAGTTGGGAATGCAAAAATGAAATAGCAGTGAGCTACCTCTGTACACCTATTAGAATGGCCAAAATCCAAAACTCCATGAATATCAGATGCCAGTGAGAAGGTGGAGCAACGGCAACTCTCCTTCATTGGTGGCAGGAATGCATGATTCTGCCACTTTTGAAGACAGTTTGGAAGTTTCTTACAAAACTAAACACACTCTTACCATACAATTTGGCATTTGAAATCATTGGTGTTTACCCAAATGAGTTGAAAGCATATGTTCACACAAAAACCCACACATAAATGTTTATAGCAGCTTTATTCATAATTGCTAAAACTTGGAAGCAATCAAGATGTCCTTTGGAGGTGACTGGATAAATAAACTGTGGTACATCCGGACAGTGAAATATGAATAACCTTAAAAAGAAATGAGCCACCAAGTCTTGAGAAGACATGGAGGAACCTTAGATACATAGGACTAAGTGACAGAAGCCAATCTGAAAAGACTGCTTACTGTATGATTCCAACCATATGACATTCTGGAAAAGCCAAAACTGCAGACCCAGTAAAAGCGTCAGGGGCGGGGAAGAATGAATAGGCAGAACACAGAGGATTTTCAAGACAGTGAAACTGCTCTGCTTGATACTGTCATGGTGGGTACATGACTTAATACATTGTCAAAGCCCACAGAATAGGGAAGAGTGAACCTAACGTGAACTATGGACTTGGACAATGATGTGTCTGCGTAGGTTACTAATTATAACACATACAAC
This sequence comes from Bos indicus, assembly GCF_029378745.1. Classification (NCBI taxonomy): domain Eukaryota; kingdom Metazoa; phylum Chordata; class Mammalia; order Artiodactyla; family Bovidae; genus Bos; species Bos indicus. The sequence goes on along the minus strand of NC_091772.1, from coordinate 9,949,323 downwards.
CTTCTGGTGTGAGAATTTAATAGTGGTTGTGTGTAGAGAGCTGGATATGAGAAATTTTGCTTCCTCTCCACTTTTCTATCAACTTTTACCTGCCTTAAAAATAAAGTTTATTTATGAGTTTTATACATTTTTTTTATAAATGTAGTCCTCACACATTGGTAATCTCCTTCCTTTCCTTTTTTTCTGCCTTCATTTTCCTTCCACTTCTGTCCTCCCTCCATCCTCTTATTTTCCTCTTGTCCTTTAATTGCTTTGCTCAAGAAAGGAGGGAAGGGTGGGTGGGTGAGCAGGGAGGTGGGTGAGTGGGTGAGTGAGTGTGGCACTAGTAAACATTTTTCTCAGGAGTTTGAGTTTTAATTATTATAAGGAAGGTGGTCATCATCTAGACAAATTATATTTTTATACATACTTTCTCTACTGCTAAGCATATAGTAATGTATATTTCATTAAGAGTGACTCACTCATTACTCTGAAATTTGGACGTCGCTATTTTATCTGTCTTTGCCAAGCACCATTTTTATTCACTTGTTCTTTCCACACTCAAGGTAGATATCGGTCTTTATGAATCAATGATTTTGAGAATATGCAAATCAATGAGGTGCCCACCCAGCACAGACCACCTTTGTAAATTAAGACATTTGAATACAGAAACATTTCAAAATTAAAACCTTTGAATAGTGAGGGAAAAAAAAAGAAGGAAATCTCTTGTAATCACACAGAAGCATAAGCTAGGTGAGAGGACTGGTGGAATACTGATGTAATTGACAGGCATAAAGATTATCTTTCCCTGTAATTTTCATGTATCGCCACAAAGGCTTTTCCTCACTGATGCTTGGTGCAGAGGGCCTTCACGTTCACCTGCCTTGTAGTATCACTTGGGATAGTCTACGTGACCTGTTGCTACTTTTAATTGCACTGTCGGCATGATATGTGAAGACTTTTTCTTCAAGGGTCGCTTATGAAATCTGAAAACGGGCTGCCCCTTCCTCTGCCCCTTTTCTTTGTTCTTTCTACCACTTTCTACAGTACTAAAACTAAGTTCCCCTTCATCCAGTCAGACAGGAAAGTTGAGATGATCTTCTGTCAAGTTAGTGTGAAGAAGCAGAAGGACTTGAGTACGTTAATTTTAGCATCAAGATAAAGTTAGAATGTCCATGTAGAAGAGAAGATCATCCTCTTTGCAGGACATGGCCCTGGTTCTCCTTGGGGCAGAGGGCCTTTGGCTATCCTGTGCAACCCATTCTGGCTCCAAAGAGAAACCGCCTTTACCTAAGAGTGTTGGGTTTGTTGATAGCAGGTGTTCAAAGAACTCTTAGAATCAAGGGATGCAGCCTGTAAAATTAGCAAATTTCTGTTCTGCAAAAGGATATATAACCATCTCCAGCTTTCAGTACACTAAAGGAACTTTGAGATATCATGAGATAGAAATTGATGGCTTAGACATTTTGTTAAACTTTATTTTTTATGACAGTGTATATTACAGAAGCAGAAAGAATGATGTTATAAGCCCAGTGCACCCTCTCATATCACCCAGCTTCATCATTGTCAGCATGTGACCTGTTTCGTTTCATTTCTACCTCAGTCACTGTACACGCCCATTCACAGGGTTATTTTAGAACAAATGCCAGATAGCATATTGCGTGCTTATTTCGCTCAGTCTTGTCCAACTCTTTGCAACCCCATGGCCTGTAGCATGCCAGGCTCCTCTGTCCATGGAATTCTCCAGGCACGAATACTGGAGTGGGCAGCCATTCCTTTTTCCAGGGGATCTTCTCAATCCAGGGATTGAACCCCAGTCTCCTGCATTGCAGGAGGATTCTTTATCAACTGAACCACTAGGGATATCATATTATTTTATCCATAAATATTTTAGGGTGAATCTCTTTAAAAAGTGTCTTATAATGTATAGATTTCCCTTCCCTCTTGTTTTCTCACCATTTGTTTGTTGATGAAACCATGCCATTTATCCAGGGAATTCTCACATTTGAGGTTTTGCTGGTTGCATCCCATGGTGCCATTCACCATGTGCCTCTCAGTTCAGTTCAGTCGCTCAGTCATGTCTGACTCTTTGCGACCCCATGGACTGCAGCACACTAGGCGTCCCTGTCCATCAGCAACTCCCGGAGCTTGTTCAAACTCATGTCCATCAAGTCGGTGATGCCATCCAACCATCTCATCCTCTGTCGTCCCCTTCTCCTCCTGCCTGCAGTCTTTCCCAGCATCATGGGCTTTTCCAGTGAGTCAGTACTTTGCATCAGGTGGCCAAAGTATTAGAGTTTTCAGTTTCAGCATCAGTCCTTCCAGTGAATATTCAGGACTGATTTCCTTTAGGATGGACTGGTTGGATCTCCTAGCAGTCCAAGGGACTCTCAAGAGTCTTCTCCAACACCACAGTTCAACCAGTTGTTAGATTGAGTGGCTTGATTGAGTTCAAGTCTGATTTTCTGGGGCAGAAACACTGTAGAGGTGGTGCGGTTGTTCCCTCACATCTCAGAGGAGGCACGTGATGTCTGGTGGTCTCCCTCTTGATGGTCTTTGCTGTCTGTGTTAAAGCAATCCATTGACCATGGCAGTCACTGCCCATGCTCATGACCACTTCCTGTGCACGATTGGGCCTGTCTTGCATGCATCAGTTGAGTCCTTCCCGTCTCCAAGGAGCTCATGGTCCTGTCAGAGCAGAGATGACTCATCAAGTAACTACTCAGACAGTCATGTACCACCTCCAAGGTTATCAGAGGACATGACTCCCAAAGCAGTTGTCCCCAAACCTGTGTGGCCAATCTTTGAATTTATCTCAAGTAGCTTTTTGAAAGATACAGTCTCAGACTGTGTTCTAGTAGATTCTGATTCAGCGAGACTGGGATGGGATCCAGGAATCTGAGTCTGCTGTAGAAAGATGAGACTGGTGTCGACGTAGACAGGGAAGGAAAAGCCAGATCCTAAAGCCATGTTGCTGACTGGACCTGAGCCACAGGACAGCGAGGCCCATGGAGCGCTGTATGCAGATGAGAGGAGGGCTGACATTTGACTACCCTGGGGAGCGTGGAGGGAGCAGGGGAGACGGCGGCAGCAAGAGCAGTGGCTAGGCTGTTACTGTCTCCAGAGAAGACGTGACTGTGGCCTCCAGGAGGGTGTGATGGCCGTTGGCGTGGAGGAAAGTGGGCAGATTAGAGAGACACACCAAGGGCGGAGTCAGTGTGGCTCGCCACTCTGTTGAGTGAGAGCCGAGGGCAGTGATGAAGTGAGCGTGGGTGCCCAAGACCCGCAGCATTCATCTGAACCAGACAGTGAGATTCCGTTTTACACATATTTGTGTCTTTTGCATTTCTACACACAGTCGATGACACTGAAATAGTGCTTTTTTTTTTTTTAGCTTTTCCCTAGCTTGGGGTTTAGAGGTCCCAATATGTGCGGTCGGCAGTCACAGGTCAGGGAGAGCCATGGTCCAGAGGCTAGAGGACCAGGGGAGCTGGTGGAGTGCGTTCCATCCTGCAGGCTGATGTTTTTGTTCACACCCGGAGACGGGAAGGACCACTGTCCCTGCTCAGCACAGTCAGGCACACATTCTTTTTACTCGGGGGAGGGTCTGCCTTTTCGTTCAGCCTGTTGGGTGAGGCCCACACACGTAAGTGAGGACCATATGCTCCACCCAGTCTGTTGACTCAGATGTTCATCTCATCCAGAAACAGCCTCACACACACACGGAAATAGCGTTTGGAGTAACGTGCCAACCCGCTCCAGGATTCTTGCCTGGAAATCCCATGGATATGGAATCCTGGCGTGCTGCAGTCCATGGGGTTGCAGAAGAGTCAGACACGACTGAGCGACTGAACAACCAAGTATCTGGGCACCTAGTGGCCCAGCAAGTCGACACATAGGATTAATCATGACAGAGCCCATTTCTGTTCACCCCAGATGCAGCTGCAGTGGTAATTTTTCCATTTTTGAGGCTTTTGATACTCTAACATCAGCCCCAATGAGAACCCCACCTCAGTCCCCAGTAAATCCTTAACATCTGTCCTCTTCCCGGCTTCCACCCTCACTCACAAGGTGTTTGGGGCTTGGCAAACAACAGGGATCTCCGGCTCTTTCCTCTTGATGGAAATAGCATCAGATGAGAGGATCGCAGCACAGCCCAATACGGCGGGCTTCAGAGCTGGGCCTGCTCTGCTGTGGAGTTCAGTACTGAACATTTTTCATTTCCTGGGTCACTTTTAAAAGCAAAATGAAACGAGGCTTGAATATTACAGAATTAAACCATGGCTGGAGGATTGTTCCTGCTCTCCTCCTAGATACAGCGAGGGACCCTTCTCTATCATGTCTCATGGCTTCTGACGCAGAAGCAGGCATCCCCAGCGACGCATGGAGCCAGTGGCCTGGCCTCCCTCCTGTCGCCCGCGCCTGGGGGAAGCTGGCCTGCTTCGCTTGAGACGGCTGTGAGCTCCAGGCTCCTGTTGACCTCACCGTTTACCCTGTAGAATGAAATGCCATTTTCGTCTCTTCTCTCTGCCATCCCTTCCATTTCACACTTGCCGCAGCACATCAGGGATGGGGAGGGACGGTCTTCTAAACTGAAGCACTTAATTAGCTCCCGGCCCCGGGGGAGTGTCAGAAACGCAGCTAAAGCGGAGAGAAAAGCTGTGCTGGATGATGGAAAGAAAACCCGCCTCCTTCCAGGGACACCGAGTTACTACAATGGTTTTGGAGTTAGTGGCCGTTTGGAGTCATGTCTATGACGGTGTCATCTTTATATCATTCATTTCTAGCAGTGTTCGTGTCTGTTCAGTTCCACTTACTCATTTCTGCCAGAAAAACTGCTTTTTCCTTTTGCCTAGTGCACACATTGTCCTGAGTGTAGATAAAAGAGTGTCCCAGTAAAATTCTAGTCCCTTCTTGGGAGCCAGGTTGTCCTTTAGGGCCCCTGATGATGATGGCATAGCTGCATCCCCATCCTGTTACTCCTCACTGGAGGAGGAGACATGCAGTGGATATGTTACTAATTACAAGTAAGATAAAGCGTGATCTTGTTCTTGTTCAGTCGCTAAGTCGTGTCCTACTCTTCGCAACCCCGTGGACTGCAGCATGGGCAGGCTTCTCTGTCCTTCATCTAATAAGATATATAGATTTAACTGTAGATTATATTATGTGAATATGATTATAGGCATAGTTATAGCTATATAAGTATAGTAAAGAGGTTATAGCTGTATAGCTAATAGGTGTGTAGAAAGATGTCGGTTTTAGAGATAATCAGTATTGTGTATAGATACGATTCTATAGAGTTATATAATACAGCACGAGGCCACTCTTGTGAAAGCGTGAAGCCCAGGAGTCTGTGGAAGGACTACAGTGTAGCCCAGGCCCAGGGCTTTGTGCCAATAGCCGTCTCGACTTCTCTCACCAGCCTGTCGCAGTCCTGCCTGGCGGGTGGGGACTCATGGGCCCCTCGCTCATCTGAACGTTTTGCAGTCACTTGATGATAGATTCACTTAGGCTCAGTGCATGAAACCCTATTCGCCTGAGTTCTTATCACCTAAGGTTGCAATAAAACTTGTATTATAATTCCTTTAAAAAGGACTGTTTAGCCTTAGGAAAGTAATGAGTCAGCTTGCTGTGAAATCAGAAAGTCCTCATCAGAAAACCACACGCTGAAGTCACAGTGCGAGCTCAGGGTGGGGGCAGCAGCTGGGCCAGGAGCAGAGACTGACACGCAATGCCCGGCTCCCGGCATGGGTACCCCCCCCTTTGCAGTCCTGGCTGAGATCCCTCATGCCCCCAGGCCCATCCCACAGCTGATACGTGCTCCTCCCTACCCCATAGCCCCCAGGGGATGCTGGTCCTGCCCGGCAGGTCCAGCGTGTGCGGGCAGTGTCCCCAGGGCCCCTCAGCTCTTCTCCCCCAGCCTCCTCCAAAGCCGAGGAGGACCCAGCCCAGCTGGGAACCAGAGGGAGGCTAGGCACTGGAGGGACCCCACAGGGAGGCTGCATGTCTTTCTGTGGGGAGCCTGCCAGCTCCCCCTCCTTTCCGGGGTGATTGGAAGTACAGTGTTCGTGTTTCTCAGCGTCCCCAGCAGGACCCAGGCCAGCCATACGTGCACAGCTGTGAACCCGCTCAGCAACAGCCCCTGTGTGGCTTTTCTCCATTTTTCTCTCTCCCTCGCTTTCCCACCCCTTTGCTTCCGTGTCCAAAGTGCGTCAGTTGCTCGGTTATGTCCGACTCTTTGCGACCCCATGGACTGTAGCGCACCAGGCTCCTCTGTCCATGGGGATTCTCCAGGCCAGAATACTGGAGTGGGGAGCCATCCCGTCCTCCAGGGGCTCTTCCCAACCCAGAGATCAATCCCAGGTCTCCCGCATTGCAGGTGGATTCCTTACCAGCTGAGCCACCAGGGAAGCTGCAAGGTCACCCCTAAATAAGTGACCCCAGTCTTTGCTCTCAGAGGATCTCACACTGCCCTTACGGGTTGGGCATATACCTTTTCTGACCGTTTTGCTTTTGTTCATGTGTGCGTTTATGTGTGAGAGAGAGAGTGAGTGTGTGTGTGAGTGTGTGTGTGCAAGCCTGTTGCCCTGTTCTGTATGTGCACAGTCTGTAAAATCAGGGAGTCATGGATGCGCTCACACAAGCCTGGCTCACGTCTGCCCTGACCTGCATCCTCCTGTGCAGCCTCCCAGGTTGTCTCCCCTTCCTGCGCTCCGTGTTCTCCTCTTTCTTGCCTTATTCCCTCGTTTCAACGGAGCACATCCCTAGGAGCTTTCTGAGAAAGGACGCACAGGAGGTGCATTTCTAGAGACATGTCTGATGAGGTCTTTCTTCACCCGCCGCTGGCTGGACAGGATATATTAGATGGAAACCATTCCGTCCTGTAGTTTAGGGGGCTTGTTTCACGGTCTTCTGACTCCAGGGCTGGTGGCAGGCGGGTCGAAGCCATCTCGGTGCCCAGCCCTTTGTCTGTGTCATGATTCTATCCACCTCTGTCCCCAGCATTTGGAGTGCTCAGGGGTCTTCTCTGGTGAGCAGCCGCTCCCTTCTCTGGGCCTCTGTCTGCATGGACTTTATCTCGTGTCCTTCATCTGTGGGAGATTTTTGTGATTGTTTCCTCTTCTGAGGATTTTCCTTCCTGGAGTCCCACTTGCCTGTACTGAGCCTCCTGGCCTGATTGTCCTCTTACCTCCTCTCCTCTGCTTTCCTTCTCTCCCTCCCTCGGCTGGTCCTCCCTGCAGGTTTGAGAAACTCTGTGCCACGTGGTCCCTCTCACCCTGTCATCCTTTGCTTTAAAGCTCTGCTGGTTACTTTTGCATCTTTTCATGTTATAAACCTGAAGGCCTTGCTTCTTGCATCTGGAAATTGTTGATTTGTGTATTTCCATGGGTCAGTGTAGTTCCTCTTTGTACATTCCCTTTGCTGCAGCAGCCCAAAAGACAGGATCAGAATTCTTTCTGTGCTTTTGTTCTACTATCTCTGTCCTGTCTCCATAAAGTTCTCTGCTCACTATTTATATCAACACTGGCGGATCATCTTTTCTCTCCTACCGACCCCCGCCCAGTCGGCATGAGGCTTTCTTAAAGACGCTTCAGTCCGCTTCTCTCCATTCATCAGATTTGTCTGCCGAATGAGTTGTGCTTTTCTTAGGTGACAGGTGTACACCGTGTCCTGGGCCCGCAAACCTCGTTTGTTGCCTTTGTAAACTGCATCTTTATTTCAGGGTTCTACTGGTTATTTGTTTTCCCTAGACAATCGTTTTCTCTTCCGTACCTGCCACTTAGGTTTTTCATAGCAGTAATGAATCAGTGTAGTTGCAGCACTTCAAGACAGTATTTGGAGGGAACAAATGGAGAAGAACATCAGTTTGTTCCAATTCCGTACAGTTTTTATCTTTATTGTTTGCTCATGTAAAGCTCTCATCCTTTTCTAGACAGGCTTATTTTTATTTCCAGCAGTTCACTGCAAAATGTTTACATCTGTAATATTCCAAGCAACCAGGAAAAAAAAAAAAAAACAGACTTTCTCTAATCTATTTTCTAATTGAGATCACCTGTCTCATATTATTTATAAGTGAAATTAAGAAACTGCTATTTGAAATCAAGAAAAAATTGCTGATCAGAGATGAAAATAGCAGTAAATGAAGCCATCATCTTTTTCTCAATGGGTTTTCTTCAGCCAGCTGAGGGGTCGAGGTAAGGCTCGTGCTTAAGATGCTGGTGAGTGCCATGGGCAGTGAGGGGCCCTGTCTGTTCTGTCTCCACAGTCTGGGGTATTTATGCTTCTTGCTGTATGTTGTGATTCCCTTTTCCATTTCCATCTATGGTGCTCATCTTCCAGTTCACAAAATTGCATTTATTTGCAGTTCCTCATCAGAAAGAACCTGGGTATATTCAAGTAATAGCACAGTCCCTATAAACTGACCTTCTTTACTTTGCCAGGCAGTTTCCTCGTGGCAGAGTCTGTGGATGATGTCAGGTTAGCCCCCTGTTTCTTTGATTAAATGGCCCTATTGCCGTCCCCAGGACTCCTTAACTGGCGAGGTTTCCTTTTGATCTGTACGCTCGTCTCTCTACCCACATCCTATCAGTCCCTTTTAACATGCACTGCACCACTTGCCCTGCCCTACAGTTGAAAACAGTCACAGATAAGAGAGGTCATGACGACTGGAGATTGAGGCTTATGGAGTTCTGGGTTTGTTTGGCGTTTCTCCCAGCCAGACGCCGGCGTCCAGGGAAGTGTGTGTGTCTTTGTGCCCCAGGTTGGCAGCATCCTTCACTCTCTTCTGCAGGGGCTCCTCGGGTTTTAGGAGCTGTCCAGGACAGTGGTAAAGGTTTCTAAAGTTTGACTTTGAGTTATAAATTGATTTGATAAACTTCATTCTCTGTAGTAAATAAGTAAAACCCTTTGAGAGAAAGAAGATCCTCTTAAACCCATGATGTTTTGCTACAAGCATGGACGTGAGAGTTGGACTGTGAGGAAGGCTGAGCACTGAAGAATTGATGCTTTTGAACTGTGGTGTTGGAGAAGACTCTTGAGACTCCCTTGGACTGCAAGGAGATCCAACCAGTCCATTCTGAAGGAGATCAGCCCTGGGATTACTTTGGAGGGAATGATGCTAAAGCTGAAACTCCAGTACTTTGGCCACCTCATGCGAAGAGTTGACTCATTGGAAAAGACTCTGATGCTGGGAGGGATTGGGGGCAGGAGGAGAAGGGGACGACAGAGGATGAGATGGCTGGATGGCATCACTGACTCGATGGACGTGAGTCTGAGTGAACTCCGGGAGATGGTGACGGACAGGGAGGCCTGATGGGCTGTGATTCATGAGGTTGCAAAGAGTCAGACACGACTGAGCGACTGAACTGAACTGAAGGTCCTAAGGAAAGAAAACCCACACCTTTCATTGTCTGAGATCTCATTACCTAATGGCCATCTCTGTGTCAGTCATCTAATTGAGTGTGTCTTTCAGGAAGCACACGGATTCAACGTATATATATTTTTCATTGAGATGCTTAACTCTGTAGGTAATATCTGTTTGGTAAAGGAATTTATTTTCATTTCCTTATATGAATTATAGACCTACTCTGTCCTCTTTGAAAATTAGAGATGGTGCGTTTAGAGAAGTTTGGTCTGGCTTTTCTCCCTGCCTTCACCTTCCCTGTCATCACCAAACCTCAGTCCCTGTGAAGGGGGTCAGTGGAGCAGATAATCCAGATCTCCAGCTAATCCTCTCTGTGGGGCAGGGTCACAGGCCCACCACTCGGGGCCACAGTCCTCTTCGTACCTGGGACATGACCGTGGCTCCCCCTGGGGTGCAAGGCAGCATGTGGACCCTGAGAAATAACTCCCAAGGCAGGAGGATAATTTGCCACGCAAATAGCCCCTCAAGGATCATCAGGGGCTCCTGGCCCAAAGAACAAAAAAGGAGCAGTGGGTCTACTTCCCCCAGAGTCTCCAGAGCTCACCCCCTGGCCCTGAATTCACGGACTCAGTGTTACTCAACAATGGCCCAGTTCAAGGCCATCCAAGGAACACGTGCCATCGATTATACAGAGGACCTTAGGTCAGACTTGAAAGGGAAGGATCGCCCTGCTCACCCCCAGGCACAGCTGGTAGAAAGGGACGAGATTGTCATTCAGGGTCTTGAAGCATCTCACTGCACCCTGTTCCTGGGCTGCACTAGGGGTGGAAGCTTAGGGGTGCCAGGAATTCTCAAGTGTTTCAGGACCAGTTCTTTACATGCCTTGTAGCCAGGACATGCCACGCAGCACGTTCAGTCTGTCAGTTACGTTGGTCACTGGGAGTCGTCCTTCTCTTTCCATATGTCAGGAACCTCTTTGAAGGCTTATGCCGTGCTGGGAGGAGTCATGAGCTTAGAAAGAAAAGAATAGGATTTGGAGTTTGTTTTTTCCCCAGATGTCACTTTACATAATCTCATTATTCAAAATGATCTTTCAGAGGATAATTTGACTTACAGTTAGATTTGTTTAATATGATTCCCCATTTTGAAAAACATGTGAAGTCATCCTTCTTTTAAAGCAACTCTTGAAATAAAGGGTCTGCCAGTGACTGATATTAGGAGACTTTGGGGAAAAAAATATTCCAGATTCTTGCTGTCCTCTACTTTCCTTTGAAGGGGGAAACATTAAATACTTCCATACTTTAAGCCCATGTAAAAGAAGAGAGAGTTAACAGATTTGCCCAACAACTTCCAGAGGACCAAACTGTATAGATAATAGCGTCGATGGCTTAATAAAGGCTCCTTGTGAATTGGGCCCTGCCCCAAGCGCTTTTACAGCTCATTTAATATTCTGATCCTTAAAAGACAGTCCAGTGAGGAAGCAGAGGAGTTCAGGGACTCTGTCCCTGTGCCGTAATGTCCCCACGCCCAGCATGGTGGCTGAAGGGTTACCGAGTGCCTGAGGCGCTGGCTCACAGGGCAGAGTTGGACTCCAGCTGCGTGTGAACCCACCGGCCAAGGTGTGTCTCCAGGGCTCTCTTCCAGCCTCACCTCTGTGCTGAGGGTGTCAAGTTGCTCTGCATCTGTCTTTAGCCGGTTACCAATCTCTTACAAAGAGACCCAGTAAACAGAAGTCAAAGAACCAGAGTGAGCCCTGGGTGCTGGGCTCCTCCCAGAGTTCTGGCATATTTTGCTTTCACCAAACAAAGTTGAGAGTGTGGCCTGTGAGACTCCGTCACTCCTGGCTCACAGGCGCACCAAACACTTGACTCCTGTCTTCTGCTCTGGAAGCCGAAAAGATGGGACTGCTGTTGACATGTGCTCTGGAGAAAGGCTTAACAAGCTTCTCAGTTCAAGCAGACCTTGGCTTTCTCATGTGGCCAGTTTGTTTGTGGGGTTTCACCCTGACCTTGCTGCTCTACCCGGCTGGGTCATCAGGACCATTGAAGCTACTTAATACCCCAAGCCAAAATGTCAACCTATAAAAATTGAATATCACATGGACTTGAAATGCACATCCCTTATAAAATTTTTAAAGCTTGCTAGATTTTATTAAAATATGTGAACCAGACTGAGTATATTAAATTTATGAGTCCAACTGATGCAGTACAATAATTCAATACAATATGCTTATGTCATTAAACTCATAAAGAAGATTCTCTGAATAGCTGTAATGAATAGTTCGGATTCTGTAATCACAGACTAACATTTTCACCCTGATGAATTTTAAGTGGGAGCTCTCAGAATTCTATTTAACATCAAGAAATAAATGCCATATTTCAAATGATGACTACTTATTCTAAGTATTTACTTTAAAACCTAGGGTAGGAAAGAAGTACCTGCAAAGACAGAATTATTCATTAGAAATACGGAAAGGGTTGGAAGAGGTTGGCATGAAGTAGAATAGGACTGTAATTTATGGCTAATCATAAATTATAAACAGAAAACAAAGAAACTTCTTCTGTTCAGGTTTGAGTAATACCATTTATTCCTTCACCTCTTACCTTTTCCCAAATATGTGTATTTTGGTAATCTCTTAGTAATAACCTACCCAAAAGTGAGTGCTTTAAAGAAACTACCATTTTGTTGCTTATCATGCTGTGATTCTGGAACATGGGCAGGGCTCCGTCGGTGGTTCACCTTTTCCAAGTGTCACTGTCGGGTCAGGGCACGGGTATGTGGCAGCATTTGGATCATGGCTGCACTGAAGACTGGGCTCAGCCAGGGCACCAGAACCTGCAAGGTGACCTCTTCACTCTCAGCATTACCTCCAGGGCACTCTCTAGGTTAAAGCAAGTCCCAGGACTTGTCCTGGCAGGACTCTGTGGATCAGAGAGAAGAGAGTTTGGCAGGATACATTCTGGACCCCTGGTCTAAGACACCCCGGTGAGGAAGCAGAGGAGTTCAGAGACTGGTTGAGAACCAATCTGGTGGGCAGTGCAGAAGTGCCTCCCCCATGCTAAACTGAGCACTGTCCAGTCCTGCTGGACCAGTGGCCATGCCCCAAGCTCTGCTACCCCACTATGAGGCTTTATACCCACTCTGCCCTCTGCCTGGAACAGGCTTCCTTCAGAATCTTTCTCCAGTGTCTTCACAGGCTTGATTCTTACTCACCTCTCAGGTCTTGGCATGGTGAATGGTGAATATCGCTCAGTCGTGTCCGACTCTTTGCGACCCCATGGACTGTAGCCTACCAGGCTCCTCTGTCCATGGGATTTTCCAGGCAATAGTACTGGAGTGGATTGCCATTTCCTTCTCCAGGGAACTTCCCGACCCAGGGATCGAACCCAGGTCTCCCACATTGTAGACAGACACTTAACCATCTGAGCCACCAGGGAAGTCCCTAGGTCTTGGCATAAATGTCTCCAGTCCCCAGGGCTGCCTCTCCTAGGTGCTCCAAAAGTATCTCATTCCTTTTTTTTTTTTTTGGAGCCATATTTTAATTCCTGCTTCCTTGTCCAATATCCCTGAAAAGCCTGCATGTTACTCAGGATGGACATGAAGTTTGTCTTTTACTGAATTCCCAGCAGCACTGGCAGGAGGAAAGCTCTCAGTTAAGTATTTGTTTGTTGAGTTCATGAATGGGGTCTGAAGAGAGAGGGATCAACAGAGAATAAACCTTGATTTAGTCCTTAAAGGATGAACAGGATTTAGATGATGGAAGCTCAGCACCAGGAAGAATGACTCTGAACCATGAGGAGATGGTGTGGGCCACCAGGTGCCCTAGGAGGGCAGGCTCTGTGTCTGTCAACACCCACGTGCCCACTCCCCGTGTCACTTCGTGGGGAGCAGGGTGCAGTACCTGTGCAGTGGTTGAGCAAGCTGCTTGTCAAAAACTGTCCTAATTTTATCAGAGCATGGAGGACATTTGGAGGCATGTTGGTAAAGGAACCCAGCATGGTTGATCCAATGGAGACAAATTTTAGGATTCCTAAAATAGCCAGAGAGAGGTGTTCAGAGTAGAATGTATGGGAGTTTAAAACTGGGAAGACTTGACTGTGAATAACATCAACCACCTGGGTTGGTTCATAACAAACATGGCCACTGGTGACCAGACCTCTCTGGGGTCTAGAAATATCCCAGTGTGTCTCCATCCAGGCCAGATTCATCTTCAGAGCCCATCAATCAATGATTAATTCTCCAAGTACTGCAAGGTAAATGAGACCTCTAAGTCAACTGGACTGAGAGTTGTCTTTAAGCTGCCACCCTGGCTAATGAGTTCTGGAAATGAGGAATGCCACTGAACTGCCTTCTCTGTTAATATGTCATGGTGGAAAGGTGGCTCAAGCCCTTTTACATTTTTAAAGAACATTTCAAATTTAATAATTTCAGTAACTTTAAATTAAATTATGGATTGGTGTTAAAATTTTGTAAAATGAAAAGAGCTCCACAACAATGAGATGGCCGGGAAATCATTCGGATGACACAGCTGGGGTGAAATATCGCCCGTGAAATAAGCAGTAGGCTGCAGTTACAGCCGTGAGCCCTATTAAAGCGGAAACTTTTTAATAACATAAAATGGTCATGATTTTATCCCCCCCGTTAATTAGAATAGAAGGAAAGAAGCCAATAGATAAAAAAAAAAAAAAGAGTCTTTCAAATGCTTCTGAGGCCCTATTCTCATTCCCATCTTATACACACGCATACATACTCACACACCCACACATGCATGTGTGGCAGCTGATTGAAATTCAGGGTAAATTCTGAGCAGGGAGGGGGCAGCCCCAAAGAAAGGGGCTGCATGTGCATTTACATTTATACCTTAGCGTTACAGGCTTAAAGGATTCTCCTTGAGAATTCCAAGGACTTCCTCACGAATCTGAAGAGCCAGTCATTTTGTCTTACAGTCGTTGCCCTTGTCCAAGTCCCTGTCTCCTGAGATCTCAATCTTCTTACATGGAAACAGAGGATGCAGACACCTGTCCTCCTTCTCCTTAGACTGTCTCAGGGGTCATAGGAGCTCCTGAGCCCGGAAAGGCTTTGCAAATACCTGCTGACCCTACAGCCAGGTTCAAGGCCCCCAGGATTCTCCTGCAGACCCTGCCCTTCCCCAGGCTGAGCCCTCCACATGCTGGCCGTGCTCCCTGTCACATCCTTCACTGAGCCTGGGTACCACACACCTTCCCTCCTTTCCCTGTTCTCAGACTTGCCCTTCCTTCCAGATTCCAGACCTGAAAGGGGAGTGGCCACGAGATGGGAGCGGCCACACCATGTAATGTCTCTCTGACCTCCCAGGTTTTTTCCTGGATGAGCTGTAGAGCACAAGGTCTTCCCTTTGAGCAGACTAGTGTTTCATCCAGAAGCTCCCGAATTGAAAGGAAAAACTCAGCAGAAGCTACTTCAAATCCAGCTTCTACTCAGGTTATTCCAGGAACTTAAGTACTTTTCCTTTTAGCCAGAGCCGACACTGAAATCATATTATAGGTCACACATGAATCATGTTAATATAATGACCTTCATCAGAAGTGTCTAAAGTGAAGTAGCATGTAGCAGCACATTATATTTCATTTTTCCCCCCTTAGTGCAATGTATTGATTGAGGTAACAGGCTAAAGCTCTGAGATAATTGACTAAGTTCTTGCTGAACCGCCCTGTATCGCTGTAGGGAGTGTGTTTCGCCTTTCAGAACTCATTAACACAGCCAACAGACCATATTAGCCTGTGTTTTTGGTTCAAAAGATTAATAATGTTTAGTGGTTGACTTTTGAAATGGTGTTGAATTTTAAAGATTCGCCCTTGTGTGTATCTGGGTTTGGAGTGGGAGTCTTCCAGCTGAATGCTTGGCTGGGAATGGACCTCTTGCATGGGCTGACCCATCTGAGACGGTATGTATGAAAGCTTCCCAGGATGGACTTTGTCCTAAGAGAGGCACCCTCGGCAGATGTCCTGAGCCCACTTCAGGCCCCCACCCCCAGAACTGGGTGTGTTGTAAGTGGGAGGTTTCCTCTTATTCTTGACGGACACCTGCTGACACCCCAGGGGTGTTGATGTCAAACAGTAGGGAACAACTGTGGTCCTGGTGAGCAAGTGGGCTTGGGAATGGACAGACCAAGAGCTCTCCTGCTTCCGCCCTGGATTTCTTATGCAAACTCTTGAAATGCTCCACAGCACCAGCTCTGCAGTCTGGGAGAGGCTTGCCCCAGAGGACCCTGCATCCCTGCAGGCTCCACGTGGTATCTTGATGCACTCTTTGGCTACATGAGCCCATCCCAGAAGAGGAAGATGAAGAGACCACCAGCCCTCTGCCCTGAGTCAGCCAGATGACCCATCCCCAAAGAATGGAGACGTATTTTTTCAGAAGGGAATCTGAATGTCATCTGGGAAGGGAAACAGAAGGAAGGTGGTCGAGAAATGACCAGAGCCCAGCAAGGCACTGTGAGGAAGGTCTGGGAATGTGAGCAGAGGTGCGTAGACTCTGTGTAGAAGAGTAGAAGCATCACAGGAAGGAGGTCTCTGCCCCACGTTTGCATGGAGCATTCACCCTAGACAACCCTGCACCCCTGTCCCTGTGAGAGCGCCGTCAGGCCAGACGGCAAGACGCCCAGTGCCATCAGCCCGGCCCAGTGAGATGGCAGCACCCGGAGAGGAGGGTCGGCCTGAGAAGAGGGGGCTGCGGATGGAGCCTGGGGACTGAGACCAGTCTCTGGACTCGGGAGAGCTGGGTGTGAGTCTTCACACTCCCACGCGCTGTCATCTTTAGGACGGCACTTAGGACGGTACTTGCGCCTCCTGGACTGCGGTTATTTTTCTCTGAGAAGATGGAGATAGTAGTCGTCTCTGTCTCATACCCTGTTGTGGTCTTTAAATGAAATAGCCATTACGCGTTCTCACTGTGCCTGGAGCATTCCAGGCTGTTGATCAACGGCCTCTCTGAGAGAGGAACGAGGCGATCGCTGGCCTGCCTGGTGCATGCGTGTGGGGGACATCCCCAAGGAGCTCAGGGGTGTCGGCGAGCGCGAGTTAAAGGACAGAAAGAACCCCTTTGGAGAGAAGGAGTCAGGAACCTGGTGCAGGGCGTCCTTGGCGATCTGTGTGCCCCTCATCCTTCTGCTGATCTCTTGTCCTCCTCTTCTGAAAGCTCATGGTCCCCTTTGAGGATTTTGGTTTTGTTCTGGGGGGAGGGGGCAGTTTTTAAAATCACAGGCCATTTAACATTTTGTTTGGAGCAGACCCACGAGGGCCCATGTCTCCCAGTGACTTCTGCCTCCCCCCACCCTGCTCAAGGCCCCTGTGCAGATTGACTTAAAAAATAAATACATAGATACATATACATATATACACATATATACATATATATATGTGTATATATATATGCCTACAACCTGTAGAAGAAAGACACTTTCTGAAGTCAAGGCGCTGTGCTTGAGTACTGAAGTATCCCGTAAAGGTTTGTCATCTAAATTTGATTTTCCAAAAGCATTGATAAGAAAATACCTTATATTATAGTGTCGGTCCAAGCAGCTAAAAGAAACCTAGATAAATGTCTAACATATCTATTGTTCTTAAACCTTTTTTTGCCAACTTTGAAAGCAGCTCATGGTCCTCCTGGAGAAGGCAATGGCACCCCACTCCAGTACTCTTGCCTGGAAAATCCCATGGACAGAGGAGCCTGGTAGGCTGCAGTCCATGGGGTCGCTAAAAGTCGGACAGGACTGAGTGGCTTCACTTTCACTTTTCACTTTCATGCATTGGAGGAGGAAATGGCAGCCCACTCCAGTGTTCTTGCCTGGAGAATCCCAGGGACAGGGGAGCCTGGTGGGCTGCCGTCTATGGGGTCGCACAGAGTCGGACACGACTAAAGCGACTTAGCAGCAGCAGCAGCATGGTCTTCCATCCCCAGCGTGGTGTGTGGTTTTCCCTCTCTCCCTCCTCTTCTTTCCACCCCCCCCCCCCACCGCCCCGATCCCGCCCCATCCCCTCTCCCCATCCCCTAGCTGGCCCTTGCCTCTCTTTGGGCTCCTTCTCCTCTCAGTCCCTCCCATCTCCTCGGTTGCTCACTCTCAAGACATCCCCAGACCCCCTCTTGCTCTGCATTCTATGTCCTGATTTGCAGTCTTACTGAAAGAAGATTGGGTTTCATCTGACTTCCCGAGGCAGGGCTGGAATGTCTCCCAACCATGGTAGGTGTAGCCACCACTCTCAGCAGCCCTGATCTGGGGTGTTTCACAGAGCAGAGACTGGATATGACCTCCCCCTACCCCGCCACCAGGCCAGCCAGGGGTCCTGCAGGCCTTCTGTGATCCCTAGCAGCTGCTGAAGCAGAAGCTCCAATACTTTGGCTACCTGATATGCAGAGCTGACTCACTGGAAAAGACCTTGATGCTGGGAAAGATTGAGTGCACAGGGAAAAAGGGGTGATGGAGGATGAGATAGTTGGATGGCATCGCTGACTCAATGGACATGAGTTTGAGCAAGCTCAGGGAGATAATGGAGGACTGGTGTGCTGCAGTCCATGGGCTTGCAGAGAGTTGGACGTGCCTTAGCGACTGAACAACAACAGTGGCTGCAGAGATTGAAATTTGTCTGCTTTTCTTATTTTCATGGAGAGGAAGCCATGTGAAGGAAACAGAAATTGGATATTGGATTCCACAGACCCTTCTCCTACTTTGCCCTTCTGACCCTGATAAGCGCATAAACTCCTGGAGTCCTTGAGTTTTGTAAAAAGTAAACTGCCCTGGGGAGGTGGCTCAGTTCCTGGACTTTACTTCCACACACCAGGGAGGGTGGGGGTGTCTTTGGACTCAACATTAGAGAGAGAGCTTTGACAGGAGACACTTTAATTTTCTCCCTTTGGCCACAGGTGCTGTGGAAAACACTAGGAGCACAGACAGCAGGATTTATTAATATGAATGTATGTACTTAAGTATGTATTTTATATATAATTAGGATGTATATTGATATACGTGCAGTAGCAGAGTTCTAGTACATTAGACTGAGGCCTCAAGCCCTAAGGGGAAGCTTCTTTATTGTAGGAATAGTAATAAACTTGATTCACCCAACACCGTTACACAGTCGTCGATTTCATTACTGAAGAAGCTCAGACAAAAGAACCAAACCCACCGCCCCTCCGTAGCCCTCACTTCAGTAAGTGGGAGGGTATGGGCCCGTGGAATACTACGCAGCAGTGAAAACGAGCAGACCACAGCACACCCACCCAGGTGCACAAGGCTCACGAGCGTCACGTTAGTGCCGTTAAGCAGTGGAAGCCAGATACAGAAGAGTGCACCCTGTGGGATCCCATCGGTATCAAGTTCAAAAGCTGGCAGAACTGATCGGTGGCACAGGAAGCCAGAGCAGTGGCTACCCTGGAGGATGGAGGATGGGGAGGGCTGCCAGGGCTCTAAAAGTGTTCTTATATTTTTAGCCCAGTGCTCAGCACACCAGTGCGTTCACTTTTGAAAACTCATTAAGCGGTACATTCATGATGGATGCTGTTTTCTCTCTGTATGTTTCAGTTTTTAAAAATGAACTCATCAATACTAGTCATCAAGGTTGCTTGTAAGCACTTTCCCCCCAGCTCAGCAGTGGGCCCAGGACAATGGGGAATTACAGAGAAGGAGATGCTGTCTGTGACGCCAGGCATTTTCTGCAATTTTAGTTCTTTCTTGTGTCCCCTGCCCCAGCCCTGGTCCTTTGGGTTTGTCACTCACCAGCAAGAATTTGCTCAGCCCACTGCAAGCCTGTGGCTCTCGACACAGCCAACCAAGGCCACGCATCACCTCTTCACTTCAGAGCACCCCAAGGTCTCGGCAAAGAACACTTCCTATCACAGCCTTTCTTTGACCAAAGGAGTGGTCTAGGAAGAGGGAGCCAAGGCCACCCGATTCTGCTGAGCAGAGACTCATTGCA
The DNA here is from genome assembly GCF_029378745.1 of Bos indicus. Taxonomy (NCBI): domain Eukaryota; kingdom Metazoa; phylum Chordata; class Mammalia; order Artiodactyla; family Bovidae; genus Bos; species Bos indicus. The sequence continues at coordinate 9,930,033 of NC_091772.1, read as the reverse complement.
GAGAAAAAGCTCTTCCATAATCAGTTTAGAATCATCTGGATCAGACTCCTCTCTCTGGAGGTTTCATGGAGGCGTGCTGACGCATTCATTTTAAGGAGAGCCATCGCCGGTGACTGCTTCCTTGCTCTCTCTTTACGGGGCTTCCTCAGGTGGGGAAGGGGGATCTCCAGGACCCTCTCTTTGCACTTTATTTATGGCTTTTACTATTACTTCTCTTTTCATTATCGCTTCAGGCTTTCTTGGCCCTTTAAAGGGCCCCTGCTTCATGAACTGATGATGACACATGTTGATACATCATCTGTTCCCGTCCGTCCGGTCAGAAAGCATCTGGGAGGCAGGCGGCGTGGACATTAGTCTGCGCTCGAGCATGGCCGTGGGGGCGTGGGCTGCAGGGAGCTGCTGAGGTGAGGGCCCGGGTCCTGCCTCACCGCACGGAGGGGATGCAGTCACAGCTCACCCGCGGGGCGACCCCAGTCCCCCTCGTGCCAGATCGGTATTTCCCAGTAGCCGTGTTTGTTGGATCTGGGGTCCCTCTAGGTCAATGTTCCCGGCTTTTCTGCCCCCAGAGAAGTCAGGGCATGTTCTCTTCAGCTTCTTTGATGCAAATCAGTCCTGGAGCAAGGTGTCCATTTTCTAGCAATTGGTTTTGACACCTTCTTACCTTGACCTGCTTTTTGTTTAGAGAGCATTTCTTGAGCGTTTACCATGAGATCAGCAAGTTAAGAGTATTGAACACGGGAAACAGTCTGAGTTAAAAATCCTTGCGTTCACGTCTCCTCTCTGGATTACTAGCCTTGCTCACCAGATAACGGGTGTTATAATAATTTAAAAAAAAAAACAAGAGGTAGGCAGAGGCAGAGTATGAAGATAAGCCACAGTTGGGTGATGCAGGACCCCTCTGGGTGCGGTCCGAGCGTCTGTCACCTTGCTCTGGTGCTGGTTTCGCAGACATCTCCGTGTGTCAGCACTCTGCGGGCCCTGCCTTGGAAGAGTACTCAGCCGCTGGGCATCAGTTATACTTTCATAAAACAGAAAGAGTTCGATTTTTTAGAAACTATAAATTACCGTACAAGTGTTAATTATTAGTAGTCCCTGTTACTGTTTTTAAGAAAGAAGCTAACAGATTTTCCTTGAGCAGAATGTCTTCTTTCAGAGGTAAATCTGAAAGATTTATTCATTCAGCCAGCTGAATCTGGCTTCTTCCCCCAGGCCACAGGTTCATTATCCGTGTCTCTAGTGACATTTGGGGTAAATAAGTGTTTGCACAGAGACTTGTAGGATGTTAGCTGCCTCCCTGGCCTTCTCCTGTTAGATGCGTGCCCACCCCCTGCACCCCATTTTCAGTTACAGGTAGCCTTTGCCATACCGGAACTGTATTAAATATTTCTGCATGTTTTCTTTTCCGTTAACACATCTTGCTGGTGCCCGTGTCTGATTTCAGCCCCAGCATCTCGGGTCTTGGACTCAGAGCAGCTTTACGAGTTTGGTGCCAGAAGAGCTGGCCATTGCTGCCACAGACGTGTGCACAGGTTGGGGTGGGGGTGAGCACGGGGTTCAGAACACTTAATCTCAGCAAGAGCTTCCTTTACTGGGTGGTCTGTAAATGTATGTGTTTTCAGTGGACCCTCTCGCCCGCAGTGTTTCTTTTCCTTCAGTGTATAAGAAGCTGCAAAGCACAGAGGGCCTGTGCCACTTGACACATTACTGACTAAGGACTTACTAGTGCCAGAGACGTTAGTTCCTGCAGAAATCCCCTGGTCAATAAGAGTAAAAATGTGCATTTAGCGTCGTGCAGACCGTTAGCCGTTTTGTTCTCCTTCCTCTTAGTGGCCTTTCTGTCAGTGAGTTGGGCGGGGGGACATGACTCGGCAGGCTGCAGTCCACAGTGTTACAGTCAGACACAACTGGAGCGACTTAGCACATGTGACTTGACTGAAAAAGCGGGGTATTAACTACCAGCACCGTGCTGGAAAGTAGACCCCACCCCCAGCGCCCGCTGCCCGGCGATCCCCGGGCTTGTCTGCAGACAGCATGGCCTGTGCGTCAGAACCAAGAGGTGTCACCCGCACGCTGGACGCCGTGGCTGCTCCCCAGGTGGGTCCAGTGTGGGGAACGCAGCGGAGGGGCTTCCCCGTGCTGTTTCTAACGGCAGTGGCAGCCGCTCCATGCCAGGAGGGGCATCGTTTCTAGGCGTTCCTCCCCGACGACTCCTCCCTGCCCGTGTCTTGACCGTGTCTTTGCCTCTCGTCTCTTCCCAGCGGTACCTCAGGGACTTTTTCAGCGTGATGCTCCAGTCGGCCACGTCCCCGCTGCACATCGACAAGGTGGGGCTGACGCTGTCCAAACACACCGTGTGCGAGTTCTCGCCGTTCTTCAAGAAGGGCGTCTTTGACTACAGCAGCCACGGGACGGGGTAGGACTGGAGATGGAACCTCGCCACACAGTGCCTTCTCATCCGAGCAGCCCCCGACCAGGGGCCTGGACCCCTCACCGCCTCCTCCGAGTGCCTGAGCAGAGCCGGGCCGCGCTGGCCACGGTGACACTGAGGGGCGGCCGCCCCTGCCCCTCAGGGTGAATGCGGCCTTCTCTTTGTGTGCAGAGCCTGTCCTGGAGGCTCCGTCACCCTGGGCCCCTGGAGCCGAGCCAGCCCGGGGGCTTCCCTGGTGGGTGGCTGGGCAGACCTCCCCAGTGACTTCCATCTGGTTTCCCCTTTCACCAGAATACTCTTATTTTTTTAATATCCCTTCCATGTGGCTGGCTGTATCCCAAGAAAAGCATTTTAAATTACTTCATTGTATCTTCCTTTTTCCCCATTTGAGGCTGAACTTTTTGTATAATCCCCTAAGCACCGATGTTTACACAGAATTTCACATTCTGCAAAAGGGATTTTCAGTCCAATCATAACTGGAGTCTTCCATGCTTGACACATTGGATGTAGGTTACATCAGCTTCTATAAATCCATTGAAATAGGATATTTGTTTAATCTTGAATATTCAAGAAGTTTTTACCAAATGGCTGTCCTGCACGTTCAAGCTTTCTCTGCTAAGCACAAAATGAGCTCCTCATTGAATGCATATTTTTAAACATTTCGTTCACATTTTTGTTACTGAATCTACTGGATCTTAAGCTGCAAGACTAGAATTTACTGTAGTTTATTAACGATCCCTTAAATTACTCAGGACTTAATGTAGCATCGCACATCCATGTACAAGTAAAACTGCTTTGTTTTACTAAAGAGAAAAATATGAGAAGAAAAAAAGATATATATGGTATATATTGAAATGTATATAATTCTACCTATAGATTTATATGTGTACACACTCCTGTATGATAGTTATATCAAAATATATAATTCACATGAAATTTATTAAAGGTATTTGCTTTTTTCAAGATTTAAATGGAGCTGCTATCAATATTAAATGAAGTTATGGAATCCATCCTGTAGCTTAGTTTATTTTAAGCTTGTGACATGATCATTCCTCCTGGTCTGTTTAAAAATTTATCTAATGTGCTTGGAAAGATACACAATGTATAATTTAGCAATTGTTTTGTGGAAGATGCGCTTACAGTAATGATTGAAGTCACAAATGAATGGGTAACAAAACAGGCCTGCATTCAGCCTTCTGGAAGATGCCTGTGCAACAGAGCTCTCCAGTCTGAAAAATGTATATTCAAAGATGCAATTATCCTGATAAGGGGGGAAATTATTATTGTACTAATTAGATATCATAGTTTAGCATGAAAAAAAATGAGGACTTTTTTTTTTTTTAATTGCTGCAGGAAGACTTCATATTGAGTGCTGTTGTGATTACAGGCAGAGGTTAGGGGTAATTACTGCTAGGAAATTTAAACCTAGAGATTAAAGGATAAAAACTGAGAGATGATATCAGGTTAGCCAAAAACTTCATTTGGGTTTTTATGTACGACGTCCCCTTTTTGCTGAGTAAACTAAATGGTTTTCTTCAACTGACCAGGTCATCTGTCTCCTGCCCTTTGGGACCCGTACTGGAAGCCAGGCTCATGGCAGGTGTCTCACTAGGATCACACAGGGGACATGACAGTTTGACAAGAATAAATAGACGTGTGTTAGTAGTAAGCACAGGAATCAGACAATGCTTTGATTCCAGTCCTCATCTTAAGGCGTCAAGTTGAGGGTGGAAATCCTGGTCGGTGCTGGGCAAAGCTGGCTGTAACACATGGGCGTCATTTCACTTCTCTGAACCTCAGTCCCCATCTGAAAATGACACTGTTGCACAGGGTGACCTCTAGGTTCTCACCTAGCCTAGGGTGACAGGCAGAGGGACCGTCACCACTGTATGGATGCAGACTTCTAATCGGACTCAACAGCATCTTAATCTGAGTAAAACTTGAAGGAATGCTGGCAAGCCAGTGAAAAGTCTCCTCAAAACAAGCGATGAAATCCCTTTCTGAGATGAAGAGAAGACACACGACAGAGATATCTGTCTCTGGTGATAAAATGGAAGCTTCATTAATTTGGACTAATTCAAAGAAATAAAAGAAGGCCAGCAAGTATCTATCGTATTACTTTCAAGTGTGTCAAATAACAGGTATGCTGCACTGACCGCTGAAGGCAGTTCAGAGTGAAGTGCCACCAATTTATAAATGCTTTTGTAGTCAGTGGGACAAATCTAAGGCACTTCAACAGAATCCTTTATTTAGGATGTTTTAGCATGTCCTCCAGAGACGGCAATGGCACCCCACTCCAGTACCCTTGCCTGGAAAATCCCATGGATGGAGGAGCCCGGTAGGCTGCAGTCCATGGGCTTGGTAAGAGTTGGACTCGACTTCTCTTTCACTTTCACTTTTCACTTTTATGCATTGGAGAAGGAAATGGCAACCCACTCCAATGTTCTTGCCTGGAGAATCCCAGGGACGGGGGAGCCTGGTGGGCTGCTGTCTATGGGGTCGCACAGAGTTGGACACAACTGAAGCAAGTTAGCAGCAGCAGCAGCATGTCCTCCAAGGTCTTGCTTACACTCCAAAATATGTGCACCAAACTTGTGTGTAACCACAGGTAGTAGAGTGCCCTTCACCCTGAGTCCCACCCAGACCTTGTTTCTAAGCTAGAAAAATTCCAATTCAGCCTTGTGATTAACTTAGTCAAGTGATACGAGGTCACGCTGCCTCCTTAATGATGGACATCTAGGAGATTCCTGGCCCACAATACAGAGACGCTCTGAAGATTCATGAACCAGGGCACTGGGCCCTTCTGTTTATGTTTGTTGGCGGGAAGAGCTCAATCTGTTCCCGACTCAGAACTCTAGACAGCGTCTTTCAGACTCTGAACAGAAGCTTTCAAAGCCTAGTGCATCCATGAACTGGAAATGTAGCTGCTATGGAGATGCAGTTGCAGCCCCAGAGCCGGGCCATGTTGCTGATCTGGGGTCAGCTTTTGCCTACGGCAGCCCTCCCGCGTCTCCCCGGATGCGTCTCCTAGCGCACGGCTGTGCCTGGCCCACTGTTGCCGCCGGTTCGCTCCTGGAGACGGGGAGCTGCGCGGCATCATGACACAGCTGCTTAACACTCAGTCTGCACCCACCACAGGCGACGCTCATCCCCTCCAAGAACACGCAGGTAACAACGTGAGAGATAGTATTCTGTGACATACTGCTTTCAAAGGGTGCTGTTGGAGAGGTTTTGAAATGGACCCTCTTTTACATTGCCTAAAATGGCGCCTGGAGGTTTCGTGAGTCCAGAGTTGAACGTGTCTGCCGCATGAGACCTTGTTCCTCCCGTGTTCCTACACACACCACAGGAGTAGTCCACACTTTGTTCCTGGAAAAGAGTAAGGAAAGCTAGGTAAAAGAACTCCGTGGCCAAATCCAATGCTTCTATTATATGCACATAACCACAGCAGGTATTGATGTTTTGGAAATACTAAAGAAAGACCACTCATCTGAGGAGACTCATTCTTGACAGATTTAGCCCATATACCCTTCTTTGTACAACAGGGCTCTTTCCACCAGCAAAAAGAGGGCCTGACTGTTGACTTTTTTGTTTGGTTTAGAGTGCTTTTTCTAATGCTAATATAGTAGGTGAAAAATTACTCTTTGATGATGCTCATGTTGTGAATTTTACACATACAGAGTTATTTCCAAGTTGAAACAAATTACCTAATTCTTAACTGCAGATTTCTAAAGCATCATATTTCAAATTGATCCCGTGGTGGTACCTGAGAGTTAGCAGGGCAGAGTTGGAATTGGTGGGGCTGATGCCTTCAGAAGCCTCCTGCATTAGGGAATCCAGTAGAACTAGTTACATGTAAAGTAGCGGGAGGGATGTAAAGGCAGTTGATGGACCCGAAAGGGTTCAAGGATGTGAACACCCCTGTTCCCTCCAGATAGCATTTGCACACACTTGTAACTGTGGAGTTACAGAACTGAGTTCTAGCTTCTAAGGCCACCCCCTGCCTTTCTAAAGGGTTTGCCCTCTGTGCATCTCTTGCTGAATGACTAAATACAAAATACCCTTTTTAAAAATTTCTGTCGGAGTATAGTTGTTTTACAGTATTGTGTTTCTACTGTACAGCAAAGTGAATCGGCTATAGGTATATTTATATATCCCCTCTTTTTTGGATTTCTTTTGCATTTAGGTCACCACAGAGCATGGGGTTCCCTGTGCAAAATAGTAGGATCTCATTCAATATCTATACATAATATCAATAGCATATATTGACATATATTGTCAATCCCAATCTCCCAATTCATCTCACCCTGCTTTCTCCCCTTGGTATCCATACATTTGTGTCTCCATTTCTGCTTTGCAGATAGGTTCATCTGTACCATTTTTCTAGAGCCCACTTATTAAATGCATGTGTTAATATATGATGTTTGTTCTTCTTAGTTCACTCCATTTGACACCCTCTAGGTCCATCCACATCTCTGCAAATGGCACAGCTTTGTTCCTTTTTATAGCTGAGTAATATTTCATTGTGTATATGTACCACATCTTCTTTATCTATTTATCTGTCGATAGACGTTTAGGTTGCTGCCATATCCTGGCTGTTGTAAATAGTGCTGCAGGGAACATAGGTGTGCATGTATCTTTTGGAATTATGGTTTGGTTTTCTCCAAGTATATGCCCAGGAGCAAGCTTGCTCAGTCAAAATGGTAGCTCTATTTGTAGTTTTTTTAAGGAGCTTCCATACTGTTCTTCTTAGTGGCGGTTCCCATTTACATTCCCACCAACAGTGTAAGAGGATTCCCTTTTCTCCACAGCTTCTCCAGCATTTGTTGTTTGTACATTTTTTGATGATGGCCATCCTGAGTGGTGTGAGGTAACATCCTTTCTTTAACTGTAGTCATGTGGTACATCTGTATTTGAAAACAAGGAGACTTTTTCCTAAGTTACCTCTCCCACAATTGATTTCTGCTGTAGGAATTTGAGATTCATCAGTTTGGTTTTGTTCCTTCTGCATTGCTGGAAAGGCAGACTCTTCCCCGTTCAGAGAGAGAAGAGTGGATGTGTTGAAAACTGAGAGGTACTCTGGTACACAGTCGGAAATGCGCAGGGTAAGATGGGCCAGCAGAGAGCCCTGGCAGGTCAGCATCATGAAGCTGCGCTGAGGAAGACGTGCCGGCAGAGAGCTGTGGACGGTCAGCATCACGAAGCTGCGCGGAGGAAGACGCACCGGCAGAGAGCCGTGCTAGGTCAGCATCACAAGGCATGCAGAGGATGACGTGCCGGCAGAGAGCCGTGGCAGGTCAGCATCACGAAGCATGCGAAGGAAGACGCGCCAGCAGAAAGCATGTCAGGGCAGCATCACGAAGCATGCGGAGGAAGACGTGCTGGCGGAGAGCCGTGGCAGGTCAGCATCAGGAAGCTCTTGGGTGCCATGAAGGCAGGTCACCAGTAAGAGAAACCATTCTCTAGAATTTAAATCCGGATTGAAAAATATTGTTAGACATCTTCACGGTTCAAAAGCAGTTACTTTCCTCCAAGTATCAGGAAGCCTTGCTGCTGCTGCTGCTAAGTCGCTTCAGTCGTGTCCGACTCTGTGCGACCCCATAGACGGCAGCCCACCAGACTCCCCAGGTCCCTGGGATTCTCCAGGCAAGAACACTGGAGTGGGTTGCCATTTCCTTCTCCAACGCATGAAAGTAAAAAGTGAAAGGGAAGTCGCTCAATCGTGTCCGACCCTTAGCGACCCCATGGACTGCAGCCTTCCAGGCTCCTCTGTCCATGGGCTTTTCCAGGCAAGAGTACTGGAGTGGGTTGCCATTGCCTTCTCCGATCAGGAAGCCTTCCTCACAGTTAATATTTGCAGAAGTTTCTGTATCTTTCCAGTAGCCACTCAAGTTGTGCCTGAGAGCTACTCGCTGAAGAACAGCCCGGGGGTTCTGCTGTCACTGAGGCTCCTTCTCTGCCAGGCAGAGGGAAGGGAGGGAGGTGGGGGGGAACACAGCTGCTTTTGCAAAACATCGGGGACCGTCTTCAGAGAAAGGAATCACAGTGAACAAGAAAGCCAATTTGTGGTGATTAAGAGCTTCTTGAATATTTGCACTTTGCTTAATTCCAACTCTGAGCTTTTCTCTCCCAAACACACCAGAGGCCTTGGAGAAGGAGGGGGTGGTTTCTGTCATTTATGACTTCTTCTCTTATGGTGTCTTGAGCCCTGATTTCAATGGATTTAATAAGAAAAGTCGGTTCACAGAGGGCACAGGCCTTCCGCTGCAGAGGAATCTTAAGATGCTGGCTCTTTATCATCTGTAAGTGGGTCGATGGGGAAGATCAAGTTGACATTCATAAGGGATTTCCCATGCCTTCAGACACACGGCGGATGGCCCACTCCCCTTAGGGTCTGGAGTGGAGGGCCCTCTGAAGAGCTGGTGGTCCCACGGCTCTCTTTCTGGGGGACGTGCTGCCGTGTCTGCAGCTGATCTGCACTACCACTGCCTGTCCCCGTCTCATTAGCACATGGGGTGAGCCCTTCTCTGGGTGTCGGTCCCTCTGCTGCCTTGTACCCTTCCGGTGCTGGGACGAGGCGGAGACAGACAGGAGGGAGGTGAGCCTGGGACAGCCCGTAAGGTAGGCACTTGCCCTACTTGAAGCCACCAGTATAAACCTGAGTCCCGGCTACCACCCCAGTCCCTTTGTGCAGCGGGAGGGTAGGGGAGGGTCAGCCCAAAGTCAGGCCCTTCTGGTGACCCTGCTGGCCACATGCTGTGTCAGGGGCCTGGCTGAGAGAGATGCACTGAGCATGCTCAGAGCTGGCTGCTCCTTCCTTGTCCATGGTCCTCGGGGGACCAGCCTGCCCATCCGTGGCCCACCCTCCACTGGCCCGTCACGCTGCACAAACTCTTCTGTGTCACTTTCTCCGTCCCGCCCAGGTCCCCGCGCACAAGGGTGAGCCGCGTGGTCAAGGGCCTGCCCACGAGGGCTCTCAAGCCACTCAGAGCCAGATTAGTAGTGGCAGTTCCATGATGTAAACTGGGATAAAAGAAAGAGCAGGGTGGTGCTAGGAGAGAATGTACGAGAGAAATTATGGAGCCTGGGAGGCACCAGGGCTTCCCTGAGCAGGTGACGTGAGCAGAGAGATGGCCCCCGGGGAGAAGGAAGCTGCAGCGTGAAGGGTCAGTCAGAGGGAGATGGAGGTCAGGGCGGGGGCACCTGAAAGCTGCAGCCAGGATTCTGAAAATGGGATGATGCTTCCCATCAGCTCCAGCTGTTTCGGAAGCTGATATTCCCCGGGGAGGAAGATGAGCACACAACAGCTAAGACTCAATGTTTAAAGGCTTGTGCGTGAGGTGAACTTCCTGTTTGTAACAACCAAGGGGCAAGTCCAGGGCCCAGACATGCAGTCCTGTCCTGTGCCATCAAGAGGCTGGTTCTCCTGCTTCTTGAACTTTGACCTTTGGCCTCTCGGGGTTCTGAGATTTCAGAGCCTCTTGCCATCAAGTAGCATGATTTCCATAGACCATCAGAAGTCCAGCTGGGAGTGGACTCCCCTGCCCTGCAGAGGCTGGCAGTAAAGTTCGTGTCCTCTCTTGAGCCACCACCTCCTCCTTGCTCTGTAAACAGCAGAACAGGGTGCCACACGCAGGCCCAGCTGTCAGGGAGTCACGTGCTAGTTGGGGGCTCAGTTTGTGCACAGTCATGCATTGTGTCCTCCTCAAGCCTGGGGGTGCCACCTGCAGCCCCACCTGGCCATCAGGCCACCTCTATACCTTCTGAACCTGAACATATTCATCCCAGCTTCCCTTAAAGGAACAGATTCGTGTTAGAGTGAACAGCCTAATACCCATCCCTTGGATGAACAGAATCACCCCTTTGCTGATGTAGAGAGCAGAAGCCTGTCAGCCACCTTGAGAATGTGGCTCAGTAAAACGGGGCCAGGTTTCCCTGATAGGGTGGCCTGTAGGCTGTTTCCATAGCCCAGAGCCTAGCGGTGTGGACCATCAGGTGCAGTTGCTATGAGTCAATGCTGCCATTCACAAGGACTGTTGCTGTTAATGCATTAATTCTCTGGGCTGTGAACTGGTGTCTCAGCTGAGGGCAAGCAGAAAAGGTCCTCCTTGGTCCCCACCAATAGGGGATGGACTGCCGTTGTCTATAGCCAGCGAGAGCTTCAAAGAGAAGCAAGAGGCCTCGGGGCCAGGGCACGTGGTCAGCCCAGTAGAGGCTGGCAGGCTGTGTCTGCCTGGCCAAGCAGATCTCAGACAGCTGGGCCCAGGCATCTGCTCTCTGATGCTGGTGCTGCCCCAGAGGGCAGCAACTGAGGAAAAGATGATTAGATAGCATCATTGACTCGATGGACATGAATTTGAGCAAACTCCAGGAGATAGTAAAGGACAGGGAAGTCTGGTGTCCTGCAGTCCACAGGGCTGCAGAAAGTCAGACACGACTCTGAGCAACTGAATGACAACAACAAATGCCCTTCAGCTGTTCCGGCCCAAAGGCCTCCTTTCTCAGAGTCAGGATGTGTAAGTGGCTGAATCAAGAGTTTCGGGTCTCTCCCCTTTCCCCCAGCCTTGCATCTCTTCCCAGTGCCCTGTCGTAGCAGAGACTAACTGGGAGTAGCTGGCAGAGCAGAACGCAAATGGCACCCCACTCCAGTCCTCTTGCCTGGCAAATTCCATGGACGGAGCAGCCTGGTAGACCGCAGTCCATGGGGTCGCTAGGGGTCGGACATGACTGAGCGACTTCACTTTCACTTTTCACTTTCATGCATTGGAGAAGGAAATGGCAACCGGCTCCAGTGTTCTTGCCTGGAGAATCCCAGGGATGGGGGAGCCTGGCGGGCTGCCGTCTCTGGGGTCGCACAGAGTCACACGACTGAAACGATTAGGCAGTAGCAGCAGCAGCAGCAGTGCCAGGGACGCAGGGCAGATGAGGTGTGCTCGGCACTGGAGATAAGTCGCTAACTGAGGTACTTGAGTTCTTGCTCCAGTTGAAGCCTGGACCTAATATCCATCAGCTTCCAATTGATTCTTGGATAACAATCTGGAAACCATCCCACACAGCCCATCCTGGGCCTCCTTGAGTTGCCATCTCTCCTACTTGCTGGGAGTTGATCAGGGTCTCTGCCCTCCAGGAGCTCACCTGCAAAGGTAAAATTTATTCCAAACCTTTATTGGGGGTCAAGAGACTGGACACTCCTCTCTCAAAGCAGCCACAGCCATGTGTCCCTCACAGTGCGACCCTCATCACGTGGGAAATGACATCACAAGCATCCCCCGCCTCACCTGGACTTTGTTACAGGCTCGTTTTCTGGAATTGAAACGAACTATTCAAGGACTCAGGAGCACATTCCTAGAGATGCAGCCTGGCATGCTGCAGTCCATGGGGTCACAAAGAGTCAGACATGACTGAGCAACAAATTCAAAGACTGCTTGAAAAAGGCAAGGAACTGAAAACATCCTAGGACACCCAGCCTTGAGCTAAAAAGACTTGTTTTTTTTCTGTTCTTCCCTTACGGGACTGAGAAAATTGCTTTGGGAGTATTCGCTCTAATTCCGTGGCCCCGTAAGGTAGAGCTACCATCTGGGTAGGACAGAGATGAAGATGTTTCTGGAGCATCTGGCAAGGGAGTTCCCATGCTGTTGACTAGACGCACGGGTTTCTTGTCTTTTTGGAGCTGGTAGTAGTACCCTTACTAATCTGCGTTGGAGTCTCATCTGTTCCCCGTGGACTCTCTGTGCAAGGTGGGTGGCTTCATCCCTTCTGCCTCTGTGATCTGAAGTGCTGCTCACCTGAGAAAGTACTGCTCTGTGTTTATCTCCTTGATCGGCCATAACATTCCCGGGTACTGGGCCATGACATTGACTTTCAGAGACTGGAAATGGCTGTTTTCCTGGATGTTCTGAACTTTAGGACCTGGAAACACCTGTTTCCTAAAGAGGTTTAACAACCCATGAGCAAAGACCTGGGAGGTGGGCTTGGTTTTGTTTTTCCCGGTGTGTGGCAGGCTTGATGATGGCTGTTCTAAAGTCGAGGCCGTATCTGCTAAGTCAGGGAGTCCCAGAGCCGTCTTCCCCTTTGCAGCTTTTCTGCTCACTTGCACCAGGAGGTCCAGAAGGTAGATCAAAAGGAGGTGGGCAAGGTTGGGGTGCAGAGGGTCGTGTAGAAAAAGAATTCTCAAAGAGAATTGGCTTGAGGTTGGAAATAACTTGTGAATGGCCCAGAAAAGCCCTCTGGCTCTGGGGCTCAAGCTTATTTCAGTACCATGATAAAATCCTTAAGCAAGGAAATGAACATTTAATACTTGCTTACTTTCCCATCTCACTCTCCAGCCAGCCCACAATGGCTGGGCTGGCGTTTGTCTGTCTTCCTCTCAAAATGAAGGCTGTCCTGGAAGCTCAAAGTACTTCATTTATGTTCATTAAATTTTCTGGTATCAGTGACAGATGATCAGCTCATCGGTGTGGGGTTTGACAAGTGGTGGAGGATACATCTGATCACAAGGAAAGCATCGTCTTGCAACCATTCCAGAAGCATGGGTTGTAGCAGTCTCTGACTGCTGTTTGAGAAATAGGCTGTCACAAGCTTATCAGTGTAGACAAGCCCAAACCATCCCTGCAAATGCACGGGAACTCTATTAAAAATGAGGAAGTCTGAACAGATCAAACACATTTTAGGAAATCTCTATATAACTAGCCATCATCCACTTGGCAAAGAGGAAATGGCAAAATGCAGGTAATCCAGAAAATGTGTTCAGACATTTGCAGGTTTGTCTTTCTCTTCCACTCCCCGTGTAACAAAAGTCTCTAGTTCAGGGTCTCCTAATTTGCGTTGTGCCCCTTTTCCTTTTCTGGGAGCAGGAAGGGTCTCGCAGGACTGAGGACACGCAGACTGAGAGTGCATGCATGGAGAATGGCCCCAGGAGAAGATTTATGAGTGGGGGGCGGGGGGGGGGTGTATCCTTTGAGACACGAGGAGTTGCTGCTTCCTGAAACCCCTGCTACCCTGAAGTGAAAGTGTCAGTCGTGTCTGACTAGTTGAGAGCCCGTAGACTGAAGCGACTTAGCAGAAGCAGCAGCAGAGTGTAACCCAAAGGCTCCTCCGTCCATGGGATTTCACGGGCAAGAGTACTGGAGTGGGTTGCCATTCCCTTCTCCAGGGGATCTTCCCAACTCAGGGATCGAACGCACATCTCCTGCCTTGCAGGTGAATTCTTTAATCTGAGCCACCAGGGAAGCCCTATCCTAAGAGAAGGTCAAGGTCAGAGACAGACTCAACTTGAAAGATATTTAAGTTTAAGCCTCTCACATGCACAGGCCCCTTTCAAGGTGCCAGAGTTCTCCTGGGAGGAAACAGAAGCCCAGCCATTCATGGGATGGGAGCGGGAGTGGGTGCTCTCTGCCTCTACCCCCCCCACCCCCACCCCCCCCACCGTTTAGGCTTCACTCTTCACATGTGGAGGCCTGCGAGCACTGTGGGCAGAGCTGGCCGGCTGCCTCCATCATCCACAGCAGCTGTGGGAGGTGGCTGGGGAGGGAAGGCTATAGCTGAGTTAGACTAGTACCCAAGTCCGAGGCCTTGGGCGCTGGTGTCGGGAGATCAGAGAGCTGGTGCTTTAGGCAAGAAGCGCTGCCCATGAGGTTTGGCATCTCCAATAACAAGTTGTGATGCCAAGGAAAGTCTGTCTGTTCTCCCTGCCCATAATGTTACATCACCATCTGATGCAGAAGTGATCCAAAAAAGCAGAAAAAATAGGGGAGGAAACAAGTATTATAGAACTGAGTCGAGCAATTAAGCATTAATAATGATCTTTTAATATAATTAAGATTTCACCCAATGGTCCCAGAAGGGGAAATTACAGGGAAGGAAGACAGACGTGAGGTTGCAAGGGTCTCAGGTGAAGAAAGGGCAGAACATGTTAGTCCCTCAGCTGTGTCCCAACTCTTTGCAACCCCATGGACTGTAGCCCACCAGGCTCCTCTGTCCTTGAAGTTCTGCAGGTGGTGATACTGGAGTGGATTGCCATTCCTTTCTCCAGGGGATCTTCCTGACCCAGGGACCAAGCCTGGGTCTCTCACAGTGCAGGCAGACTGCTTACCTTCTGAGCCACCAGGGAAGCTGAGGAGAGGGCGGGGCTGACCACAGAGGGGCAGCTGGGGGATGTTCTGGGGGGAGGGGACGTCTACGTCTCGTTGTGGGGGTGGCTACACAGTTACATGTGTTAGAGCTCATAAAGCTGTATGTAGTGAAGAGTGAATTTTACCGCGTGTAAACGAGGCCTTACGCGCATTCTTTTTTATTTTTTTTTCTCACACGTATTCGGTAATTCAGCCAGTAAACGGTGCTGACTCTATTCCGTGCCACGGCTGTTTCTGTTTCCTTTGTATCAGAGACGGCTTACGAAGTCCTACGGGAGAAAATCGAAAGTGCAGCCCTAGACTCCAAGGCCTCTTGGTGAGTTGAGGTCCCGGGTCTGACGGGCTGGAGACGTGCTTTGTCTGCAAGTCTGCCGCTGCCTGAGCGCACCAGCGTGCAGCCGGCAGGGACCATTCCACGGCTCATACAGCAGGCGCTCAACAGAAGTCGCAGGATAGATGCCGGGCTGCCGGCTCGCCACCCGCTGCGGCTCTGGAGCGCCTCCCTCTCCCCGCCTCCTTCCCCCTTCCTCCCCACTCCGCCTTCTCCCGGTGTCTAAAATGTTTCCACCTTCTCCAGGGTGAAAGACCATCAGCCCAGCATGATTCTTACAGGAAAAGGACCCAGAAGGCTTCCTTCCCAGCCTCATAATTCTTCAGGAGGACTCCCCGGTGGGGGGCTGTCAGAAGTCACTTGCGAACAGGAAAAGGAATTCACCAGGAAAGTTACCAAGGGCTCCCCAGGGTGTCAGGCCAGGAGGGATGGACAGGGAGGATGATCCTGGTGGGTGAGGGGGCAGCAGGATGAAGAATTTTGAGCATTACTTTACTAGCGTGTGAGATGAGTGCAATTGTGTGGTAGGTTGAGCATTCTTTGGCAATTGCCTTTCTTTGGGATTAGAATGAAAACTGACCTTTTGCAGTCCTGTGGCCACCGCTGAGTTTTCCAAAGTTGCTGGCATATTGAGTGCAGCACTTTCACAGCATCATCTTTCAGGATTTGAAATAGTTCACCATTGTGATTATCTGGGCCATGAAGCTCTTTTTTGTACAGTTCTTCTGTGTATTCTTGCCACCTCTTCTTAATATCTTCTGCTTCTGTTAGGTTTATACCATTTCTGTCCTTTATCGAGACCATCTTTGCATGAAATGTTCCTTTGGTATCTCTAATTTTCTTGAAGAGATCTCTAGTCTTTCCCATTCTGTTGTTTTCCTTTATTTCTTTGCATTGATAGCTAAGAAAGGCTTTCTTATCTCTCCTTGCTATTCTTTGGAACTCTGCATTCAGATGCTTGTATCTTTCCTTTTCTCCTTTGCTTTTCACTTTTCTTCTTTTCACAGCTATTTGTAAGGCATCCTCAGACAGCCATTTTGCTTTTCTGTATTTCTTTTTCTTGGGCATGGTCTTGATCCCTGTCTCCCGTACAATGTCACAAACCTCCATCCATAGTTCATCAGGCACTCTATCTATCAGATCTAGTCCTTTAAATCTATTTCTCACTTCCACTGTATAATCATAAGGGATTTGATTTAGGTCATACCTGAATGGTCTAGTGGTTTTCCCTACTTTATTCAATTTAAGTCTGAATTTGGCTATAAGGAGTTCATGATCTGAGCCACAGTCAACTCCCGGTCTTGTTTTTGCTGACTGTATAGAGCTTCTCCATCTTTGGCTGCAAAGAATATAATCAGTTTGATTTCGGTGTTGACCATCTGGTGAGGGCAACATTAATTAAGGAAGACCTTGCAGGGAGGAGCCCCACAGGCACAGCCAAAAGCTGCTGTCCACAGGTGGAAGTTCCTCCATCTCTCTTCCTTGCGTACACATGTGGCTAAGTTGTCAGTCGTGTCTGACTCTTTGCAACCCTTGGACTATAGCCCATCAGGCTCCTCTGTCCATAGGATTCTCTAGGCAAGAACACTGGAGTGGGTTGGCATTCCCTTCTCCAGGGCATCTTCCCAACCCAGGGATCAAACCCACATCTCTTATGTCTCCTACACTGGCAGGTGGATTCTTTACCACCAACGCCACCTGGGAAGCCCCCCTCTCCCTTACTCTCACTTTCTCTCTTGGAAATCTCAGCCCTACTTCCACAGGTCCACCCAAATTGTCCAAGACAACCTCCCTTACTTAAACTCAACTAAGGAGGTGTTTTAATTATATCTGCAAAATATCACAGCAACACCTGGGTAAGTGTTGGATTGGCTAACTGGGGACTGTTGCCTGACCATCACCACCCCAGCAGAGAGGGCTGACCGATAGTTTAAAGCTTCCAGGCGCATGTGCCCGCACCTTCCCCTGCTCCAAATCTGCTCAGAGAGCCTGACTGCTCTGCAGGCCAGGAATGAGGTTCTCCTGAGAGGCCCCTGGCTGGGCTCTGACACTGCGGTGGGGCAGCTGCTGCTCTCCAGGTACAGTTCTACAAGTGTGGGTGGAAACAGTAGCGGTGTCATTCCAGGGGCCGAGGAACAAGCTTAAACTGGCAATCGGCATCTGTGGGCCTTTTCAGCTCCGTGATAAACTCCAGGTTCATAACTCCTGTTTAAAAAAAAAAGTGGGAAACAGTCAGGGGCAAGTGAGAGGACTTTATTTCTCGTATCATTCCCTCTTTGAAATGTACACAGGCTTCCCAGGTGGCTCAAGTGGTAAAGAATCCGCCCACCAGTGCAGGAGACACGGGTTCCATCCTGAGTTGGGAAGATCCCCTGGAAGAGGAAATGGTGACCGGCTCCAGCATTCTTGCCTGGAGAATCCCATGGACAGGGGAGCCTGGTGGGCCGCAGTCCACGGGGTCGCAAAAGAGTCAGACAGGACTGAGCAACTGGGCACACACAAAATAAAAACTAGGAGTGATCAGGCCTGCTCACTGTTTTCTCCATCTTCTTTGTTCTCAGGAAAGGAAACAAATGTACATAATTGGCCACGTCCTGTGGTATTTATCTCATTGTTTTTTGTTTTAGACCACCTCACCCTTCTTTATAAAAACTGATTTTCTGGATTTTTTGGGTGATTCTCCTTTAAAAAGGATCCTTCCGAAAGTAGACTAATTATGTGGTTACACTTTTTAAGACTTTCTGTAAATTTCCTATCTCCTCTTGGGAACTGATTTCCCCTGGCACACTTTCAGAAATGAACTTTGTTCACCCCCGGGGCTCACTTTTGAATAACTATTCTTTTTCTCATTCTTGAACTGGTTTAGTGGGAGCCTTGTGATCCTCTTTCTTTTGTTATTAGTGTGGTTTCTGTAATCCAAAATTGGAAAGAATTTTCTGAATATGAGGCCCCCAAAACCAGCATTTAAATTTCTCCCACCTTTCCCCCCTCCTCATTATAGTATTCATTTCAGAGATTCTTCATTCTCAGTCATCTGAATGGAAGCCCGTGTGCAGCAGCACAAGGAAACCAGCATGCAACCAGCGCATAGCAGGTACTCAGTAAATGGTAGTGTCTTTTCTTTCCCCAGGATCCAGCCTGTCTGCAGGGGCTTCTCTTTTCCTGAGATAGGTGCATTCAGGCCACGTGGATGGCTGGTCCAGGGTAGGCAGAATCTGAAGCTCATGGTCTCACATTTGGGAGAGATACCCTGCCTTACTGCACTGGCTGCAGCTTCAATCTGGCCCTCTGCCGAGACCTCTCCTTCAGCATGAGGCTCCATTTCCCTCAAAGCTGGGATTGTTGGCTGGCGATGACTCTCAGTTGAGTCCCTCTCCCAGCATTGCACTTGGCTGAAGGGGTTCCCTTCCTCCAAGGTTAGGACCCGTCCCCAGGGTCAGTGCACATCCAGTGACCGCTCAATGCAGCAGGAACAAAGGGCTGGCCCCTGTGAAGGGCTGACTGAGCTCAGAGCTCTTTGTGGGCCAGGCCAAAGTTGTCGGTGCTCTTTCATGACATCCTGATGCCCCTTCTGCCCACACAGCTCCCCTCACTCTTTCTGTGTTTCTGTCCCAAGAGCCTTCTTCCAAAATCTAGCTGCACCCAATTCTCCCTCTCAGTCTGTTTTCTAGGAAACGTAAAACTCAAAAGCTCTCAGACATTGAGTCATTCGAAACAACTGTGCTTTTATGATACTGATGGTGCAGTGAACATCACTGGTTTTTATCAGCGCAGCATCCTTACCTCCTTCTTCATGCATCTGCCTCCAGATTGTCCCCCAGCCGTGGGGAGAGTCCTGCATCAGCCCTCGCTGCCTCCCCAGCCTTGGGTGTGGGTGTGGGTGTGGCCAAGGCCTGGCCCGTCCTAGTGCTGTGCTGCGTTGGCCGCAGTGATTGGCTGAGTGTTGACAAAGGACTTGAGCTGAGCCAGTAACATCCTCCCCAGGATTCACACTCTAACCACTGAGGTAGAGAAGCTCCCTTTGCCCTGGAGCGCTGAACTCGTGGATGGCACAGTATTTCAGAGAAAAGTGGGATGAAAAGATAGAGAATTTGATGACATCCTTTGACCACCTGAATCCAGCCAGCTCTGAACCCAGGTCAACTATAAAGTTTCACTTGGGGAGTTAATGTATTCTCTTATTTACTTGATTGGATGGGTTTTTCTTATTTGAGGCCAAAAGTGTCCCACCTGATACAGAGGTTTGCCCTTTAGCTCCCCTCAATTAATAATAATAACAGCCCCAATGAACATTTTAATTAGAATCTTTTCTAAAGTGTATCCTTTCCTGCTTCTTAAACAGATCTCCAGAACATGACTTTTCCCACTGGCTGGCATTTGACCCTGAGGCCCGAGACCTGCCCTGGGCTCTTGCATCTGTGTCAGCTGGACTCAGTGACTAAGACTCACGGAGTTCTCATGTAACTACATTGAGTTAAAAGTCTTTCCCATTGTTGCCAGGCTGTTACTCTTTTGCAATTTCTATCTGCTATCACAGCAGTTGCTTCTAGCAACACCCATCCTTCTCTTCAGTTGCTGCTTCGATTTAGAAATCTGGTCTCTGAATTCATTTAAATTGTGTGTAAGGTAAGTAAACATACATGTTTGTGTGTGTGCATGCTGAGTCTCTTCAGTCATGTCCTACTCTTTGCACCAACCTTATGGGCTAGCCTACCAGGCTTCTCTCTCCATGGGATTCTCCAGGCAAGAATACTGGAATGGGTTGCCACGCCCTCCTCCAAGGGATCTTCCTGAGCCAAGGATCCAACCTGCGTCTCCTGTGGCTCCTGCATCACAAGCAGATTCTTTGCCACTAAGTCACCAGGGAAGCCCTAAGTGAACATAGGTTTTGAGCAAATACTTGACATTCTCCCCTCTGCCCTAAATGCATAAGTTTTTGATACGTGGACACTGGGTATTAAATATAACCAATTGCATTTTATGATTTTATACTTATCATGAGACATGTTCTTAATCAGGAAACACATGGGCTAGGAGACCTCCATGTTGGCAGGATGTGAAATAGTCAGCCATGCAACCAGAAAACTTGGTTTTATACAATAGTTTCCATCTGGCATATTGTTCTGTTTTAAAAATAACGTTCTCAAGTGAATTCATTCTACATGAGTCAGTGACTTTTTTGAGTCAAGAAAATTAGATTGAAACCTGTAGTAAATGGATCCATAAAAATACTCATTAGTTTCTACAAACGCACACTGGCATTTATGCCAAGCGCTTCCTCACTTCTGTTGGTGTATCTTGTACTGTCCTTGTTACCGATCTTTCTGGGTAATGTGTATGTGACTATGTCCAGAGACCAAAGTGGAATTCCCATCATTTGTGTGCTTTCTCTGTTTGATTTTAATTGTTTTTGTTTCATGAACTTGACTTAAGGCAGCCAGAATATGATTCCCGGCTTCTGCTAGCAACAAGGACAGAGTCTGGGACCTGTGAGTAGAAAGAGGCACATAGACAGGAAAGGAGATGTTTGCTTCTGTGTTCCCCTTTGTCTGTAAAGCAAAGAGCAGGTATAGAAGGGAGGAAGATGTTCCCAAGAAGGAGATCTGACAGTCCCAGAGAGTCCAATATCATCAATTAGTGTGAACACAGTATGCATCATTTTCGAGCAAAGAAAACTGCTTTTGCCAATCATTTCAGCTCCTCTTTATCACTTCCAAGGGTGTTTGTTTTGACAGTTTTTTATTTACTCTCTCTTTTTTTTCCAGTGGTATATCAGAAATATGGCCCCATCTGGAGACAGTGCATAACTTGATGTTTTCCGTGGCCGTTCCAATCAGGAGTAACTACAGCTATCAGGGGAGCACTGAAAAAATGTCAATTAGCTATAAAAGTTTCACAAACAAGCATTATGTCTTCCTTTTACGAGTCCCTGGGTGCAGCTCAAAACGGAGCAATAATGTCCATAGTTAAGAATGGCTTTTGGGGGCCCTAGCATCTCTTTTCGGAGAAGGCAGTGGCACCCCACTCCAGTACTTTTGCCTGGAAAATCTCATGGATGGAGGAGCCTGGTAGGCTGCAGTCCACGGGGTCGCTGAAAGTCGGATATGACTGAGTGATTTCACTTTCACTTTTCACTTTCATGCATTGGAGAAGGAAATGGCAACCCACTCCAGTGTTCTTGCCTGGAGAATCCCAGGGATGGGGGAGCCTGGTGGGCTACTGTCTATGGGGTCACACAGAGTCGGACACGACTGAAGTGACTTAGCAGCAGCAGCAGCAGCAGCATCTCTTTTTCCATTAACAATTGCTGGACACTGGTACTGGAGTCCCTGCCTGGGTGTGGTGGAGCCCAAGTAGAGTATGTGTTTTAAAAATAACTACGGCTCCTATCACACCTTTGGCATGGGGACACGGCGCTCTATGTGCAAACCACATGGCCAAGTGCATCCCTCTGGGGAGCCAGGAGTGGCACCATCCCACCCTGCTCTCCAAGCACCAGCTGCGTGTTTCCTCCTCATGTCTGAAAATCCCATCAATGTCGCTGTGGCTCCGAGGAGGAATTAGAGAGCAGTCTGACTCCTGATGTCACTCTCTGTGCTTGTCCAGGATCCCACCCACGTGGCCTGTATTTGCAGACACGTGCTCTGTCCTCCAGGCTGAAAAGGTAAGGAAAGTCTCTTTCCAGAAGTAAAACCAGACAGGTGTGCCCAGTGGGTGTGACCTGTCTTGGCATGTAAAAGTAATAAAATCTTGTTTACAAAACAAGGCAGCCAGCCCATGAGCTGTAGTTTGTCAATTATATTTTTTTAAAATATTGCACTGAAATAGTATTCATCTTGATTATTGAAGTTTTTGGTGCCCTTTTAATCTTGCGCCTGGGGCCAGCACCTCCCTCTTCTCTTTCTACTCCCAGCATGGCCTCCAGCCAGAGAGGAGGTAGGTGGGGTACTTGTCCAAGGGCTCTGCTGTGTGTTGCAGGGGAATGACTTATTGCATTTAGCAGAGTCAGGGCAGAAGGATTCAGCCATGCGTGGCATGGAGGTGACATCTGGAAAGAGCAGGCATCCAGAGCTTGGTTCCAGCTCTTGTTCTGTAGCCAAGTGACCCCCAGCAAGTCATCCAGCTTCTCTGAGCCTCAGACTCCAGGTCTACAAAGCTGAACCAATAATATTGACCTCCAAGTATGGCTGTAAAGAGTAAATGAGATGAAGTTTGTCAAGTGGCTGGCCTCAGTAAGTGGCACTTTAGCAAATGTTTGCAGAGTGAACAGAATGTGCAGACTGTTGGAGGATTTTATAGGACCAGATTGCCTTCTAATCAGCTGGACCTTTTTTATAGTTGGGGCTTCTACATCAGGTTTGTGTGATTTCTGGGCTCATGAATTCTGGGAAGATCCTGCTGGCAGCTTGGGAGCCAGCCCTGTGTAGACCCCCATCGACGCTGACCTGAGGCCGACAGTACGTGAGTGCGTGAGCTCAGAGCCTGATTCCCCCTAGGTCAGCCCTTGAGATAACACCACCACAACTGATACCCAGACTGCAGGCTTGTGAGAGACCCCAAAGTAGGACCACACAGTTGAGATGCTCCTGGATTCCTGATCCACAGGAACTGGACGATTGCACATGTGAGTGGTTTTCAGCTCCTATGTTTCGGGGTAATTTGTTACACAGCAGTAGCTAACTGTCACACTGTTACATCCCCACTTTGGGCCGTAGCCTCTATAAAGTGTTCAGAACCCAAAGGAGCCCACCAGTGAGTTGGTATAAGACTAGCAGAGGCCCCAGTGGGGACATGGGGAATCTGGAGGGTCTCTTTGACCCCATTGGGCCATCAGCCCCTACTTTTCTGAACTGGGCATTGTGATCTTTCAGAAAAATCAGCCACACAGAGAACAGTCCCGTTCAGATTAAGGTGATAGCAACAAGTTATTTGATTCTTTCTTTTGATTGGATTAGCAGTACAGGCATTGACTAGCCTCTCTCTGAGAGGAGGAAAGTTTAGCCCATCTATATTAAATCTCTTTGGCATCACTGGTTCCAGCAGCCTTCTTACGCTGCTCAGGATGCTTTGTACATTTCTGTTCTTGTTCAGGGCTGGAGGAGAAGCAGAAATGAATTCTTTTTTCTTGGCTAGGAGGACCGACCGCCTCCACCTCCCCAGCGTGATTATCGAGGCGTGTATGGCTGAGAGCCACTGCAAAAAGGCATGGATCTGCCTGAATTAGCACCCGACTTGGGTGAGCACCGGAGCAGAAACTGGCCCTCCTTTTAACACGGGCTCAGCCAGGCAGGCCAAGCCCTATAATCACCATCGATTATCTCATTCGGCCTGACTCCTGGGGGAAATCTTGGGTAAAAGCAAATTGAATTGGATATTTGCTGCCACTCTGGTAAAAGAAGCCCCGCTTAGATTAATTTCAGTCCTGATGGTGGCCTGGAAAATGAGGCCTGGACCAGCATGGTCGAGGCGGCTGTCTGGCCCCGTGAGAAGATGCGGCTCTCATAAGCTGGTGAATGAAAGGGGTGGCTTTGGAGCCAAGCGGGGTCTTTTAACCCAGAAGATTAGTCACAGAGGGGAGGCTACTATGCATATGAGCTCGCCTGGCTGGCACATGGAAAAGGCAGATTGTTAAGGAAGATTAATTAAATAAAGCCCTGGCTGCATTGTTCCTGGGTGTCCTAGGCCCCCTAGGGAGAGAGGCTGAACTAGGGCTCTTGGGGGTAGGGTCTTAGAAAGACATGGAGAAGCCCTTTTGTGGACCCTGGGTCATTCTAAGAAATCCCTAACCCTTAGCCGGAGAGGATGAATAGGCAAAACTTAAAAAGGCCAAGGGTTCATTTAATGTCAGAGGAGGATTTGGGGCCGGCAGATCCTGCTGGAGGCGCGAGGGCACGGCTGAGGAACAGAACCCTCTAACTGGAGCGCTTGGCCGGCGTCTCCCTTGCACACGGCCCACCCGGCAGGAAGTGGGGCCTTTCCGCCTGGAGGAGAGGGAACCACGAAAGACAGGGCACCAAACATGGTGCCAAACAGAGAAGCCGATGATGTGAAACCAGAGTGGAGCGCTCACCCTAGCGGTCAGATGAGGGCCTCGCCAGGGGAGCAAGTGGGGCTCTGGTTGCGAACATGGTGAGGCCCTTTCGGGGAAGATGTTATGGGAAAAATAATAACAATAACAGCAACATTAAACATTATTAGGTGTCTTCTGTGTTTCAGGTCTGGAGATATATATGTATATATATAAAATGAAAACAATTATTGTTTGTAGTGTAAAATGATGTTCCACCCAGAACACTTTGGGTCCCTTTTCACCCAATTTTTAAAAATGAAATACAGTTGATTTACAATATTGTTTAAGTTTCAGGTGTACAGTACAGCAATTTAGATATATATTCACATATACATATGTGTGTCTTTTTCAGATTGTTTCCCCTTGTAGAATATTAGATGATATTGAGTATAGGCCCCTGAGCTATAGAGTAGGCCCTTGTTGGCTTTCTGTTTTCTACATAGTAGTGTGTGTCTGTAAATGCCAGCCTGTTAATTTACCCTTCCCTCCTTCCCTCTTTGGTAACCATGTTTGTTTTATGACTTCTCACTCACTTACAAAGTTATTTATCTACTTCTTTTGGCTGCGCTGGGCCTTCCTGCTGCCCTTGGGCTTTCTCGTGTGGCACGCGAGGGCTGCTCTCTAGTTATGCCCAGGCGTCTCACTGCAGTGGCTTCTCTTGTTGCGAGCACAGGCTCTCGGGTCTGGGGCTTCAGCAGTTGTGGTGCACAGGCTGAATGGCCCTATGGCATGTGGGAGCCTCCTGGACTGGGATCAAACCCGTGTCCCCTGCATTGGAAGGTGAATGCTTAACCGTTGGAACGCCAGGGAAGTCTGCTTTTCACCCATTCTGTATTTTGTGCCTCTCAGGCCGGGGTGTGCTCCTACTTCTAGCCTTGAGCACCTGTAGCTGTTTTTTTTCTAAGAGTTCCTCTTGGTCTGATGGAACTTGCTTTGCAGAGATGAAGGTGCCCCAGAATTTATGTTCAGAATTTACCTTCCTTCCCACAGCCCTGAATCAGAGGCCGATGGGTGCAGAGATAAGAGAGCACCTCTGGGTGGAGCCAACACCAAGGCATCATTTCATTCAATAGTCCAAGGTGCCCCTCCAGGGTCAGGCCACCCTGTGCAGGACTTAGATCCGGAATTCCTCTCCTGCTAGGCTTCCTCTGTTCTTTTCTCCTGCTTCCCTCCCTAACTTCCAGTTTGTCCTGGGAGCATTTCCTTAATCCTACACCTCCGCACCTTGGGATATGCTCTTGGGAAACCTAACTGAAGACGTTGTCCCCAGTTTGTGGGCTAGAAAACTGAAGCTTACAGTGCAATGAAGTCATTTGCTTGCCCAGCATCACTATAGAGAATGGCTGAGCTGGGATTTAACACCAGTTCTATCTGACTCCAGAGTGTGTGTTATTTACATCCCTTGTTGGAATGCATTTCCAAAGGGGAAGCCTCTGTGTGTGGAAAGCTGGGAGGAAAAATTCTTATTGTCATTCTGTGGTTCCCTTCTAGGTGTGCTTCTTCCCCATGGGATCAAGAGTTGGTCAAATTCAAGACACCTACAGCAACAACTTTTGGGAAACATGCAGTTGACCTGTGAGGATTTCTCACTATGGTGTATTTAGTTTTGCTGAAATTTGACCCCAAGAGTCAATAGATTTACCCCAGTAGAGTTGCCCTCAGAGACACACCATCTCTGTAGTTTCTTCTACTCTCAGATTATTTCCTGTGCTGCCTTGGTATTGGCCTGTGGACTACATCACGATGAGGCATGATTGGCTTGTGTTTGTTTCCTCTGAGAGCTAGAAGTCAGGCCACCACTGTCATGATCTTGTCATTGTTGTCTACCTGCAAAGGAACTGGTTGGGCCCAGAGGTAGATAAACTTGGGTGCCTGATAGAGCTCAAGCACTGGCCTTAGGTGCCTTACCTGACATTGGAGGCGGGGACAAGTGATGCCCAAAAGATGGGCAGATGCTGGGGTTAGGGATGGCTTTGGACTTAGAAACACTTGAATTACAATTCTGGCTCATAAATTAGATGTGTAGTTTCAGACAAGTTACTTAACTCATCTAAACCTATGTCCTCATCTGCAAAATGAGAATTCTAATCACCCCCGGTTTGTAGAATTGCTGTGACCTTTTTATATATGGCTTTTAGGCATTTAGGTATTTTTTACAATATTTCTTTGACTATGTCGAGTCTTCGTTGCAGCACGCAGACTCCTCTCTGGTTGTGGCATGCAGGCTCTCTGGTTGTAGCGTGCAGGCTACAGAGTGTGTAAGCTCAGTCGTTGCAGTGCATGAACTTAGTTGCCCCGTGGCTTAGTTTCCTGACCATGGATCAGACCTATGTCCCCTGCATTGGAAGCCAGATTCTTAACCACTGGACCATCAGGGAAACCCCAGAATTGCTGTGACTTCTGAATAAAACAGTGCTTACAGAGGTTTGGCAAACAGTCCTTTGGCCACCTGATACGAAGAGCCGACTCATTAGAAAAGACCCTGATGCTGGGAAAGATTGAAGGCAGGAGGAGAAGGGGAAAAACAGAGGACGAGATGGTTGGATGGTATCACGAACTCAACGGACATTAGTTTGAGCAAGCTCCGGGAGACGGTAGAGGACAGGTATCCTGACGTGCTGCAGGCAGTGGGGTCGCAAAGAGTCAGACGTGACTGAGCAACTGAACAATGAACAACAGCAAAGTATTTGATAATGGTCCCTGTGATTAATAGCCTAATTAAGAGTAGTTTTTGCTTATGTTAAGCAAGAGGGGAAAGGCGGGAGACTGGAAAAAATATAGCTGGTGTGTCAGTGTGGGTCAGCACACACTTGAACTCTAGCAAGCTTCCTGCTCACCAAACAGTTCTTGTTTTGTCCCTGTAATCAGGAGGAAATCGAGGAAAGACCTGTGTTATCAAAACACCGCTTTCTCTCAGGACCCATGCTCTCTGAAACCTGCCTAATGACGACAGCACAAAATACAAAGCCCGTGTCTATGAATTTTTATATTCTGATGGGGCTCGGTCCCCTTCAGACTCACAGACAAATACTTAATGTTTAGGCAGAAACTGCTTGGCTCTTGATCTAAGGGCCAGAAAATTCATTTTCTACATGTGTCCAGTTGGCCTTGTCTTCTAGGCAACAGTGGCTTTTGGTTGTCATCTTGAACAGAGGCCTCACAGTGTTCAGATTTGAGGTATGTCTCCTGGAGATGTGCATGCATCTCTGGGACTGCAGCAATGCTGCCCCCCACCCCCCTCAAAACATCCAAACTCCAGTCAGTTATAGCAGCAGGGGTTTGTTTTCTTGCTTATGTGACTTCCGGTCAGATGGATAGCTCTGCTTCTAGCCGTGGGTTGCACGTGTGTCTTCATTCTGGGGCCCAGGCTTGTCAGAGGCAGCAGCTCTGTGGGCATCCTCTGTTCACGGTGGTCCCAGGCCCAACTGGGCAGCACACGCAAAGCCTCTGCTCCGGCGACGTTGGCCAAAGTGATCATTGGGCCAAACCCAGCACCAAGCATGTGGAGGAATGCACTCTGTCCAGTGAGCACAGTGGGAGGCTTTCTGAAGTCACATGACAAAGTACATGGATGTAGGATTTAGTTGTGAGAGCGGGAATGGAGGAGTGTTGTAATAATCAAACCTATTATATATGAGAATAATAAGACTTCACACTGGACCCAAATCTAGAACAAAAGACAGACCATCAGAGAAAGATCAGAATACATACACACACTATTATATAAAAATATATCAACAACCAGGACCTCCTGTATAGCACAGGGAACTGTACTCAGTATTTTGTAATAACCTACAGTGGAAAAGAATCTTACAAAGAATATATGTGTGTATATATAATACATACATATCTGAATCACTTTGCCCCACACTTGAAACTAACACATCATTGTAAGTTAACTATACTTTAGTCAATCAATCAGTCAATAACATTAAGAAAAAAAACACAAGTCTTATTTAAAGAAAAATAGAGACCAGAGTGTTAGGAGGCGCTCTGAGCATCAGTGATGCATGGGACACGGAAAATACCCTGAGGGACACCCACAGGTCTCTCGTTTCTACTGAGGATTCTAAGTGCACTGATAAAAATAAATACTCACAAGTATGTACCAGAAATTAATACCACAGAAATGATACTTCTAGGTAGTCACTAGAGTGGCTGTATTTGGTGGTCATGGGGCCCCGCCTAGGTTCTTGTGTGACTAGAATTTCTGGGTCAAGTCACAGTTTTGTGAGTTCTGTCGGATCTCTTAGGCAAGTTTTGTTTGTTTTTTTGTCAGTTGAATCATCAGAAAGTGGCTCTTAGCTAAGCCGAACATTCCTGTAAGTACATGTTGCTACGTTGCATGCATTTTTGGAAAAATTACACCGATAGAGGCACGTGCCGGGCTCTCGTGCTCTTGGCTAACGAATGAGAGTTGGGGGTTGACTGGAGTGTGTCTGGTCATCCATCCTGTCCCCGCTCCTTTCCTAGTAGCTGTGAGAGGCAGTCATTGTGTTCAGTGGTGATCTTCAGGGAGGACCACTCCTTGCCTCTAAGGATTGAGCTAAATGGGTTGGGGGAGAATCTCTAAAAGGCTGTGGATTTCTTATCCCGTGTGCTGGACCCAGTACTTAAAGGCCCTCAGAACAGCCCTTGTGCTGACATCGCCCCATCCCTTTCTGAGCCTCTGGGCACGTCCATGATGGACTGCTTGCAGGATGTGGAAACGCTGACTCTGCCAGGCAGCCGGGAACAGGACAGAAGGAAAGTCGGCCTTGACAGAATTGATCCTGGCCCCTGCTAATGAGAAGTGCAGCCTGAAGTGGCCAGAGCGTTCACTGGAGTGCAGTCCCAGGGTCCCTGTCTTCTGCCAGAGGTTAATCGCCGGCCGTCCATGGCTGACTCCAGCCGGCAGACACAGCTGGTTTAGCTGCTGAAAGCCTGGCACTGTCTTCTTCTCTGGTCCCCCACATTCTCCTGTCTTCAGTCAACGCCCCCTCTCCCACTTGATTGACGGCTGCTCTTTGACTGGCCCTGGAGTGATGTAAACCTACAGCCTCCTCTAGCCTCTTTCTCTATCACCGTGTGAATAAGGCTGATTCACAGGGTTAGAGTGAAATTTCAAGCCAACAATAATAAGAGGCCAAGAGCGGGTGAGCACCTCTTGAACTTGAATCGTTTCTCTTTCTTTTCCTGCTTCTTTGTTTCTGGCTTTCCCTTTTCATTTGCCCCTTTTCTCCTTCCTCTCCCTCTTTTTGCTTCCTTCTTCTGTGATGCTTTGATACTTGTTTTGTCTCTTCGGTAAACTTCAAACAGGTGTCATAGTCAGTGGGAGCTCTGAGTTGCTCTGGCTTACCCTGAAGGGAAAGGCGTGTTAAATGTCTCCCAGTGACCCCACCTCCCGTTTCCAGGGTGAAGGAGACATACCTAAAAGGCACAAGAGTAACTCAGTATCAAGGTCGTCACATTGAGTCAAGACGCGGTTCAGTACTCTCCTCTGGATGAATCCAGAAAGCAGGTGAAGATGATGGCCAAGCATCTCACCTGGGGAGTCTTAAGGGGAGTGAAATGATGCTGTCTCACTCTAAGAATAGAAAATAAAAGAAAATGTAATTCCAGTTTTCTTAAGACCCACCTAAATAGGTACATAATGCAGGAATTAAATAGCCAAAGGAGAGTTGTTAGCAACTTATAGAACTCAGAGTGAACAGAGTGACAAATTCTTCCAACTATTTTCTTTTCTAGTTAAACAGAAGCTGGTTAGGCCTAAGGGACTTGGAGGCACTCGGGTATCTGATGCTGAGGACCTTTGCACTCAGTGCCCAGTTTCCACTCCTTACCCTACAACCCCACTGACTACAAGGGTCCAGATAGCTTTCTTTCTGTGTCTGCATTTTAAATAACAAGAATCGAACCGGCAATCATTAGGGGCAAATGTTACACAATCAGTGAAGAGATTATTGAGTGCCAGTGCTGACCTTGGTTTGAAAAGACATAGGAAGGCATTCCCATAGAATCCCCAAAAGCCGGGGAGGGGAAAACCTTTGACTTCACTGAGATCTGGGGATCAGCCCTGATCTGGATACTTACTAGCTGTAAACTTGAACATGCCATTTAATTTCCTTAAGTTTTATTTTCTTTATTTGCAAAGCAAAGATAATTATTTCTGAACTGCCTGTTTTGAAAACATGTTGTGAGTCTCCAAGTATAGACGATTTTGTCCAACAAAAACATCTCTGCACCTACTATGTGTAGGGTCCATTTGGCCAGACACTGGACAGTCAAAGATGAATATAGCAAGAACATGCTGATTATGCTAAATGATGGAACATTCCATGTGCATAACAGAGCAAATCATTATTATCACTACCTCAGGGCTGCTCCCTTTTCCCTGGAAGCAGGGGCTAGACTTCCATCAGTGCCCCCACAACCCACACAGCTCAGAGCTCTCGGATTTCAGTAGCTACTGCAACACTTATGTGCGTGCATGCTCAGTCCTGCCCGACTCTTTGTGACCCTGTGGACTGTAGCCCACCAGGCTCCTCTGTCCATGGGATTTTCCCAGGCAAGAATACTGGAATAGGTTGCCATTTCCTCCTCCAGGGGATCTTCGTGACCCAGGGATCGAAGCCGTGTCTCCTGCACTGGCAGGCAGATTCTTTACCACTGAGCCACCCGGGAAGCCCCACTGCAGCACATAGTACATTATCTAATGGTCATTGTTTAAAACAGAAATTTTTTTCTGTCTTTCTACATGTGCAAGTTTCAGGGATGACTCACGTATTGTTCTTGACGAAGAATCAGGATCCAAGAGGGAATTGCGAAGGACAGAATGTTAAGGAGCAAGGGCTGAATTTCTCAAGTTGCTTCATTCCCAGCTTGCTTTACGGGTCTAGATAACTCACTTGTTTATTCTGAGTTTGAATTTCCCTCACTCTGTTCAGGGAAGAAGATCTTATCCCACCTACTCCAGAGGTTTCTTGGGGAGTCAAGATAGTAAAACTTATGGAAGCATTTTTAAAAATGTATGAGTGCTAAAAAGGAAAACCTGCTGCCTACACAGGGCACCTGGAAAAGGAAGAATGAGCCAGATAAATAATGCTTTGAAAACTCACAAATAATCAGGTTTCCTGGAAAGCACACACATGGTGTTCACCAGCAGAAAGGTTAGGGAGAATCGCAGTCTGTGAGTTATTTTTAGCAGGATAAACCCAATCTATGCTAGTTGCCTATTGTAAATAAGCCTGAAATGTGTGGATTTATGGGACACAGTGGGAAATGTCCCATAACCTATGTCGTTTGTTTGTTAATTTCTGTGTTCCGCTTTGGCTTGTAAACTGAATTACAGGTGGATTTGGCACTCGGTCTGATCAATGGCCCATGCTGACTGTCACTTGCGTGGTCTCTGTGTTATATCAGGTGCCATTCTAGGTGAGGAATAAGAAGGCATAGGTATCAAAAGGAAGCCTTCTGCAACTGAAATGGCTCCTCTTCAAGCATCATACAAGATCCAGGGCGGAAACTCCCCCGTGTAAAACCTCAGCGGGAGCAGCCCCAATGCAGCCGAGATCTGTTGACAGTCTTGGATCTTTGAGAGGGAATGCTGTTTGGCTGGGTTTGGCAATTTCCGGTAAACTTTGAATTGGAGATAAGTCTGGTCCTAGCAGTCCTCAGTGAGTCCAGCTGAGTCTTATTTGTACTGTCTTTGGGCTTTCTCCCAGATAAGGCATCAGCATTGCATCATTTCTGAGGATCACTGAGGAGATACCTGTAACACCCAATCCAATCTTTAGGGCAAAGATCTTGTGTATGTGTGAGATCAAAGCAAGTGATAAAGATAAACTCTGTGAAATGATGTCTTTACAAACAGGTTTGTGGAGCTGGGTGAGAAAGCGAATCCCCTGGGGCTTTGCTGACTCAGTTACAATCAGAGGGGCAAGTTAGAGATGGGTCTCAGGAGGCTTTGCTGTCCCTTGGCCCATACAGTGGGTGTGCTCACCAGCATCCACAGTCATTATTTACCTATTTTCGTTTTTATTTTATACTGGGGTTTAGTTGATCGACAATGCTGTGTTAGTTTCAGGTGTGCCGCAAAGTGATTCAGTTACACATAGACGTATATCTGTTCTTTTTCAAATTCTTTCCCCATTTCAGTCATGACAGAATATTTAGCAGAGCGCCCTGTGCTATGCAGTAGGTCCTTGCTGTTCATCTATTTTATTTTATTTTTATAATGAAAACGCTTATACTTGGGATTAGCCAGCTGGACTCAGTTTAGATGATTTCAGTTTTGTTGGTAACATCCAAAGTGTCGTAGTCTGGAGCCAGTTGGACACATGCACGCCTTCTTCCCTCTGTCAGGCCTGATCAGGGTGCTGGCCTTAGCCTCATCAGAGTCATAGAGCCTCTTCACGGCCTGTTTAATTTGCTGCTTCTTGGGCTTGACGTCCACATTGAACACCAGTGTGGTGTTGTCTTCTATTTCCTTCATGGCTGACTGAGTGGAGAGGGGGAAACTGATGATGACAGTGGTCAAGTTTGTTTTTCCTGGGGGCTTCTTCCGAGGATATTTGAGTTGCCTCCTGAGCTGCAGCATTTTGGGCTGCTGGGACGTGGATGACGTCTGGATCTACTCTTTTGTTAGTGGCTGTGGATGCCTTTCAACACTGCTTCTTGGCCTTCAAGGCCTTTGCTTTGGCTTCAGCTTTGGGAGGGACAGGGGCCTCCTTCTTTGCCTTTGGCTCCATCCTCATGAAAGGTTATCTATTTTGAATATAGCAGTGTGTGTAGGTCAGTTCCAGACTCCCAGCTTATCCCTCCCCTGCCCTCTTCCTCCCTGATACCCACAAGTTTGTCCTCTAAGTCTATGAGTCTGTTTCTGTTGGTAAATCAGTTCATTTGTGTGAGTTTTTTAGATTCTATGTGAGTGATATCATATGATATTTGTCTTTCTCTGTCTGACTTAGTATGACGATCTTTAGGTTCATTCTGTTTCGTTCTTTTTTGTGACTGAGTAATATTCCATTGTATATAAGTACCACATCTTGTTTATCCATTCCTCTGTCCACGGACATTTAGGTTAATTCCAGGTTTTGGCTGTTGTGGTGACAATTGAGGTGCCTGTTAATCAGAATTATGGTTTTCTCTGGATATATGCTCAAGAGTGGGATTGCTGGATCATAGGGTAGCTTTACTTTTAGTATTTTAAGGAACTGCCATACTGTTCTCCATAGTGGCTGTGCCAATTTACATTCCCTCCAACATATGGTCACTCTTTATTGCTGGCTTTTCCTCTCCCACCAGCCCCCACCAGCCCCTAGACCGCTTATGGTTTCCTCAGGTGCCCCTTATGACGGTAGGTCCTGCATTCTGACCTTCCTCTTCTGCTGTCATTATCTTGATGTGTGTGTACAGCAAAGAGCAGAAAGAATGAGGTGAGCTGGACTCCCGCCCAACTGCTCTGGCTCTCTGCTCCCTTTCTTCACACATTGTCCATCATCATCCTGAAAGCCAAGGGATAGAAGTCAAGTCAGAGGCAAGAGCTGGATATTTTCTTTAGTCTAATAAAAATATTCTTTTGGGGGATTAATACAAAAAGGCAAAAAAGAAAGATTTTTATCTTGGAAGCCACAAAGGCTCACTTTTGCAAGCCCCAGACAGAGAGAGAATTGGAGACAACAGTTCTCCACCTTGACTGCAGAATTACTTAAGGTGCTTAAAAAAAAAAAAAAAACTATGCCTGGGCCCTACTCCAGACTGGTTAAACTAGAGTTTCTGAGAGTGAGACCCAGGCATGCAATTTTTAAAATGTTTCCAAGGTGATTCTAATGGATACCCATCATTGCAAAGCACTGGGGTAGGAATCTTGTAGTCATTTGTTATACTCCTTAGGAAAAAAAAAAATCAGGCAGTTAAGTGAATATTTTGGACATAAAACAGCTCAAAGATGAAACATATGCTATTGTGAGATAAGCTACATGAAAAGGCAACCCAGCTGCAGACTGGAACATTGTCAGCCCATCTATGAAATCTTTCTTTTGATGTTTACAGCACTAACAAGTCCTGAGATGAGGCTGTCTGATGAGACCATGTTTAATGACCCAGATCTGCCTATGAGCCAGAGAGACATCCTGATTTGACTTCTCTCTTTACCAGTTTATTAACTTCAGGGCGTTAATGTTTTTTACCATTTAACAAAATGACTTGCAAGTGGGACCTTATTAGAAAGCATGAGATCACATCACATCAGGGGCATGACCCTCCCCACATCCTTCCCCTTCACACAAGAGCTGACACTTCTGTGCTCAGGAGAAAAAACACTGAATATGTGTGTTATACCAGAAATTCTGAACTCTGGGGCTAACTGGATCACTTCAAGGATCCGAGTAAGAGATGTACATGTTGTCAATGTCTGCCCTTGAAAGAGTTTCTCTCTGCTTCATTTTGGTTCTTAAGGATGATGGAATGAAGTCCACTTTAATTAAATGTATAGGAAACACTAATCTACTTTGAAAGGCACCACTTAATCCCCTTATTGGTAGTCAAGGTATGTAGTTAATAATGAGACTTTCAGGAGAACAGGCACAGAGGAGACTGTTTCCAGGAAATGCCCACTCTTAGGAGGGGCGCTGTCTTGGGACTTCCCTGGAAGCCCAGTGGTTAAGACTTTGCCTTCCAGTGTAAGGGTGTGGGTTTCATTTCTCGTCAGGGAGCTGATATCCCAAATGCCTTGCAGCCAAAGAACCAAAACATAAAACAGAAGCAATGATGTGACAAATTCAATAAAGACTTTAAAAATGGTACACATCAAAAAAAAATTTTTTTTAAAGAGAAAGGAATAAAAAAGAATCAACACTGTCTTATATGCATAACTCATAGCCAATAGCCACCAAACAATCTCAAAATTAATCCCTTATACCCCGCCTAAATACTTACTGTGTCCTCACTCGGGACTTACGGACATGATACAAACAGTTTTGGGTTAAGCAAATGAAATTATAAAATTATGCATGTATTTATAACCTGGGTCTTGTGCACAAGTATACATTAGTTTGGTCTCCTGATACTAAACTTTTGTTTATGCACTCCAGACTTCAGGTTATTTTTCTATATATTATTATGGATTTGCATTTCAATCCTGTGGGAAACTTAAAGAAATAAGTTATATGCTACTGCATTTATTGTGTTATTGTGAATAGTTTTATGTTACTATTTTTATTTTCCCTCCTTAAATAGACACTGGAACTTCTCTAGCAAATTACTCACCTATATAACTGCTGTTCAAGAAATGTTTGAATATTTTCAGCACAGGAAAAGAAAAGATGTCATCATCAATTTGATTGGCAAAATAGCTTAGCTCTCTAAGAAATATTCTGGGTTTTACCCTGAGGCTTTACTGAAGGGTAAGCACTTGGAGAAAGAAACAGACAACTGCTAATGCGTCTAAATTGTCCAGGTCTACTGCAGAGCACACGGGGTCTCTGAGCGGTGATTTGACTTTATCTGCATCGTAATAGGTGGTAACTAGTTACCAATAGAATGAAAAAATAACAATAATTTTTTAACATAAAAGAATTCACTTGCAAGCTGTGCCTTCAGTATTGTTGTGGTATTTCTGTATGTATTTATTTGGCTGTGTTGGGTCTTCCAAGGTGGCGCTAGTGGTAAAGAACCTGCCTGCCAATGCAGGGAACATAAGAGACTCAGGTTTGATCCCAGGTCAGGAAATCCCCTGGAGAGGGGCTTGGTAGCCCATTCCAGTATCCTTGCCTGGAGAATCCTATGGACAGAAGAGCCTGGCAGGCTACAGTCCATGGGGTTGCAGAGAGTCGGACCTGACTGAAGCGGCTGAGCATGCATGGGTTGGGTCTTAGTTGCGGCACATGGGATCTTCACTGCATCACGTGGGATCTCTCGCTGTGGTGCACAGACTCTCAAGTTGTGGCACAGGGGCTCAGCAGTGGCGGTGTGCGGGCTTAGTTGCTCTGCAGCATGCTAAGCTAAGCTGCTGCTAAGTCGCTTCAGTCGTGTCCGACTCTGGGCAACCCCATAGACGGCAGCCCACCAGGCTTCCCCGTCCCTGGGGTTCTCCAAGCAAGAACACTGGAGTGGGTTGCCATTTCCTTCTCCAATGCATGAAAGTGAAAAGTGAAAGTGAAGTCGCTCAGTCGTATCTGACTCTAGCGACCCCATGGACTGCAGCCTATCAGGCTCCTCCGTCCATGGGATTTTCTAGGCAAAAGTACTGGAGTGGGGTGCCGTTGCCTTCTCCAGCTCTGCAGCATATGGGATCTTAGTTCTGTGATCAGGGATCAAACGTATGTACCCCTACATTGTGAGGGGGATTCATAACCACTGGGCCATCAGGGAAGTCCCTGTTGTGGTTTTTAAATTCTCAGAACTCCTGCCTCAAAGATTATTAGACTAGAAATGAGATGCCCCCTGCAAACTGATTAGTTATATGACTCTGTGCGACCCCATAGACGGCAGCCCACCAGGCTCCCCCGTCCCTGGGATTCTCCAGGCAAGAACACTGGAGTGGGTTGCCATTCTCTAGTGCATGAAAGTGAAAAGTGAAAGGGAAGTCGCTCAGTCGTATCCGACTCTTAGCGACCCCATGGACTGCAGCCTACCAGGCTCCTCCATCCATGAGATTTTCCAGGCAAGAGTTCTGGGATCATTATATATTACTACTTTCTATGCTTTTGTCTTCATGCAGAATATCTTAAGGAGCATGGAGTTTAAAAATGAAGATGTTTTTATTCTTCTTCTGATGAGTTTTACAATTATTCACAAATACTTATTCTATTTTCAATTCCTCATTGAATTTAGATCAACTTATATGGCTTGTGGATTAAGACAATGTGAGCAAAATGACACGTCACTTCTAGGATTAACAGTAACTGATTCTTTATTTGTACTCTCACTCTTGCTACTGTGACCAGTCTGGGTCTGAGTGAAGATGTGGAATAAACCCCTAGATTTCAAGAGATAAGTATGCATCATAAAGAAATCATTTCTGTTTAAACCAGTAAGATCTGAGGATCGTTTGTCGCTGCAGCATAACCTAACCTACCCTGACTAGTACACCTTCATTTATCCATTTCAAGTAGTTGACAAGCAGCCTCTGGGGGAATTTACCAAGTGCCACTGAGGTTAGAATCAACAGGTGAACCATTGCCCCTGTACTACCACTCAGGAAGAAACTTAGCTGCCATGGAATTTCAGTTTACCCATCACTAAGCAAAATCTTGCAAATGATTCAAACGAAACAAATAGCCCCAGCTAAGATCGTTTCTCATCTTACTGCAAAATATTTAGTAAATGTCCAATTATAATCAGTTGTGACTTATAAGAGAATGCCTATATTTTTAGGATATGAGATTATTTGCTTTTTTCTTTTCCAGTATGGTTTATTACAGAATGTTGAATATAGTTCCCTATGCTATACTGCTGCTGCTGCTGCTAAGTCACTTCAGTCGTGTCCAACTCTGTGTGACCCCATAGATGGCAGCCCACCAGGCTCCCCCGTCCCTGGGATTCTCCAGGTAAGAACACTGGAGTGGGTTGCCATTTCCTTCTCCAATGCATGAAAGTGAAAAGTGAAAGTGAAGTCGCTCAGTTGTGTCTGACTCTTCGCAACCCCATGGACTGCCGCCTACCAGGCTCCTCCGTCCATGGGATTTTCCAGGCAGGAGTACTGGAGTGGGGTTCCATCGCCTTCTCCAATGCTATACAGTAGGACCTTATTATTTATCCATTCTATCAATATATGTAATAGTTTATGTCTGCTAATCCCAAAGTCCCAATCCACCCTTCCCCACCCTTCCCCCTGGCAAGCGTAACTTTATTTCTCTTTAGTAGATAAGTTCATCTGTGTCATATTATGTATTTCACATGTAAGTGGTATCATATGGGATTTGTCTTTCTCTGAGTTCACTTAGTCTGATAATCTCTAAATCCATCCATCTTGCTACAAATGGCATTATTTTGTTCTTTTTATGGCTGAGCAATACAGTGGCTAGAGGGCTTCCCTGGTGGTTCAGTGGTAAAGAATCTGCCTGCCAATGCAGGAGCTGCAGGAGCTGTAGGTTCAATCCCTGGGCCAGGAAGAGCCCCTGGAGGAGGAGTTGGCAACCTACTCCAGTATTCTTGCCCAGAAAACCTCACGGACAGAGGAGCCTGGCGTGCTACAGTCCATGGGGTCACAAAGAGTCAGACATGACTGAGTGACTAAACAACAACAATATTCCGTTGTATATATGTACCACATCTTTATCCATCATCTATCAGTGGATATTCAGGCTGTTTCCATGTCTTGGCTGTTGTGACTAGTGCTGTTATGAACCTAGAGGTGCAGGTATCTTTTTGAATTATAGTTTTCTCCAGATATATGTCCAGGATCTGTATTGCTAAGTGATATGGCAACTCTATATTTAGTTTTTTGAAGAACCTCCATCCTGTTTTGCATCATGGCTGCACTGATTTACATTCCCACCAATAGTATAGGAGAGTTCTTTTTCTCCACACCCTCTTCAGCATTTATTATTTGTAGATTTTAATGATGATCATTCTGACTGATGTGAGTAGGTACTCTATTGTAGTATCGATTTGCATTCTCTAAGAGAGATCATTTGTATAAACCGTTGTTACAAATGAAGCCACGGTGCAGATTACAGATACTTTTATTGTTGTTTCTATTGTTATATATGATTTTTGAATAGAATAACATTTGCTACAATCAATTGAATCACTATGAGGGTGAGAGGTTTGGCTGTAATCCAGATATACCCAAGTGACACAAGTTCTCCAAATCAGCCATTTCAAACAATTCCCTTGAAAACACACACTGTAGGGGGGAAAAAAGTTTTCCAAGTTTGCTAACGGCTACTTTATTGTTCTCATTCTCCTGGGACCCGTTTCTCTTCTTGCTCTACATGTTCTTCCTTTGTGACCTCACCCCTCCTGTAGCTCCTA
The DNA here is from genome assembly GCF_029378745.1 of Bos indicus. NCBI lineage: Eukaryota > Metazoa > Chordata > Mammalia > Artiodactyla > Bovidae > Bos > Bos indicus. The sequence goes on along the minus strand of NC_091772.1, from coordinate 9,891,115 downwards.
ATTAAGGGGACTCAGGAAAGCGAGAATACAAGATTTCCTGGACTGGTCTGGGACTGTGCAGAAAGGGAGGGCGTGTGCTGAGCTGAGCAGCAGGGCTGGCCATGGGCTAGTGGCTTGGATGTGCAAAGCGTTCTGAGTGGATTCGGGAGAACAGAGCCTGGGAAGAAGGATGATTTGGGGAGCAGAAAGGGAGAGCCAGGGTTTGGGGACTGCACAAGCAGATCTGAAGACTAAGGGGAAAATCCAGTCAGAGACCAGAAGTGCAGTCAGGAAAGGGAATTGGCAATAAAAATCAGTGACAGGGACTCTGGAGAGTCTTCCAGAGCAGATTGCTGCTTTTCTGCCAGCTTGTTCCAGCTGCTAGCTCTGCTCTGCTCACTCCAGAAATGGCTTCAAGAGCATAGTCCTGCCCCTGGGGGATTCAGCCACCATCTTATGACCTTCTGGTCAACCTCTGTATCGTCATTTCAGTCATGTCTTTCTCTGTGAGATCCTCTGGACTGTTACTCACCAGGCTTCTCTGTCCATTGGATTCTCCAGGAAGGAATACTGGAGTGGGTTGCCATGCCCTCCTCCAGGGCATCTTCCCGACCCAGGGATTGAACCTGTGTCTCTTATGTTTCCTGCATCGGCAGGTGGGTTCTTTACCACTAGTGCCACCTGGGAAGCTCTTTGGCTAACCTTTAGCCTGAGCTTATTTATTTGTTTTGAAGTCTTTACTGAATTTGCTTCTGTTTTATATTTTTGGGGTTTTGGCCACAAGGCATGTGGAATCTTAGCTACCTAACCAGGGATTGAACCCGTGAACCCTGCAGTGAACGGCAAAGTCTTAGTCAGTAGGGCACCAGGGAAGTCCCTAGCCCCAGCTTTAGGGCAGAATTCTAGCTACTCTCCATCCCTTCCAATCCAGATCTTTGCCTATCACTCTGTCTCAGGGAATGGCCTCTCCTGCATCAGGATCCAAGCCAGAGTCCTTGGAGTTATCCTCAACTGCTCCCTCCCTCACTCCCTATATCTAGGCAGTCCTGATATTTCAATCCTAAAATATCTTTTCAATCCAGACTTTCTCTCTGTCCCCACTGTCCTTGGAGGGGTTTCCTACCACCAAAGTTTCTGGCTCTATTTCATCAGATACAGAATGTCAGAGTCCATCTCTTACAGAAGAAATGGGTCAGCCGGGATCTCCAACATAACAGGATGGGGAAATGTGAGGTTTTTATTTTTCTGAAGAAACAAATGAGCCCCTGAGAAGTTAATACAAAGGATTTACGGGCTAACAGTATAATACCTGCCAATGCAGGAGTCCTTTCTGCCAGTCGCCTGGTCTCTCCAGCTACCAGGGTCCCTCTTTCCTCTGTTCCAGAAGGTACCACAAGCCCACCTCCACTTGGGCCAGGAGTGAGACCCAGAGAGACTACAGAGGGGTCTTATCCAAGCTCTGGGTGCTGTTTTGGAACCTTCCTTGAGTGGTTGACTACTCATTTTTAAAAAATTATGTATTTATTTAGGCTGTGTTGGGTTACCACTGCTGCGTGTGGGCTTTCTCTGACTGCTGTGCATGGGCTTCTCCTTGCAGTGGCTCCTGTGTTGCAGAGCATGAGCTCTGGAGAGTGCTGCTCCGCTGCTGTGACATGCAGGTTCAGTGGCTGCAGCTCCCAGGCTCTAGAGCATGGGCTCAGTGGTTAATGGCACATGGGCATAGTTGTCCTGCAGCATGTGGGATCCTCCTGGATCAGGGATCGAATTGGTGTCCCCTGCATCGGCAGGCAGATTCTTAACCACTGGATCACCAGGGAAGCCTGACCATCCACTTTAAGACAGACCCTTCCTGCATCTCACAGAGGTGTGGTCTTATGATGTCCAGCAGGTACACCTGTTAAAGTACAGTGAATCTCATATCTATAGACACGATATACACAGAGAAGCCATGGATTGGGGGTTGAAGGAGGAAATTGGATCCTGGGAATGGCCTGGGAGAGTGTCAAGGGCCTGGCATTAAGGAGAAGGGCAATGGGTGTTTCCAAGCAGGCATGAAACTCATTCCCATAAAGGGCAGAGTTGAGTGCTCTGAGCACACTGGAATGATGCCTGCCTTGAGAGGAAGAGGAGATTCTGGTGTGGCCCCCAGTGTCATGTACTTCATCTAATTTACAGCAGCTTGGGGATACAGTGGAAGCAGAAGTGTGAAGAGATTCAGTTCAGTTCAGTCCAGTCCAGTCGCCCAGTCATGTCCGACTCTTTGCAACCCCATGAATCGCAGCACTCCAAGCCTCCCTGTCCATCACCAACTCCCTGAGTTCACCCAAACCCACGTCCATCGAGTCGATGATGCCATCCAGCCATCTCATCCTCTGTCGTCCCCTTCTCCTCCTGCCCCCAATCCCTCCCAGCATCAGAGTCTTTTCCAATGAGTCAATTCTTCGCATGAGGTTAGGTTTAGGTCAGTGGTTCTCAAACACTCTTAAAAAACTACTGAGAATCTCAAAGAGCTTTTGCTTATGTGTGATATTTCTATCACTACTTATTAAAACAGAACATTAAAAAAGATTATTGGCATATAGTTGATGTACAATGTTGAGTTAGTTTCAGGTATATAGCAAAGTGAATCAGTTATACATGTACAGATTTTTTTTTCAGATTTTCTTTTTTTTCCCCCAGATAGGCCATTAGAGAGTATTGAGTAGAGTTCCCTGTGCTATACATGAGATTCTTATTAGCTATTTCTTGTATTTATAGTAGTGTATATATGTTAGTTCCAGTTTCCCAATTTATTCCTCCCCCCTTATCCCCTGGTAACCATAAGTTCGTTTTCTACATCTGTGACTCTACTTCTAAAACAGAAAAAAAAATTAAATACAAGAACACACAAGCCCACATTCCATTAACCATGGGTGAGATAATGTCACATGTCTTATAATCTCTGGAAAGCTCCTCTGCCTACCCTTAAGAGAAAGAGAGTGAAAAAGACAAATAACATTGTATTATGAAAGTCATTTTGACTTGATGTAGCTCTGAAAGGGGTTCCTCAGGGGATCCTGGACTCTACTTTGAGAACCACTGAAACTGATATCTTTTCTGAGGTGATGTGACTGCTTAGTGTCAGGCTGGTATTTCAATCCAGGTCTGACACTAGATCCAGTGTTCTTTTCACCCCTATCGGGAACCTGAGACTTCATAGGAAAAAGTCCAGAATCTTGTGAAAAGTACAAGTATTAGTTGCTCAATCGTGTCCAACTCTTTACAACCCATGGACTATAGCCTGCCAGTCCATGGAATTCTCCAGGCAAGAATACTGGAGCCATTCCCTTCTCCAGGGGATCTTCCCGACCCAGGGATCAAACCCAGGTCTCCTGCATTGCAGGCAGATTCTTTCCTGTCTGAGCCACTGGGGAAGCCCATCTAGCATCTTACTTTCACCTCAATGCTTTGGGAAAGGGCCAGCAATAGAAGCCTGCACAATAGATGAGTCATTCTTTACTGAAATATGGATTTCCTTGGATTAATTTGTCATATGTGTTTAGTTAAAATTGCTTTGGGCTTACAATCTGGTCTCTTTCCTGGAATAGAAGTGTCCCTTGTCCTCATACACAGCCTAGTCCAAAGCTCTCAGCAAGGGCTTATTGTGGGGGCTGGTGGTGGGCACCGAGGAAAGGTACCCGGGCAGCATGAGCCAGACTCACTGCTGACTTTATGACATCACGGGGTTGCTGGGAAGTGAGGCACCTGCCTTTCTAACACCAGACTCAATTGTGCGCCCTCAGCACTGACACAGCCATTAAAGAGAATGAAGTAATGCCATTTGCAGCGACATGGATGGACCTAGAGGTTATCATCCTAAGTGAATCAAGTCAGAAAAATAAATACCAACATGATATCACTTATATATGGAATCTAGAAAAAATAATACAAATGAATTTACTTACAAAACAGAAATAGACTCACAGACATAGAAAGCAAACTTACAGTTACCAAAGGGGAAAAGAGGAGAGGGATAAATTAGAAGTTTGGGATCAACATATACACACTAATATATATATATATATATATATATATATATATATATATATATATGTATGTATAATAGATAACTAATAAGGACCTATTGTGTAGCACAGGGAACTATCCTCAATATCTTGTAATAACCTATAATGGAAAATAATCTTGAAGTATGTCTATTTATCAATACAAATGTATAAATATATGACTTCCAGGTGGCTCAACGGTAAAAGAATCTGCCTGCAGTGCAGGAGATGCGGGTTCCATCCCTGGGCCGGCACGATCCCCTGGAGAAGGGCATGGCAACCCCACTCCAGTATTCTTGCCTGGAGAATTCCATGGACAGAGGAGCCTAGTGGACTATAGTCCATGGTGTTGCAAAGAGTCAGACACCACTCAGCAACTGAGCATGGACATGTATATATATAACTGAATCAGTTTGCTGTACACCTGAAACTAACAACATTGTAAATCAACTATGATGCTTCAAGCAACAATTTTTTAAAAAGGTGAGAGCAGAAGCATGAAAGAAGAACCAAATTTTACTGAAAATTATGAAATCCGACTGCCCTTCCTAAGAGCTTTCAGAATTCACAGTGAAAAGCAGCATCTGTGCACCCCGTGTCTCACCCGAGCCCCGCTGACACTAAGCCTGGTTAGGGGCCGAGCTTCTCTCGGGGAACACGAGTCACTGGGTGCGTGGAGGAAGCAGCTGTGGACAGGAGCTCTTGTGAGCTCCTGAGCATCATGGTGTCGCATCAGCTAAGCACCGGCCCCTAAGCTGCAGCCCCGCTGGGCTGGGCTGGGAGGAGCTAGCATCTCAGGAAGGCGTGACTCCACATGACGTCCATCTGCTGGAGCCTCCATGTTGATCTTCTCTTCTAATGACTCTGCTCAGAGGACATACTTGCCACTTGCATATCGCTGGCTTGGCTCCTTAATCCCTGAAGGGCCCCGGCAGGAGTTGTCTTGTACATCTGTGAACGCCAGGAACTCAGTGCCATTCAGCCAGCCATAGTGACCTTTCGGATACAGAGATGATTTCAAAATGGCTCATGGAAGGTAGCATTCAGCAGTTATGATAGTATGCACAGAATTTCCATTAACACCTTAATGATCATCTCTTGCGTAAAAGGAGAAAAAGCACTGGTTCGTTAGGCTTTGGTGGCAGCTCTTGGAGCTGAAGAAAGCAGGGAGGACAGCCTGGCTCACAAGGAGGGTGCCAACTGCCTATCCCCCTTGTCAAGGGTCACATCCCATGACTCCAGCCCCCCGGGAAGGGAGAGGGAAAGGGCCCCAGGGCTGACAGACTAAAGCTCAAGGTTCCTGCCTCAGCTCTGTGTTATGAGTCTGCATGACAACAGTCTCTTTGAGCCTCGACTTCTCCATCTGTGGAATGGGGTCATAGTACTACTTGCTGGATATGTTGCAAAGATTCAGGAGGAGGTGGTTTTGTTGGTTTGTTTGTTATTTTTTCTATTGCATCTCCAGCACTTATCTTTTAACTCGAAGTTTGTATCTTTTGGCCACCTTCACCCATTTTACCCACTCCCCACCCTCCACCTCTGGCAACCAGCAGTCTGTTCTGAGTTTGATTTTTTATTTTTAGATTCCACTTACCTGAGATCATACAGCATTTGTCTTTCTCTGACTTATTTCACTTAGCATAATATCGTTGAGATCCATCTCTGTCGTTGCAAATGGCAGAGTTCCCCTTGTTATTATTACATAGTGGAATAGTACTCCGCTATGTAAATATACACGTTTTCTTGTTCCATCAGTGAACAAAAGTTGTTTCCATGTCTTGGCTATTGTGAATAATGCTGCAGTGAATAGGTGGGTGTAGATAGGAGGAGGTTTTGAAACCTGAAAATTGCTACTTTTTTTTTTTCAATCATTCTTTCAAAAGCAATATACATCTATTTAAAAAATTGATCAGAGATTAGCTGAAATAAGAAATTAAAAATAACTTAATCCCATCACCTGTTTTTTTCATGCATACAGGTTTATTTATTTATTCCTTCCTTTCTAAAATGGGATTATATTGTGCATACTGTTTGCTAATCATTTTTTAAAAACTGAAGACTATATGAGCACAGCTTTCCAAGCCATTAACTATTTTTCCTATAACTTTAAATGATTGTACAATATTCCATTGCGTGTTTGTAGCATGATCTATCCAACCCGCTCCCTAGTGTTTGACACCCATGTGGTTCTTTCTCTGTTTTTCTCTCTGTATCTTTCCTCCTTCCTTCTCCTCCCTCCCTATCCCTCTTGCCCCTCCCCACCCCCTCCTTCTTCCTTCTTCTTCCTCCCTCCTTCTTGGAAGTTACAAATGATGCTGCTGGTTGCTTCTCCCACTGCTGTGCAGCTCCAGGAGCAGCCACATGGCCAGTTTGGCTCACCACATCCTTTTCGGGGATTCTGGATCCAGACCAAAAGGATGCAGAGAAGGATGACAGGGCCAGAGTTCCTTCATTCTAGACGTGGTGCTGCCAGGCAGTCCGTGCGACTAAAGCTGTTTGCATCTTCCACTTCAGCCCTCATTCCTCAGCACACTCTCCCCTTCGTCCTGCAATCCTGCAGGAGCTTGCAAAGCTCTTTGATGAATTTCCTTCTTGCCTAAGGTACTCATTGGCCATTTCTGCTGTTTGTTATCAAAAGATCTCCTGCAAATTCAATCTTTAATTGTAGATTTTACAGTACTAACCTGACTTCTTAATGTTTTAAGTTAATCAAAGGAATAGCCTATAGACATTAAAATTAAAGTCAAGTCTATAATCTTGTTTATACCAGGATTGAGCTTTGTCTTCTCCTTTCTGAATACATATTTGCCTCTGGAATTAGTAAACTTTAGTAATTTTTTTTTTTTTTGGCCTGCCAAGTAAATTGATATTTGTTTAATTTGCCAACAATCTATTAGTGTCTTGGCTGGAAACTGTTGGGAAGAAGTTTCAGCCCAGACCCAGTTTTTATTGGCTCTTTCTGAACCTCAGAAAACAAAGATTTACTATCAGTTTTATGGAAGCGCTGGCACAACCATAACTATGATAAGGCAGATGGTACAGTTGTAAAATATATGTGTATGTGAGCATGCTAAGCAGCGCAGTTTGGTAAATAGACGTTCGGATCGCCTAGGGGAGAGAGGAACTTCGATGTGGCATGGTTTCTGTTTATCTGTATGGCCTCACAGAGCAAGTGACAGGGTGATGCTCCCTTCCACTCTCTTGTCTGGTTTTCTTGAAGAATCCACAGCCCTCCTTCCTTGGAGTCCTCTTACTTTTCTCCCAGGCCAAGAGTTTATGGGAGGGGAACTCTCTGGAATGGTGGCCTTCAGGAATCCACCAAGGACCAGCCCATGGCTTCCAACTCAGAACCAAGTGATGCCAATGACAGTGAAGGGTGCTTTTCTTCACTCCCTGTCTTGCTCTGATTGGTGGGAAGGATGGTACCCACTACAGCAGAAAAGAGTCTAGTCACTACGAAACTGTGTCAGAGAATCAGACTGGTTTGGGCTTTAGAAGGTGGTAGACCTAGTTTTCAGAGAAGGCAATGGCACCCCACTCCAGTACTCTTGCCTGGAAAATCCCGTGGATGGAGGAGCCTGGTAGGCTGCGGTCCATGGGGTCGCTAGGAGTTGGACACGACTGAGCGACTTCCCTTTCACTTTTTACTTTCATGCATTGGCGAAGGAAATGGCAACCCACTCCAGTGTTCTTGCCTGGAGAATCCCAGGGGCAGGGGAGCCTGGTGGGCTGCCGTCTATGGGGCCGCACAGAGTTGGACACGACTGAAGCGACTTAGCAGCAGCAGCAGCAGCAGACCTAGTTTTGAACCCAGCTCAGCCATTTTGACTTTGAATAATTGATCTACCCTAGTATTGAACATGTTCTCCAAACAGTTTCCTCACCTGTAAATTCTTCCAAATTAATGTAAGAATTTATGAGCTTTGATGGCTTGGTATGTAGTAAGTACTCTTTAATGGTGGCCATCATATTTTTTAATAATTATATCCATATTTGCCAATAAGATATTTTGGGGTTTAAAGAACTCCATAAGCTTCAAGTAATAAATCTATTGAAAGACTACATATGGGAATTAGAAAAACAGGAATTCTGGCCCTCATTTTACACTCAGGAAAGTGTGAAGTACTTAACAAGCAGGGTCAGGGGATGCCTGCGTGTCTGAGCCTCGCAGAGCATGAAAATGGATTATCCTTAAAATTCCACTCTGTCCGCTTTGGCCAGGAAAGAGGTGATGCGGTGCCAGCTTCAGAATTAGCTTTCTTGACAGCTTTCTCTTTCCACCTCTTAAAATGCTCACTCCTGGGAGATTTCCTCTTAGAGCCAGCTGCCACACTGTGAATGCCAAAGCCCCATGGAGGTATTTCAGTTCACAGCCTCACCTAAGCAGCACTGTCCACAGCTGGCCACATGAATGCATCAACTTGAATATTCCAAACCAGCCGAATCTTCACATGATGCAGCCTCAGCTGACATCGGATGAATTGCATGAGACATGCCACACGAAACTAGACAGCTGAGTGTGGCCACGCCTAAGAACCCTGAGAGATAATCGTGAGTGATTTCAAGCTGCTGAGTTTTGGGGTGGTTTGTTGTGCCAGAGTAGAGGAACTGGAACAACACCAACCTTGGATACACCACGAAGTGAATGTCTCCATCAAAGGGAGTGAATGTCAACTCTCATGCTCTCAGGATGGCGGGAAACGCCTCCTACTTGCTGCCTGCTTTACGGCGTAGTAGGTAGTTTGCCTGTGGTTAATGCCTTCACAGACCCATGAAGTCATGAGTTTAGTTACCACTTTCTTTTCTCTCTTCCTACTTCCCAGGACTTCTCAGAAATAGTCTGGCTCCTGCTTCTCAGACAGAAGCTGGACTTCTTCCTTTTTCTAAAATCTGGCTCTTCTTCTCGGTATCATGTCCTTACATCCATGCTTTTTTCCTGTTTACTCGTCTCTTCCTGTTTTCTGGTCTTGCCCTGGTTTCCAGCTGGTCCTGTCCTCACTCTGAGTCTACTGTCCTCTCTTTGGTTTCCCTGCCAGTAATAACGTCTCAGGTTGCTTCCTGATGTCTCTCCAGTCTCTGTTTCAGTGCCATGATGGAGACTCCCAACCCTCATTCTCTGTGATCTGAGACTGTCAGTCAAGGTCCCTCTCCCAAACCCTCGACCAAAGGTAAGCCATGGGATCAAATATAGGCAAGACTCTTTCTCTCCTGGGACTCTGAGTCTTCCGGGGGCAGTACTGATAGAAGATGGTGAGTATTGAGTGCAGACGCTGGACTGCAGTGTCCATTTCTTCCTGCTACCTGCATTGGGAGAGCTGCCTCTCCCAAGGGCTGCCTGCTTACTTCTTTCCTTTAGCTTTATGAAGGTTCTTTATGAAGTAACTGTTCTTCCAAGAGGTAATTTTACATGTGAATCAACCAGAACTGTTTTCTGTTGTCTGGCATGAATTATTTCCTTCCTCCTCCCTCTTTTATTTTTTCTCTTGTTCACTCCCCTCCCCTCTTAGTTCTCTTTCTATTTATTTCTAATTCTCTAATTGTCTCTTCTCATAGACGTGCATATACAAGAATTTTCTCTCTCTCCACCATTTCTTCCTCCTTCAGGGTCTGCTTCTTTTCTTTTTATAATTAAATTGTTTTAAAATTGCAGTCTTCTGGGCCTTGCTCATGCCCAATCAATTCCGCATGGGCCCTGCTTCCCCGGCTGGTGGGCAATGGGGTTACAATGAAGCTGTGAGTCTCCGCCATGTCTGTGAATTTGCCAAGCCAGAGTTTCATCCCTTCCAGCTCCCTCCCAGGATGGTTTCAGGCTGTTGAAGAAAGCAATGGCCATTTCTTGCTGCATTTCTCAGCTTTCCAAGTTCCAAATCTCTCCTGCTGGGTTTGCGGCGGTGTTTGTACAAGCCTAGCATTAATAGGACACATATTTGGTGCTGCTTTTGGGATGGGGTGTTTTAGAAATCTGGCAGATGGGCTTGTGTTGAAATAACTTTGGAGTGGAAATAGGAGGTCTGGATGCCAGTCCCAGGCTGAATGGCAGACGGCCTCCACGCTCTTCACCACTCCATATGCTGCCTCTCACGGGCGTCTGCCTGCATCTGCTCCTCCTTTATTTGCCAGTGTTGGTCCTGGTCACAGCTGCACAGAAAGGTAGGTCACAGAATCCTCTGGAGAGAGCTCCCAGGTCCATTTCCGAAGGATTTCTTAGGATGGAGACGGCAAGTGATAGAAAGGCCACTTGGGAGAGTCTGGATTGGGGAGATTTATACAAAGCTTCCTTGGTGGCTCAGATGCTAAAGAACATGCCTGCCAGTGCAGGAGACCCAGCCTCGATCCGTGGATCAGGAAGATCCCCTGGAGAAGGAAGTGGCAACCCACTCCAGGCAACCCACTCTTGCCTGGAGAATTCCATGGACAGAGGAGCCTGACGGGCTACAGTCCATGGGATCGCAAAGAGTCGGACACAACTGACTCAATAACAATACCATACATATAGCATGAAGCAGACATTGTTACTGCCCTGCCTGTACTCACTTGCCACTCACCACTCCAGTGTGCCATCCTGGTAGCATCCCACTGCTGGAACCTGAGAATGCCCAGGGACTTTTGCTGGCTGCGGGGTGTGCTTGGTCTGTGAGGACTGTGAGGGCAGACAGGAGTGCAGAGAGGTTTACCTGGAGCAGCCCTGAACCAGTGACACATGGATGTTGGTGGATAAATACCGCAGTTCTCCCGCCCCTGGGATTCCGTGAGAGGTGTTCCATACACCTCCATACGTAGAGGCATTCCAGACCCCAGAGGCCAGCCGTGGGATGGAGCCCCCGTTGTCCGCAGTGGGGACCTGCTCATCAAAGCCCCCTCTAGCAGCTGCCTCCATCTGTCTCACTCCCCATTCCTTTCTGGTGGCCCCTGAGGTCATCCTTTCCCTGGTAAAACACTGTCTGGGAGAATCCAACCCCAAAAGAGGATTTTCAAACTGCAGAGCCAATAGTTGGCAAGCCAGAGCGATGCTCCTAGGATAGAAAAGAGACAGTGAAAAACGGAAAACTCAAGTTGGCCCCTGGAGTGCCTCTTCATCAGTTACTGTGTGTATGTGGGGGGAAGAGAGATGGTGGGTTGCAGATGGAAATACTGTGAAAATGACTCTGGATGAGGATACACGCTAGAAACTAGACTTCAGTACCTTTGAGTTCAACAAATCACTCAACTTTCTCTGTTGAGTTTCTTTCTGAAAATAAATGGCCCAACTGACCTCAGCAGGTGCCATGGTATGAAAGCAGGAACTGAAAGCCATGAACCTTCTTAGCCTATTGAAAGATGGTGTCAGGGCATTCAGGTTTTTTCCTTATAAAGGTCTCATTTGTTTTTATGGTGAAATGGTTTTGATGACAGTTTCTAAAACGCCAGCATTATGCACTAAGTGTTTGCCATGAATAGCGCTGATTTTCTACAGCTACGTTCGTTATAAATTCACAGACATAAAAAGTGCCATAGTGATGAACGCGCATGTCCTAAGCTCTGAAATCATGAAAGTTTAATGGCTGCACTTTCGTTGCCCTGGGTCTTGTTTCCATTGTTGCTGTTCAGTGCCTATTTAACATGCTCAAAGCATCCACAATTGAACAAGCTCATCCTTACAAGACAGCTTGTTTTTCACTGTGCTCAGGGCTGGGACTTTGGGCTTTTGATCTTTCTTGCCGCTGCACCGTGGACCAGGTTATGAGTTTTATTCCAATATCAGCAGGCTGTTGTGGGACAGTGATATTTTATGCCGGGTCTCAAGCATGTGATAGGTTAGTTTGCAGATCAAGATTTAGGAGTACGGACTCAGAAATTCAGTATTTTTGGTTTCTTCCAGGATGATTCTGGGGAATGGGTCTGAAGAGTAGAGAGGGAAGAATGGTTGGCCTAAGACCCACAAGGAAAGGATAGAAAAGTGATAATGCTATGGGTTTCTCCATGATTGCTTTATTCAATTTCACAGCAATCCTCTCTGTGTATTCATTATGTCCATTTTTATGGATGAGGACCCTCAGGTTTAGAGGAGTGAAGTGACCCGCCTGAGATCACACCACGCATGAATGCAGAGCTGGGATGCCAGCTCGGTCATTCGTCACTCTGTCCTATGGCAGTGATTAGATATTTGAAGATAAGTAGCATGTAGGAACTTGTAGAACCCAACTTGTGTGGGGTCATGAAAGTAACTCCCAACTTTTAGGTTCTAGGATGGGCTAGGAAATGATGAGCCTCACCCAAAGTATTTTATTTGTGTTCTTATGATAGGACTAGTTTACCTCCCAAGTAAGATGCTTCTAAAGTCATGAATGGTCTTCATGGTGATGCCATTTGAGACCTTCATTGGAGATCCGCTGGGACCTTCACCGCGTTGATTTCAGCACAGCCGGCCTTAACCTGGGTAGCTTCTTTGGGGAAGTTTCCTACATGCAACTGATCTTGTGGCATGTGGATTCTTTTTGGTTCCCTTCCCAGCATACAGATTCCAAGGTCGATCCATGGAAGTTTTTGGGGGGCTAATGAACCTTGGGCTTCCCCAACTGGTGTTGGTGCTCCATGGAGGACCACAGTAATCATGCATCTCCTCATCTACACCTTGCAGGTAGCCTGCATACCCCACACCATTCACCTGCAGACCTCAGTCTTACTATCATGTAGGTTATCTCCTGAGAGCGTAAGCTTGTTGAATAAGGCATAATGATGGTCAATTTTGGTCAGGATGTCCCTGTTCCAGAGTGGATGGCAATAGTTGTCTCCATGAACTTGAGGAAAAGGCTTATTCTCAGGTGTAAGTATTGCAGTCTGGTCAATGAAACTACGTATTGTCTTATATGTAGTCTTATATGTCTTATATGTAGTCTACAAAGACCCATTTAGAATAAATAATAATAGTAATAAAAAGTTTTTGAATAGCTTGGGAGAAAAGTGGATTATTTGTTTTAACCTATGTGTATGTGTATATGAGTGTTTGTGTGTGTTGGTGTATCTGTCTCTCATACATGTCCAGGTATGTGTGTTCAGTTGCTCAGTCATGGCTGACTCTTCTCGAACCTATGGACTGTAGTCCACTAGGCTCTTCTGTCCATGGAATTTTCCAGGCAAGAATACTGGAGCCAGTTGCTATTTCCTACTCCACGATATCTTTCCGACCCAGGGATTGAACCTACGTCTCTTGTGTCTCCTGCATTTACAGGAGGATTCCTTACCACTGCACCGCCTGGGGAGCCCACATGTGTATGCACACACATGAGCACATTTACACACATATATGTATAGGTATATATGTACATAAGAGAATCAGATCTGGGACTTCCCTAGTGGCCCAGTGGCTAAGACTCTGCACTCGCAATGTGGGGGCCTGAGTGCAATTCCTGGTCAGGGGAATAGACACACGTGCTGCAGCTGAAAGATCCAGCGTGCTGCAATCAAGACTGAAGATTCCATCTGCCAAAAGTAAGACCCAGCACAGCCAAATAAAATCTTAATAATTTCCTTTTAAAAAAGAGAGAATCAGACCCCTCTGCATGTATCTTATGAGCTGTGGTCTTCCAGGTGTCAATTTGCCTGAATGGCTTCCCCACCAGAGGAGAGAGGAGAGGACATGCTGCTGCTGCTGCTAAGTTGCTTCAGTCGTGTCTGACTCTGTGCGACCCCATAGACAGCAGCCCACCAGGCTCCCCCGTCCCTGGGATTCTCCAGGCAAGAACACTGGAGTGGGTTGCCATTTCCTTCTCCAATGCATGAAAGAGAAGAAAAGTGAAAGTGAATCGCTCGGTCGTGTCCGACTCTAGCGACTCCATGGACTGCAGCCTACCAGGCTCCTCCATCCATGGGATTTTCTAGGCAAAAGTACTGGAGTGGGGTGCCATTGCCTTCTCCGAGGAGAGGACATAGAGGGGTCTTTATAAGTGATCCAGCTCCTCCCAAGACTCCAAAAAAGCAGGAGAAGCTATTTTCACAAGAGATCCGGGGAGACCTGGCTGTGGAAGCAGGGCTGGGGTCCCCAGGTGATGAGGGGTGCCATGGATTGACAGAAGGGCTATGTCTCCTACTGTCTCTTGCACCCAGACGTGGTTCTGGCCACAGGAAAAGTCAGAATGGTGTCCAGTGCCTGGCAGTCAGGGAAGAGGATCTCAAGAAAAAGAGAGTCTCCAGATGGCACCTGTTTGGATCAAGGGCTTCCTCAAATAAGCTTTAAGGAAGGTCAGAGATTTTGTTTTAAACTCAGGGATTACGACTTCCCTGGTGGTCCAGTGGATAGGATTGCAGGTAGCCTGCATACCCCACACCAGTGGTTAGGTTAGGTTGATCTCTGGGAGCCAAGATCCCACACACTGAGGAGCAGTTACGCCCCTGAGCCACAACGAACTGAGCCTGTGCTGCAGAGTTGATGAGCTGCAACTGCAGAAGAAGCCTGTGTGCCGCAATAAAGACCCAGCACAGCCATCAGTGAATAAATATAAATAAATAATAACCTTAGAAGTTAAGGAAAAATACGGGCTCTGTCATTCTTTGGGGCTTCTGTGACTCTTCCAGCAGGCTGATTGTGGTGGGCAGAACTGTCGTCCTCCCCTGCCCCCACTCAGACCGTGAAGATCCTCTAATCCCTAGAACCTGTGGATGTGTTACGTCACTTGGCCACAGTGAGTTCAGGTTGCAGATACCATTAAGGTTGCTGGTCAGCGGACTTTACAGTAGAGAGAAGAGATTAGATTACCTCGATGGGCTCAATCTCATCACCTGGAGATCCGAGAAGGTGCCATGAGCCGCCTCAAGGAGCCAGGAACAGCCCTCAGGTACAGCCAGCGAGAAAACAGGGACCTCGCTACAACTTCGAGGAGCTACATTCTGTTAGCAACCCAAATGGACAGAAACCAGATTCTCCCCTAAAACTTAGAGGCTTCAGAAAGGAACGCAGCGGCTGACCTCTGGATTTCAGCCATGCCTGCCAGACTTCTGACCTGCAGAGCTGTGAGGCAATTTGCGCTGCTTCAGATGGTGAGTTTGTGGTGCTTTGTTATGAAAACAAATATATATATATATATAAAACTGTCTCTCCTCATCTTTAAAAACTTCCTTCCGAATGCCTCCCAATATAAGACCATCTTACAATAAAAGATCTTTCCAGTCTTTTATTCAAATAACACTTTGAAGTTCTATTTCTCTGGTGTCTTTTACCTTTTATTTAGTATTAGCTGGAAATTTGATTCTTGCTTCTTCATTTATCAGTTGAAATTTTTCTACCAACACATATTTTGGCAGTTTTTAATCTTATGGCTTTTTTGTTTGTTTTTACCTTAAAAGACTGTTCTAACTCCCTATATTAGGTTTGTTGAAGGGGCTGTAAACCTGAAAAGTTGTACAATCTCAAGTGACTGTAGAAATATAAGTACAAATAATGAGTTGTTTTGATCTGTCATTCGGGGAAAATTAAGAGATGTGTATTATGAAGTGTTGATGAGTGTGAAAAGAAGTGTGCCCTTTTATCCACAGTTAGAGGGAATGTAACCCTGCAGACTCTCTTATGGAAAGGCAGCATGACAGTATTTTCATAAATGGAAATGCGAATTCCTTTTGACCGAGAGATACACATAAAGATAAAGATGTCTATTCTGGTCTTTGAGGTTGTATAAAATTGGAAACTGTGATAAATGGGCATAAAAGCAGATCAGAGAAAGACCGCAGAGAGGAACTGAGGAGGGGCATGCAGCCCTTGTGTCTGAAAATATGTGAATTTTTTATCTTTTACAGAATCTGACCTTGATCCCTAAAGTAACGTTAGAAGGAAAGAATTTCCAGGTTCTTTTCCCAGAGAAATCCAGGTCTCTACTTCTACTTTATAAAGTCAAAACGAACCCAGTAGGCTGTCAAACCCCAAAAGTTCAGGCAGCAGGTGGACGATTTAGTCATGGAGCTGGCTGGTTAGTTATTTGGGTAATTGAATTTCAGCCATCACGGATAATGTAATCCAGTTTAATTTGCAAAAATGTCATGTCTGGAGACAAATCAGAAGAAAAACATTTGGTAATGGCGGGAACGTCATTGGAGAGACTTACTTTGTGTTATGAGCTGTCTGTAGGAACCAACCCTTTCACAGTATAAGCGCCTAGATTGAAAAGATGTGATTAAGAACCTCAGCAATCTGGTGTGTGTCATTGATGTTAGTGTTATATAATGCATTTTGCTAATATATTTATGAAATGTTTGATTTAGAAGTCCATTTGCCCCTTGTCAAAAGCATCTGGGAATGCCTTCATTTTCAATTTGTTTACTGGAATAATAATTTGATTTGGGTTTTCCCATTTGGCAAGTTTTTCTGATCCCAATAACATCTCTAACTACACCACATGGTAGGTGCCTATTCTGGAAATTTTGAGCTTCTTTTCAACTATTGGATATGGCAAATGGCCCACCATTTGTCAGCTTAAACATGTTGGCTTTGAAAAGGGGCTGCAAGTAAAAATTGTATTTATCTCCTTGGATCTATGACCAAACACCTTTCTGCTTGTATCATCTTTTCTTAGTCTCAGCTGTGACCACTGCTTGTTTAGAAGATTTGGGCATGACTTGTGGACTACAGGGAGAGCCCAGCTGATATTTACTAGCTTGGTGTCTTCTGGAAGGAAACTCAACATCAAAAAAGGGCTATATGGAGACTCTCAAGTGATATGGGAGGGGAGTAGACATTGTATCAAAAAGTACACATGTGGCTGGAACTCAAATATGGTTTGTTTCAGAGAGACCTACAGATGCTTGGGTTCTAGATACAGAGACCGGAATCCTGGAACACACTGGGGCATGAGGATCTCTTTGGTGACCCCACTAAGGTACAATTAACTTGATGCCCTTTGGGCAAGATTTCAGACCAATAGTACTTTGTGGCTCGGTGTCAGAGGGCTGTTGGACCAGGCAGGACCACAGAGATGCCTCTTGGGATTTTTGAACACTTACTGGAAGTGTAAGAGACTTGGGAGTCTCTGCAATAAATAGTATTGACTTGCTGAATTTAGATGCAAGCTGATGGTCACCCCGGCACTATGACACACATCTGCACTCACATGCTAGTGATGATTGATTGCACTTGGCCTTCACAGTAAGCCTTGGATGTGGACTCTCCACTGAAACAGTCCTTTCACAGTGGTTTGTTTTTGCCAACAATTAAATCCTGCCATTATCAATATGGCAGAATAAAGATATGCGTACAGTAGGAACCTCACTGTGAATGTAACCCCTGGGTCCTTTCTGACCCAGCAGAATCTGGCCACTGGAGTGCTCATCTGGTGTCCTCAAGATCATCTCATTATTCAATGGTATTTGTGAATTATTCCCTAGAAGTCATAGGGTGGAGATAAAAGTAAATGGAGAAAATGATGACCTTTCATTTAGAAGTTCAACTATATTAGAAAAAATTTTCAGAACCTAAAGGCCAATTGTCAATATGTAGTAAAGTGACGAGTTATAATTGTAGACTTGAGATAGGTTTCCAGAAATAACTCAGTGAAGTTATATCATTGTCACCAATTCCAAGTCCCTAGAAACTTTTTAAATTTGCCCAGGAAATGCTCTGGATAAGGCAATGGCACCCCACTCCAGTACTCTTGCCTGAAAATCCCATGGACGGAGGAGCCTGGTAGGCTGCAGTGCATGGGGTCGCTAAGAGTCGGGCACAACTGAGCAACTTCACTTTCACTTTTCACTTTTGTGCATTGGAGAAGGAAATGGCAACCCACTCCAGTGTTCTTGCCTGGAGAATCCCAGGGACGGGGGAGCCTGGTGGGCTGCCACCTATGGGGTCACACAGAGTCGGACACGACTGAAGCGACTTAGCAGCAGCAGCAGCAGGAAATGCTCTGAATCTTGCATCCCTTCTCCACCTGAGTCCTCAGCCAAATCTGCTTTTCACATAGGTTGTCTTTCTTTCAACCTATGTCGGAACCTTGATAATCACACAATATCTGTCTTCACATGTGAGGTCTCTGTAAGTATGAGGGTAGCCTGGGGGGTCATTGAGCCAGGCAGGGACATCACCAGGCTGCCCATCTTATCAGAGTGTCTACAGGCTGGGCTCTTTGAGAATTACAGGCTAACTCTTAAGTCCTCAGGAGCCTAAGTTTCTTACCTTAGGTCTTTGCCAAAGCATTTTGTGTGCTTAGGTTGTTCTACAGGTAGAGATAGAATATTACTTCTTCCTGGGAAACACATCCTTAGACAAGCACCCAGTTATCCAAATAATTTCCCTTGGCCTTGGTCTTCCTATCTGGAGAATGCATGAAACTGATTTTCCTCCCAGAGGTTTTTGTATGTGATGCTTACATGAGATCGAAGACCGAGGACTCTAAGACCTCTCACGTTGGACTGCTCTGATTGTGTCCATGGGAACCACCCACCCAAGTTGTGTCCATGAGAGTCACTGATCCAAACGTGCTGGTTCTCAATGTAAGTGGGAAAGAGGGCTTGAAAAACTCACCCTGTGGGAGTCAGGTTTAATTGTAAGCACATGGATAGTATTGGAAGCAAGCTGTACTTCCATAATGACCTAGAGATAAAGTTTCCATGGAGGAAGAGATGTCAGAGGCACAGACTCTGCCCTCCCAGGAAGGATGAGGGATGTCTACTAGCTGGATCTGGCCTGGTGCTATGCACAGTTGCTCAGTCGTGTCCAACTCTTTTCAATCCCATGGACTGCAGCCCTTCAGGTTCCTCTGTCCATGGGATTCTCCAGGCAAGAATACTCGAGTGGGTTGCCATGCCCTCCTCCAGGGGATCTTCCCAACCCAAGAATTGAACCCAGGTCTCCCTCATTGCAGGTGGATTCTTTACCAACAGAGCCACCAGAGAAGCCCGGATCTGGCCTTAGACCACTGTTAACCACTGAGCTGCACAGTGACATCTGTCACCCGGCTTCTTTCACTCATTTCTGAGACCAGGCCACCCTCCAGGCCAATCCCACTGGCATCTATGGGGTGGGACTCAGGCAACTCTGCTGTTAGAGCTTCTCAGGGGATTTGCATGTGGAACCAAAGTGAGAACCACTGCTTGGGTCCCTGTTCTTCTCCCCTTGTGGTCCGCGGAGCAGCAGCAGCAGCCACTCCTGGGAGCTGGTTAGAAAGGCAGAACTTTGGCCCTACTCCAGACCTACTGAATCAGAAACTACATCTTAACAAGATCCCCATGTAGTTCTTATCGTCCTTTTGTGCAATCTAGTAACAAGGTTTCTCAGAAGAAGGAAAAAAACAGGAGAAAAAAAGGCCCTGTATATTTTTAATCTTAATGTGATAAAGTGAAAATGACTCCTGTGTTATTACACAATAATATGTTTAAAAACTACTTAAATACTTAAAATAAAATTTTGAGTTTGGAAGGCTGCCGTTTGCAGGCAAAATGTGATTCTGTAGTCCAGACAATAGTTGAAGATAAATGGCAAGGATTGGGCTTTTCGGCTTAAGGATGCTCCTGAAAGCATCTCACATATAGGACACAAGGTAGAAAAGAATTGTGTTGTGATTTTTTTTTTCTGTAAAGGCCTCCATTGGGGGAGGCATTGCTTTTTCAAGAAGGACTTTAAAATGAGAGAGGTTGAATATAAAAAAGGTGATTGAAAACAATAAATGAAGGCTTTGCCGTTTGTAGGAACACAAATATAGACAGAGGTGAACTGTATTTTCAAAGCAAAGAAAAATAATATTCACTCTGGTGAGTGGAATTTACATAGATCTTGATCAAATATGTTTTAAGTTTAAGACTTGGGCACAGCACACAGCCTCGTTACACAGAGTGCTGGCTCTTTGAAAGAGCGGAAAAGAGAAGTCAGGAGCAACTGAGAGTAAGCACACAGAAAGATAAACACCCAGATTAGGGAAGGGCTAGGCTGGTGAGAGGAAAGGAGCTCTCGCTGTTGGGCACCAGGCCAGGTGCCCCAGAAGCAGAGGCGGCAGGCTGATGGAGCCCTTGGGGTAAGCTCCTTGCCTGCAATATGGTCATGGCTGTGAACTCAGACCGCTTTGCTTTCTCTGTGATCCAGGTCATCTGGACGTTCTTGAGGATCTTGGTGAACAGCATCACATTTTCACTTGAGGCCCAGAACCTACCTTGCCACTTTTTAGTGATTTTCAAAACAGCAGAATGATATGTTATCCATTCGCCTCCTCTTCTTCCTTCTTCCCTTGCTTGTCACTTCCTTGTTTTCTGGCTTCTTAAACCATAGCCTTCATTTAGAAATCAGCAGCAGAAAAGCTGTTTCCTTATCACAGCATTCCAGGATTCCCATCAATCCTGCAGTGAAAATTTAAGCATCATTTTCGGGCAGGAAACTTGTCAACTTGCCTGACAGCAAGAGAGATGATGTTTCCAAGATTCTTCCTGACTATTGAGATGTTATAGCTGTGATAAGACCCAGCATCCCAGTGCTTTACTTATTTAGTGTGTTTACCGTCCCAGGGCTGTAACATGAAGGTTCATTTTGGTTTTATAGAAACTTCCTGACTTGAATGTCCTTGGCTAACGGTCAAGGGCAATTTGCTCATAGACATATCAGGGTCTTCAGTTAAACTCCTCAAGCTCGTCTCCATATACTAAACCTAACCTAGACTTGCCTGTGAGTGTCCAAGAGTCTCTGGTGGAGGCATGGGTTGGCAACGGCCTGCTTCAGGGTTGGGGCACTGAGTACAGCATTCTTATCTCTCCTTGCTACTCTTTGGAACTCTGCATTCAGATGCTTATATCTTTCCTTTTCTTCTTTGCTTTTCGCTTTCCTTCTTTTCACAGCTATTTGTGAGGCCTCCTCAGACAGCCATTTTGCTTTTTTGCATTTCTTTTTCTTGGGGATGGTCTTGATCCCTGTCTCCTGTACACTGTCATGAACCTCCGTATATAGTTCATCAGGCACTCTATCTATCAGATCTAGTCCCTTAAATGTATTTCTCACTTCCACTGTATAGTCATAAAGGGTTTGATTTAGATCATACCTGAGTGGTCTAGTGGTTTTCTCAACTTTCTTCAATTCCAGTCTGAATTTGGTAATAAGGAGTTTATGATCTGAGCCATAGTCAGCTCCCGGTCTTGCTTTTTGCTGACTGTATAGAGCGTCTCCATCCTTGGCTGCAAAGAATATAATCAATCTGATTTTGGTGTTGACCACCTGGTGATGTCCATGTGTAGAGTCTTCTCTTATGTTGTTGGAAGAGGGTGTTTGCTAAAACCAGTGCATTCTCTTGGCAGAACTCTATTAGCCTTTGCCCTGCTTCATTCACTCCAAGGCCAAATTTGCCTGTTACTCCAGGTATTTCTTGACTTCCTACTTTTGCATTCTGGTCCCCTATAGTAAAAAGGACATCTTTTTTGGGTATTAGTTCTAGAAGGTCTTGTAGGTCGTTATAGAACTGTTCAACTACAGATTCTTCAGCATTACTGGTCGGGGCATAGACTTGGATTACCGTGATATTGAATGGTTTGCCTTGGAAATGAACAGAGATCATTCTGTTGTTTTGGGGATTGCATCCAAGTACTGCATTTTGGACTCTCTTGTTGACTGTGCAAATTTGGAAAATTCAGCAGTGGCCACAGGACTGGAAAAGGTCAGTTTTCATTCCAATCCCAAAGAAAGGCAATGCCAAAGAATGCTCAAACTACTGCACAATTGCACTCATCTCACACGCTAGTAAAGTAATGCTCAAAATTCTCCAAGCCAGGCTTCAGCAATACGTGAACCGTGAACTTCCAGATGTTCAAGCTGGTTTTAGAAAAGGCAGAGGAACCAGAGACCAAATTGCCAACATCTGCTGGGTCATTGTAAAAGCAAGAGAGTTCCAGAAAAACATCTGCCTTCTTGACTACACCAAAGCCTTTGA
Organism: Bos indicus; assembly: GCF_029378745.1. Lineage (NCBI taxonomy): Eukaryota > Metazoa > Chordata > Mammalia > Artiodactyla > Bovidae > Bos > Bos indicus. The sequence goes on along the minus strand of NC_091772.1, from coordinate 9,869,232 downwards.
CTGTCTGGATCACAACAAACTCTGGAACATTCCCAAAGAGATGTGAATACCAGACCACCTGACCTGCCTCCTGAGAAATCTGTATGGCGATCAAGAAGCAACAGTTGGAACTGGACATGGAACAAGAGACTGGTTCCAAATAGGGAAAGGAGTACGTCAAGGCTGTATATTGTCACCCTGCTTATTTAACTTCTATGCAGAGTACATCATGAGAAATGCCAGGCTGGATGAAGAAAAGCTGGAATCAAGATTGCTGGGAGAAATAGCAATAAGCTCAGATATGCAGATGACACCACCCTTATGGCAGAAAACGAAGGACTAAAGAGCCTCTTGATGAAAGTGAAAGAGGAGAGTGAGAAAGTTGGGTTAAATCTCCACACTCAGAAAACTAAGATCATGGCATCCGGTCCCATCATTTCATGGCAAATAGATGGGGAAACAATAAAAACTGTGACAGACTTTATTTTCTTGGGCTCCAAAATCACTGCAGGTGGTGACTGCAGCCATGAAATAAAAGACGCTTGCTCCTTGGAAGAAAAGCCTTGACCAACCTAGGGAGCATATTTACAAGCAGAGGCATTACTTTGTCAACAAAGTTCCATCTAGTCAAGGCTATGGTGTTTCCAGTAGTCATGTATGGATGTGAGACTTGGATTATAAGGAAAGCTGAGCGCTGAAGAATTGATGCTTTTGAACTGTGGTGTTCAAGAAGACTCTTGAGAGTCCCTTGGACTGCAAGGAGATCAAACTAGTCAATCCTAAAGGAAATCAGTCCTGGGTATTCATTGGAAGGACTTATGTTGAAGCTGAAACTCCAATGCTTTGGCTACTTGATGCGAAGAGCTGACTCATTGGAAAATACCCTGATGCTGGGAAAGAGTGAAGGCAGGAGAAGAAGGGGACGATAGAGGATGAGATTGTTGGATAGCATCACCAACTCAATGGACATGAGTTTAGGTAAACTCCGGGAGTTGGTGATGGACAGGGCGTTCTGGCGTGGTGTTGTCCATGGGGTCCTAAAAAGTTGGACACAACTGAGCAACTGAACTGAATTGAACTGAATCTTCTAAACTGCCAGAGACTAGAATTTTCAATACACACACACATACACACACACACACGAAGAGATATGTGTGTGTATATATACATACACATGGCTATCAGTTCAGTCTCTCAGTCATGTCTGACTCTTTGCCATTCCATGAATCACAGCACGCCAGGCCTTCCTGTCCATCACCAACTTCAGGAGTTCACTCAGACTCACGTCCATCAAGTCGGTGATGCCATCCAGCCGTCTCATCCTCTGTCGTCCTCTTCTCCTGCCCCCAAATCCCTCCCAGCATCAGGGTCTTTTCCAATGAGTCAGCTCTTCGCATGAGGTGGCCAAAGTATTGGAGTTTCAGCTTTAGCATCAGTCCTGCCAAAGAACACCCAGCACTGATCTCCTTTAGAATGGACTGGTTGGATCTCCTTGCAGTCCAAGGGACTCTTCCAAGAGTCTTGTCCAACACCACAGTTCAAAAGCATCAATTCTTCAGTGCTCAGCTTTCTTCACAGTCCAACTCTCACATCCATACACGACCACTGGAAAAACCATAGCCTTGACTAGACGGACCTTTGTTGGCAAAGTAATGTCTCTGCTTTTGAATATGCTATGTAGTTTGGTCATAACTTTCCTTCCAAGGAGTAAGTGTCTTTTAATTTCATGGCTGCGATCACCATCTGCAGTGATTTTTGGAGCCCAGAAAAATAAAGTCTGACACTGTTTCCAGTGTTTCCCCATCTATTTCCCATGAAGTGATGGGACCAGATGCCATGATCTTCATTTTCTGAATGTTGAGCTTTAAGCCAACTTTTTCACTCTCCTCTTTCACTTTCATCAAGAAGTTTTTAGTTCCTCTTCTCTCTCTGCCATAAGGATGGTGTCATCTGCATATCTGATGTTATTGATATTTCTCCCGGCAATCTTGATTCCAGCTTGTGCTTCTTCCAGTCCAGCGTTTCTCATGATGTACTCTGCATATAAGTTAAATAAGCAGGGTGACAATATACAGCCTTGATGTACCCCCTTTCCTATTTGGAACCAGTCTGTTGTTCCATGTCCAGTTCTAACTGTTGCTTCCTGACCTCCATATAGGTTTCTCATGCCTATACATGTATATAATATACACATGTTTTATACATACCTATATCTATATATGCATATATATGTAACCATGACTTATTATAAAGATTTCTTTGTGAAACATTTTAAAAAATTATTTTTATTTTTGGCTTTTCATCACTGTGTAATGGCTTTTCTTTAGTTTTGGCGAGTGGGGTCTATTCTGGTTATGGTGTGTGGGCTTCTTGTTATGGCGACCCCTCGTACTGCAGAGCATGGGCTTTAGGCAGGCCAGCTTTAGAAGTTGGGACACACGGGCCTAGATGCTCCAAGGCATGTGGAATCTTCCTGGACCAGGGATCCAGCATTGTCTCCAGCATTGAAAGGAGGATTCTTCACCCCTGGACCATCAGGGAAGCCCGATGTCAATCGTTTTTAAAGTGTTTCATTGAATTTACTACAGTATTGCTTCTGTTTTATGTTTAGGGTTTTTTGGCCACAAGGCATGTGGAATCTTGGCTCCCTGACCAGGGAACAAAACCGCAGCCCCTTCTTGGGAAGGTGAAGTCTTAGTTACTGGACCACCAGCGAAGTCCCCATGACTGTGCCTCTCTCACTCACCGTCATCTGGCTTTCGTGCTGCCCATCCTTCCAGCTGCCCTGTTCTGAGGCTCCATCCTCTCCTTCCTCCTATTCCTTCTCTGCACCACATCAGATGATTGCTTGGCCAGCTGCCCCTTGCTGGCCACATGTGGCCCATCGCCTGCTTCTGTCAGTGAAGTTTTTCAGGAAATACAGCCTCACCCAGTGGCTTCTGCATGGTCAGAGCCCATTTTATTAGCAGAGTGGAAGGGGTTCAACAGAGGTCTGGTCCACAAAAGTCTAAAATGTTTAGGAGGAGTTTGTCAACTCTGTGCTCGTGTCCTGACAACTGTGATGCTGGCCACCCCGGAATGCAGGGGTGCAAGGGCTCCTGTGTGCCTTGTGGTGGCCTTGTCTGTTTCATCTTTTGGTGTCTGCGATTAATTGAAATCACACGGTGTTTCTAGAGGGAGCAGGTCCTGGTTATAGAGCGTCTTGAGGGGAATGATGTCTTGGGCTGACTCATGTTGAGTGATGTAGGTGAACGGACCACAGTGACACCGCACAGGTCCCTGATAGGGATCCTTGAAGAACAGGAGGTTTATTGATTTTGGACGATAGAATTGCTGACCTGCTTGGGATTGTCGCTGCACTTCTAACATCAAGAAGCAAGGAAGCAAAACTACAGAGTGTCACGGAGTCAAGCCATGGAGTGGGTGAACATGGCTGCCTCTCTGCCAGGCTTGGAGACACCAGGAGAGACTGACTGCTGTAGCACGAGCAGCTGTGAAGGCAGCAGTGGCCAGGCTGCCAGGGTCCACTGGAGAGGAGCTCACTCTAGTGCAGCGGCTTGTCTTCCGGGGGACCATAGAGCAGGGAGCCCTAGCCAGGATTCAGAGCCCTTCAGGATGGAGGGTCAGGGCTGGAGAACTTAGGTTGCCCAAACCGGGGGTCTGCATTGAGAGCTTGGGTGTCACGGGGACTTCATTCAGTCACTGGCAAGGTGGGTTAGCCAGGATGTGGATAAGCTTCCCCTACTCAGGTCAGGTCCCCATCTAAGCTCTCAGAGAACCTGGGTTTGAACCAATGATCAGAATCCCGGGAAACTCAGAGCCCAGAGTACTGAGGCACACGGGAGGGGAGGAGTGTGGAGACTACTTTTCTAAAGGGCTCTGAAGAGTCATGGGGCTGAAGCCCTGGGACTGAGCTGGCATCAGCCAGGATGCAGGTGATGAGCAATGTTGCACTGCACTGGTTCCCCTTCGGTTGACTGGAGTGAGGCTTGAGTGGCTCCCTTCTGAAGCTGTGGCCTCTCATTCACCCACCTCCTTGGTTCTCTTAGACCTTGAGCCTCCTGACCTGGAGCCACACCCAGTCCACATGGCTCTCCGAGTGCAGACGTGCTGGGGCCATCTCTTCTCAGGCACCCAGGTGATGCTGAGCTCGGCTCAGCACGTGTGTTCTTGCCTGCCTTCCTCCCCATGTGGCTCATGGTACCACCTGACTTCTAGTCACAAGGCTTGGCCACTGCTTCTCACAAATTCCATTCAAATAGCAACTGAATCCTATCCTTTTAGCCACTCACTCAGGGTCCCATCATTTCTTTCCCGTGTCACCCCTAAAGTGGCCTCGTTGGTCTCTTGCCCTACTGTTCTCCAAGCATCAGCTCAGATGCTCTCATGTCATGAGTTCATCCCCCACCCTCCTTGCCATGAATACTTTTCTCTCCAGGACACAGTCCATGTTTTTAATGGAGCTTCTTCCTGTCCTGCTCTGGTCAAAACTCAGAACCTCTTTTCCAGGCTCACACTCATTCCCTGCCTCTTAGCCGATCCAAGTGCTTTCTTCACACCCAGCTTCTCCTGGAGATAAGCCCTGTCCTCATCACTTGCTTGTCTGTATCCACTGCATCCCCACGGGACTGTCCCACCCTGGGCTTAGGTGCCCAGTATCTCGCATTCACTCTCAGCTCACTGGTTTGGTCTCCCTTAGACCTCACGGAGCTGGAATGCAAGCTCTACTTAGGCAAAATCTTAGTTCTCTTGGTGAGTAGATTCCCTTAGCTGAGAGCCGTGCACAGAGTGGGTGCTCCTTGAATTTATAGAAGGCATACATTTGCAGGGTTCTTTGTAATCTGCCGCATTTCCTAACAACCTTTCCTACCAGTAAGTTTTCTCTCGGTTCTAATTAAATCGATATGCTAGAAAGCAAGCACGTTTCCTCATCTGAGTTTTTGATGGAGCTGGCAAACCAGTTAGACTCTCTTTGCTATAAAGAACAGCAACCTGGATTCAAAGGAGTCTAGAGTCCTTGCTGGCAATTTTCTCATCTTAAACTGAGTCATTTTGATTTCTTGAACACTTCTTCAGAAACCGTTATCTGTTTTCATAGATTCGCCTGGAAAGAGCCCACATAAGCAGCTTCTGATGTTTACAAAACAGCACCAGATTCAGGCCTTTGGCTGTTAAAACCTACAGTGTTCTTGAGAGAAGCCTGGAAACAGTGCCTCATGCTCAAGTGGGTTCACAGTGTGTTTTGGGCTGGGAAAGTCTATGAACCTGAGTGATTTTGGATCGGAACAAAATAATGCCATTTGCAGCAACATGGATGGACGTATGTTTCTAACGGTTGTCATCAGGGAGGAAAGGGACATCGAGATGGACACAGTCCAAGGCCAGCTTGTGCTGTGTCCTTGTGGGGCAGTGAGGGGGATCAGCAGGGTCAGACTTCTAAGGTGTCTCCTCTCTAGCTGTACTCCTGGATTCCGTCTCCATCCTGAAGCCTGAATAATGTTCGAAGTCAGAAGTCCAGCCAACACCTATCTCTGCTTCTTACCCCTCAGCCCTCCCCAGGATGGACAGACCCAAGCCTGCGCTCCGGCACTCCAGGACTTGACAGGTGCCCCCTCCAGCTCTGCCCTCAGCCTCCTGCAGACTTGATGCTCCAGCTCCCACGTCCACAGCCTCCCGTGTCTTCCATCCCTGCCTCCTTCCGGTTGCTTCTTTTGTTGTTGTTACTTTTAAATTAATTTTTGTTGAAGTATAGTTGCTTTACAATGTTGTTAGTTTCTACTGAGCAGCAAAATGAAGCAGCCACACATACACATGTATCCCCTCCGTCTTGGACTTCCTTCCCATTCAGGTCCCGTCAGCGCCGTGAGCGGAGTCCCCTATGTGTACAGGGTGTTCTCATTAGTTATCTATTTTACACAGAATGTCAAGAGTGTACATGTCATTCCCAGTCTCCCAATTCCTCTCACCACCCACTTCCCACTTGGTGTCCATATATTTGTTCTCTGTATCCATGTCTCTATTTCTGCTTTGCAAATATGATCATCTATTCCATTTCTCTGGATTCCACATATATACATTAGTATATAATACTTCTCTCTTTCTGATTTGTTTCACTCTGTGTGACATTCTGTAGGTCCATCTGTGTCTTCACAAATGACCCCACGCTGTCCCTCTTCATGGCTGAGTAATATTCCACTGTGTGTATGTATACATCTTGCTTCTGTCTTGGATGGCCGTCTTCGGTTTTCCCTTTGGACTAATTTCCATCCATCCTTTAAGACTCCGTTTTTGGGTCTCTGATGGCAGTAAGCTTTTTAACTGCCTCAGTGTTGGCTGGAAATGGTTTTTCATCTGTGAGCATTGACTGAGTACCTACTACATGCCTCGTATTAGAGACAGAGCAGAGATGAAGACTCAGGACTCATCCCTAAGGAGCACACAGGCTGAATATCCAAGTGTCCTTGTCCATGGATAGCAGAGAGAAAATCAGGATCATCCCTCATTTGCAATAAACTTACAGTCATTATGTGTTGAATTTTTTAAAAAAGTTATAAATGAAACATGAGCCTTCAAAGTCACCAGAATATTCTACCACTTCGATAGCCAAGGATGATATTCCTTTATGGTGAACATGGATGCTGATGTTACATATATTAACTAGCATAATATTGGCTTCCTAGGAGACTCACTTGTAAAGAATCCACCTGACAAGTAGAGGCACAGGTCCGATCCCTGGGTCAGGAAGATCCCCTGGAGGAGGAAATGGCAACCCACTCCAGTATTCTTGCCTGGAAAATCCCATGAAAGGAGGAGACTGACGGGGTTACAGTTCACGGGGTCCCAGAGTCAGATACAAGTTAGCGACTAAATAACAACAACATGATATGCTGTTTTACCAGCATTTCAAGGTTTACTAGGAACAAAAATGGAACTTGGATCCAGTAGGAATGTTTCACCATGCCCTGCCCAAAGCTTCCCTTTGTGGGCTTAGAAGAAACATTGAAAGTTCAGAGTTTAATGTTGCTCTAACGGTATGCCTATATGCAGGTCAGGAAGCAACAGTTAGAACTGGACATGGAACAACAGACTGGTTCCAAATAGGAAAAGGAGTACGTCAAGGCTGTATATTGTCACCCTGCTTATTTAACTTATACGCAGATTACATCATGAGAAACGCGGGGCTGGAAGAAGCACAAGCTGGAATCAAGATTGCCGGGAGAAATATCAATAACCTTAGATATGCAGATGACACTACCCTTATGGCAGAAAGTGAAGAGGAACTAAAAAGCCTCTTGATGAAGGTGAAAGAGGAGAGTGAAAAAGTTGGCTTAAAGCTCAACATTCAGAAAATGAAGATCATGGCATCTGGTCTCATCACTTCATGGGAAATAGATGGGGAAACAGTGTCAGACTTTATTTTTCTGGGCTCCAAAATCACTGCAGATGGTGATCGCAGCCATGAAATTAAAAGACGCTTACTCCTTGAAAGGAAAGTTATAACCAACCTAGACAGCATATTCAAAAGCAGAGACATTACTTTGCCAACAAAGGTCCGTCTAGTCAAGGCTATGGTTTTTCCAGTGGTCATGTATGGATGTGAGAGTTGGACTGTGAAGAAAGCTGAGTGCTGAAGAATTGATGCTTTTGAACTGTGGTGTTGGAGAAGACTCTTGAGAGTCCCTTGGACTGCAAGGAGATCCAACCAGTCCATTCTAAAGGAGATATCAGTTCTAATGATGTGGATGAAACTGGAGCCTATTATACACAGTGAAGTAAGCCAGAAAGAAAAACACCAATACAGTATACTAACGCATATATATGGAATTTAGAAAGATGGTAACAATAACCCTGTAAGCGAGACAGCAAAAGAGACACAGATGTATAGAACAGTCTTTTGGACTCTGTGGGAGAGGGAGAGGGAGGGATGATTTGGGAGAATGGCATTGAAACATTTATAATATCATATATGAAACGAATCGTCAGTCTAGGTTTGATGCATGATACTGGATGCTTGGGGCTGGTGCACTGGGACGACCCAGATGGATGGTACAGGGAGGGAGGTGGGAGAGGGGTTCAGGATGGGGAACATGTGTACACCTGTGGCGGATTCATGTTGATGTATGGCAAAACCAATACAATATTGTAATTAACCACCAATTAAAATAAATTTATATATATATATATATATATATATATATATATATATATAAAACAAAGGAGATCAGCCCTGGGTGTTCTTTGGAAGGAATGATGCTAAAGCTGAAACTCCAATACTTTGGCCACCTCATATGAAGAGTTGACTCATTGGAAAAGACTCTGATGCTGGGAGGGATTGGGGGCAGAAGGAGAAGGGGACAACAGAGGATGAGATGGCTGGATGGCATCACTGACTCGATGGGCATGAGTTTGAGTGAACTCCGGGAGTTGGTGATGGACAGGGAGGCCTGGCGTGCTGCGATTCATGGGGTCGCAAAGAGTCGGACACGACTGAGCGACTGATCTGAACCGAACGGTATGCCATGGTTACTATGAAAATTATGACATTATTACTAAATGAAGAGTGTCAGTAAATTCAGAAAAAGAAACCTACAACACTGATTCTGAGCAGTCTTGCAGTGTGGTTATTTTGCTTTTGTCTTCTGCATCAGTTGAAAGCTGATTGAAGAAAAGGCTTCTCCTCAGAGGAAGAGCACACTGCATTGGTGCCAGCCACATGAGGCAATTCATTTCTGATAATAAAAAGGAGCATTGCCTAATTCAACTTTTATCATGCTGGTCAACTGGGCACCCGTAAAAGGCACTGAGGCAAATGATTTACTGACCACCTGATCATGAGGGGACATGTCCCAGCCGCTGGGAGGTTCTCCTCAGTCCGTGGAGACTAATGGGCAGAAGTGATCGCTTTCCAGGCAGAGGTGTTTACCTAGGAAACAATTAGTCCAGCAGGCTGAAGGCTCACGTTGATATCTGATAGAAATTTTGTTGCAGTTATACCCAGTAAGAGATTACCTCTCATATTTAAATTTGTGTTCTGTCCACAGTCATTTGTCAAGCTCAGTAAGAAGACTGAAACAGGCTGATGAGATTCAGGGCTGCTAAAATGGCACTGCTGCTGCTAAGTCGCTTCAGTCGTGTCCGACTCTGTGCGACCCCATAGACGGCAGCCCACCAGGCTCCCCCGTCCCTGGGATTCTCCAGGCAAGAACACTGGAGTGGGTTGCCATTTCCTTCTCCAATGCGTGAAAGTGAAAAGTGAAAGTGAAGTCGCTCAGTCGTGTCTGACTCTAGCGACCCCATGGACTGCAGCCTACCAGGCTCCTCAGTCCATGAGATTTTTCTAGGCAAGAGTACTGGAGTGGCGTGCCATTGCCTTCTCCGAAAATGGCACTAAAACTCTCTAAAAACTGAGGAGTCTCACTAATCCCTCTAGAAAATTTTTCAGAGCCAAATAAAAGGGTTGGATTTGAATGGGATGCACAAAAGCAGCTCAGTACCCTTGATTTTAGTTCTTCGAGACAAATGCTGTGTCCGCACTGGGAATAACAGGAAACATGTTCTGACCCAGAAGGAGGGGATGGATCCTCATGTACCCCCAGGGCCCCAAAGAACAAGGGGCCCTCTGATATTTGAGGCACTAAAATTGAAGACTTGAACACCACCTAATTTCTTCGTCTGTGAATTTCAGCTAGCACCTTGCATGTCTGTAAGTCCTTGCCAGATACTAGTCAGCTCTTGCAGCTAAGATAGCCAGCTGTTTCCCCAGTCAAGATTCCTGGGGACAGAATACAATAGAGCACATGTGAAAAAGGTTTTTGAGTTATTGTTTATTTTCATGACCAAATGTGCATACATATATATGTATATAGGTTTAGATAACTTTACTCAGTGGATATAGCAGATTCTGACCCCTAGGCCAGTGAATAAGTATGTGGCCACCCCACCCCTCACCGTGGCTCAGGACGGAGCGTCATCCCACAGCAAGAGCAATTCCGAGGTGAGGTCATGAGACACCAGCAGAGCCAATCAGAATCTTTCCCTGGAACTGATACACTGACACTGGAAGAAAGAAGCTCAGTCTTTGTGTAGTTACTGGATGGGTTTTTAAAAATCCATCTGTCTTTTAGTTCAGTTCAGTTCAATTGCTCAGTTGTGTCCTACTGTTTGCAACCTCATGGACTGCAGCACGCCAGGCCTCCCTGTCCATCACCAACTCCCAGAGCCTGCTCAAACTCATGTCCATCGTATCGGTGATGCCATACAACCATCTCATCTTCTGTTGTCCCCTTCTCCTCCCACATGCAATCTTTCCCAGCATCAGGGTCTTTTCCAATAAGTCACTTCTTCGAATCAGGTGGCCAAAGTATTGGAGTTTCAGCTTCAGCATCAGTCCTTCCAATGAATATTCAGGACTGATTTCCTTTAGGGTGGACTGGTTGGATCTCCTTGCAGTCCAAGGGATTCTCAAGAGTCTTCTCGAACACCACAGTTCAAAAGCATCAATTCTTTGACGCTAAGCTTTCTTTATAGTTCCACTCTCACATCTATACATGACCACTGGAAAAACCATAGCTTTGACTAGGCAGACCTTTGTTGGTAAAGTAATGTCTCTGCTTTTGAATATGCTGTCTAGGTTGGTCATAACTTTCCTTCCAAGGAGTAAGCGTCTTTTAATTTCACCATCTGCAGTGATTTTGGAGCCCTCCAAAAATTAAGTCTGTCACTATTTCCACTGTTTCCCCATCTATTTGCCATGAAGTGATGGGACCAGATGCCATGATCTTAGTTTTCTGAATGTTGAGCTTTAAGCCAACTTTTTCACTGTCTTTCACTTTCATCAAAAGGCCCTTTAGTTCTTCTTCACTTTCTGCCATAAGCGTAGTGTCATCTGCTTATGTGAGGTTATTGCTATTTCTCCCAGCAATCTTGATTTCAGGTTGATTATTGGGATTACCCTTTGTAATACTGCCATTGAAAAAGAAAAGGATTTTGTAGGCTAAGTGGATAATTTACTCATCCAGGTAAAGGTAGAATAAATTAAATGAAAACAAACAATGTAGATATCTTCTGGCTTATAGCTCCTGTTCCTGATGGCATTTTAGCAGCGACCACACGTCCCATCTCATGTGTTCTTCTGCCCTGTGACCTTGGCACTCTGTCCATCAAGATGTGCAGTCTATGCTCCCTCCCTTTGGACCTGGGCAAGCTTGTGTCTCAGTAACGAACAGAAAGTAGCAGAAGGAATGCTGTGTATCTTCCAAGGCTAGGTCGTAAATCAATGCAGTTTCCACCTTGTTAGCTGAGACACTTTCTTTTGGAGCACTGACCTGCTCCAAAAGATACCTGAAGTCACATGCTCTGAGGGTGCTCAGGCCATTGGAGAGGCCACTCATGGATGCTTCAGTTGATAATCTCGGAGAAGACCCCAGGAGAAAGTCAGCATCCACTGCTAGACACATGGATGAAGACACTGTCTGATTACAAACGCAAACCGTCACGTCACCCAGCGTGTTTCTAGGAGTTCCAGGAAGGACATCTCACGGGTCCCCATGAAGCCGTCTGTCTCTCTTCTCAGCTGTTGTCACATGGCCCGTCATCAGTATGTTTCTTCTTCTGTTTATGATGCTGCCTGGCAGTTCCCCATCCCTTTGCCCACTCTGCAACTCACATCTCAAGGTTTAGGAAGAATAATTCCAAAACTTCCCACTACATTCCAAAACTAGTAAAGACTCAGTGTTGAGACAGGGAGAGAACTGTGTCTCCAAATTTCAGCCACACTTTGTTACTTGGGCTCCAGAGCATCTCGAGTGTTACAAAGCCACTCCTTAGCAGTGTTGTGCCGGCCCTGGTAGCCGGACTTCTTCAATAATACTTACACAATGCTGACAATGGGCAGGCACTCTTCTAAGAACTTTAAGAATAGTAACTTCCTTGCGGGGGAAAGGATCAGGGGAAGAGATAGGGAGTTTGGGATGGACATGTACACATTTAAATGAATATTTTAAATGGATAACCAACAAGGACCTATTGCATGGCACATGAAATTCTACTGAATATTTGTGGCCACCTGGATGGGCGGGAAGTTTGGATACATGTTTATGCATGGCGGAGTCCTTTCGTGGTCCGCCTGAAACCATGACAACATAGTCGTTTGTTAATCGGTTGTACTTAAAAAAAAGAATGGTGAGTTTTTAATTTTATTGATGTATAGTTGATTTACAATGTTGTGTTCATGTCAGGGGTATAGCATAGTGATTTAGTTTACACGAACATATATTCATTTATAGACTCTTTTCTCACATAGGTTATCACAGAATAGTAATCGAGTTCCCTGTGCTACACAGTAGGCCCTTGTGGGTTACAAATCTTATGATTTTCCCTCCCCACAGTGTTTCCCCTTTGGTAGCCACAGATCTGTTTTCAATATCTGTAAGTTTTTATGTTTCATAAATATGTTCATTTGTATCTCTTTTTTAAAAAATTAGGTATCACATATGAGTGGTGATACACAATATTTGTCTTTCTCTGTCTTACTTCGCTCAGTATGATAACCTCAAAGTCCGTTCGTGTCACTGCAAATGGTGTAATTTCATTCTTTGTATGGCTGAGTAGTATTCCGCGGTACGTGGGTACCACGCCGTCTTTCTCTTTCTCTGATGATGGACGTTTAGGTTGCTTCCACGTCTTGGCTATCGTGACTAGTGCTGCAGTGAGCACTGGGGAGCACGTATCCTTTTGGATTCTGGTTTTCTCTGGAGGTATGCCCAGGAGTAGGATTGCTGGATCATGTGATAGTTCTATTTTTAGTTTTTTAGGGAAGGGATAGTAACTTTTCAACCTTCCCCATAACCTCATGAGTTTTGCTGTTGTCTTTCAGCAGATAAGGACACTGAGGCACATCAAGATTAAGGAACTCTGCTAGAATGTGGGGAAGTCAGGATTCAAATCCAGGCGGTCTGCTCATAAGTCCACGTTCTTAAGCACCGTTTTTGATGGCTCCTCTGGGTTCACATCCAGTCAATATGGCCAGAGAGAGAACAAAGGACGTACTATCTTCCTTCCCTCTCATGTACCTCCATCCCAGTTATCACGCTAGTTCATCTGTGTGTACAAACTAGTGTATGCTTGTGAAGCCACGTCTTTCTCTGCTGTACGCCCTTGGAAGCTGATTATGGCTTGTCTGTGTCTATGGATAGAAATAAAACCAGCCAGTGTTTGTTAAAAGAGATGAACAAGCCCTAACCCAGTCAACCCTAAAGTCATCTGGGTTTTTGAGAGCTTTCCAGGTCCTTTGATGGAACCCATCAGGCCAGACTAATGACGCTGCAGTTTGCCATTCATTCTCATCGGGCTTAATGAAGATAAAGGGCTCTCTTTATGTGTCCAGTTGGGCTTAACAAATTAACCAGGCTGCCCAAAGGGTCCATGTGAACAGAGTATTTGTCCTCATAATGTTCATTAGGAGAGAGCAAGTTAACTAACCTTTTTTTCCTGTGTTTCTTTTCCCAGGGCCCAGTGAAATCTGCAGAGCTAAAATATCATCTCTAATCTTATTTCCAAGGGGCCTTTCCCTAACTTATTCTTCTATGATCTTTTCATAGCTGTTATATTGAATCAGTATCATTATTGTTTAAAAAAATATTATGTTCTGTGTCTCAGAGCTAACTGTCCAGAACTAAATATTTTGGCTCCTTTTGGGGAGATGGCAGGCTGTGAGAGATCTTTCCAGAATGGCAGGATTGTTTGCTTGTTTCTTCTGCCTTCTTGGAAGCAACTGGTGAATGAATGAAAGCTGTGGTTCTCAGAATTTTTTTGCTATGGGTTTACATGAGCAGCTCCTCATGGTCCATTGCAAAAAAAAAATCGCCCCCAATTCCTCCTTTCCCTGAATGGACACCTTAATGTGATTTTGCCTTTATTTTAATCAGGAGTGGAGTCTATATTCCATATGTTGCATCTGGACTTAGAAACATGATTTGTTTTGATTAATAGGGGCTTCCCTGCTGGCTTAGATTGTAAAGAATCTGCCTGCAATGCAGGAGACCTGAGTTCGATCCCTGAGTTAGGAAGATCCCCTTGAGAAGGGAATGGCGGCACACTCCAGTATTCTTGCCTGGAGAATTCCGCGGATAGAGGAGCCTGGTGGGCTATAGTCCATGGTGTCACAAAGAGTGGGATACAACTGAGTGACCAACACTTTCACTTTCAGTGAGATGTTAGCCAAGCTTGAACGGTACATGTACTTTGCTCTGTCTTGCATCTGAATCTTGAGACCCTTATGATACCTGGCCTAAGCTAGCCTTTCAGAGGATGAGAGACCATAAGGAGAAGAACACAATATCCCCAGTTGCCTGACAGCCTGTTACCTGCCAAACATGTGAATGAAGCCAGTATAGATTATCCAGCCTCTGGCCAACCTGCCAAGTGACCAGTCACACAAGAGAGTTCAGAAGAGGTAAACTGAGCTAACCTGGACCAGAACAAGTGCCCAAGAGACTCATAGAATCATTCATAAAATAAATGGTTATTTTAGCCATTAAAATTTGAGATGATTTGTTACATAGCTGAACCTAATTGATACACTTCTTTATTCTCAAAGCATGCAGCAGCTTACCTCAATGGGGTACACTTTCTGCCAAGAAGTCTCTGAATCATGTGAAAATCCATCTTCTGAAGGACTTGGCTTCCAAGAAGTTAGCTCCTCTCCATCTAAGGCCGATGTTTTTATTAGTGACGTCGCTGAGACCTGTTTCAACATTGAATCATCATTCAGTACACATGTCAGCTCTGCTATTTCACCTGGCACAGCAGAGATCAAGGCCATTCACGTGCATCTGACTCAAGCAAACCAAGTCCCTGTGGAGTTACCCTTTTGTAAGATCAGACTATCAAAGCCGAGGATAATTTGTCTGAAAACCAATTATATACCATATTACCATGCTTGTGGATATCTGACAGGTTGAATTAAAGTTGTTTCCTCCCAGCCCACCAAGATCATAAGTTGGCTTGTTGGGTTTGCTTGATTTAGATATATTACGTTTATATCCCTAAGGTGGTCTTGTAACTCAAGGCTTTGAAAATAGTTGAGAAGAATTAAAATCACATGGTGGATGAACCAGATCCAGGTTTTCAAAAAAGTACTACACTAGTGATCACTAAGAAAATAGTATATTAATAAGGTCTCATCTAGTTACTATTCCTTACTCAAATTTAGGATGGCCAGACTTTTTAAGACATGGGTGGTGTTCTGGATATCTGTTGTTTAGTCGCTAAGTCACATCCGACTCTTTGTGACCCTAAGGACTATAGCATACGCAGATCCTCTGTCCTCCACTATCATCCCCAGTTTGTTCAAACTCACGTCCATTGAGTCGGTGATGCTATCTAACCATCTCGTCCTCTGTTGCTCCTTTCTCCTCCTGCCTTCAGTCTTTCCTGGCATCAGGGTCTTTTCCAATAAATCAGCTCTTCTCATCAGGTGGCCAAAGTACTGGAGTTTCAGCTTCAGCATCAGTCCTTCCAATAAATGTTCAGGATTGATTTCCTTTAATATTGACTGGTTTGATCTCCTTGCGGTCCAAGGAACTCTCAAGAGTCTTTTCCAACACCACAGTTTGAAAGCATCAATTCTTCAGTGCTCAGCCTTCTTTATGGTCCAACTCTCATATCCACACATGACTGCTGGAAAAACTATAGCTTTGATTATAGGGACCTTTGTTGGCAAAGCGAGGTTTCTGCTTTTTAACATACTGTCTAGGTTTGTCATAGTTTTCCTTCCAAGGAGCAAGCATCTTTTAAATTCGTGGCTGCAGTCACCATCCACAGTGATTCGGAGTCCAAGAAAATAAAATCTGTCACTATTTTCACTTTTCCGCCTGCTATTTGTTATACCATGACATCTAATGCTGGGTAACAAATCACGCCAGAATTTAGTGACTTGAAACAGCAATCATTTTATTATCTTTCATAGTTTCTGAGAGTCATGAATTCAGGAAGGGCCTGGCTGGGTGGTTGTGTGTGGCTCAGGTGTGCAGAGGCTGCAGGTAGAAGCTGTTCTCTGCATAGGCTATTCCGGGCTTCCTCACAGCATGGCTGCCTCAGGACAGTCAGGCTGCTTACAGGACCGCTTAGGACTCCAAGCCAGTGACCCAGGAGAACACCGTCTGGCCTTTTGTTACCTATGCTCAGAAGTCACACAGCATGACTGCTGCTGTGGACACAAGCCTTGGCTCAAGGGAGTGGGATAAACAGCCTATCTTGATGGGAGGAGTGTCATCAAACAGCACTGGGTGTGAGATAATCATTGTCACTCTCTTAGAAGTGCTAGTACATCTGCTGCTGCTGCTGCTGCTGCTGCTAAGTCGCTTCAGTCGTGTCCGACTCTGTGCGACCCCATAGACAGCAGCCCCCCAGGCTCCCCCGTCCCTGGGATTCTCCAGGCAAGAACACTGGAGTGGATTGCCATTTCCTTCTCCAATGCATGAAAGTGAAAAGTGACAGTGAAGTCGCTCAGTCGTGTCTGACTCTTAGCAACCCCATGGACTGCAGCCCACCAGGCTCCTCTGCCCGTGGAATTTTCCAGGCAAGAGTACTGGGGTGGGTTGCCATTGCCTTCTCCTACAGATGGCTAAAGGCAGAATCTCTGATTTGATCTGAGATCTGTTTCCTTGGCCTGTGCTTCCTTGGCTGTAACACAATTGACACAGTGTTACCATGTGGGTCCTTTCTGCTACTGCTTGCCTCCTGTCTACTTCCAGATACAACAAATCAGCTACAAAGTAAAGTAAAACCCAAGAAACCAACATGACCACCAGGGCAAAGATGAAAAAAGTGTCTAAAACCAAAGGGATCTAAGCTGTTCTCCCAGTAGCTCTGATCTATACAAGAGATAAGGAAATTTAGGAGCTTGGAAGAACAGCTGGGTAAGAGAAAACCAACAACCAGAAAAGAAACATTGAACAGAAAAAGTCTTGCCTTCCAAGCCCAGGAGGAGGAAAGAAGCTGGGAGGGTCATGCAGTTCAAACCATCTTGTACACCTCATTATCTCCTATATTTTTCAGATCCTTTGTGTGGAACTGACTGAATGTCTCTGAAACCTCTAGAAACCCTGGGCTTATGGATGCTAAGGAAATGTCATTCAACTCGTGCAAAAGCGAAGGACAAAAGCGAAATAAGAGAAAGGGGGTGCTGCTCACAGTTTAAAGGCTCTTATTTATGGTTTCCCACAAGATGGGGCCTGAGGACAGAAAATCAGAAGTAGGCTGTTGGGCCAAGTCTCATGTTCAGAACCACTTCTGTCCCATCCCAAGGCCTTCCTGCTCCAGGGCCTTTACAAATATGCTTCTGGATATTGTACCTGTCTCTACAGTCTCCCAGGTTTACCAGATTATTCCCTTTAAAAATTTTTTTTTTTTTTTTTTTTTATGTTTTGGCCAGGCCACACAGCATACTCTTTCTTAGTTCCTTGACCAGGGATTGAACCTGAGTCCTGTGCAGTTCAAGTACAGAGTCTTAACCACTAGACTGCCAGGGAAGTCCCTGACTAATACAATTTTTTTTTTTTTTAAGATGCAGCTCACTTTGAAAATATCAAAAGTTTTAAATTATCTTCAGATGAAGTTTAAAGAATGTGTGCTCTGCTAGGTTGCTTGAGTCCGATCCGACTCTGTGTGATCCCATGGACTGTAGCTCTCCAGGCTCCTCTGTCCATGGGATTCTCCAGGCATGAATACCGGAGTGGGTTTCTGTTCTCTTCTCCAGGGGCTCTTCCCAACCCAGGGATCCAACCAGCATCTCTTCCGTCTAACCTGCATTGGCAGGCAGGTTCTTTACCACTAATGCCACATAGGAAGCCCATGGTGGCTCCATGCAAAACCTTAAAGTATTTATCTGAATCAGTAGTTTACTGAAAACCTATTTTATTGCTGTTCAGTTGCTAAGTCGTGTTCGACTCCCTGTGAGCCCATGGACCACAGTGCACAAAGCCTCCCTGTGCTTCATTATCTCCTATAAGTTGCTCAGATTCATGTCCATTGATTCGGTGATGCTATCTAACTACTTCATCATCTTCTGCCCTCCTGCCCTCAAGCTTTCCCAGCATCAGGGACTTTTCCAAAGAGTCAGTTCTTTCCATCAGGTGGCCAAAGTACTGGAACTTGAGCTTCAGCATCAGTCCTTCCAATGAATATTCAGGGATAATTTCCTCCAGGATTGACTGGTCTTATCTCCTGAGTCTCCAAAAGATTCTCGAGTCTTCTCCAACACCACAATTTGGAAGCCTCATTTCTTCATTGCTCAGCCTTCTTCATGGTCCAACTCTCACATCCATACATGACTGCTAAAGAAACCGTAGCTTTGACTATATGGACCTTTGTTGGCAAATGATGGCTCTTCTTTTTAATACGCTGTCTAGCTTTGTAATAGCTTTCCTTCCAAGGAGCAATCATCTTTTAATATAAATTAAAAGATGGCTGCAGTCACTATCTGCAGTGATTTTGGAGCCCAGGAAAATAAATCTGTCACTATTTCTACTTTGTCCCCTTCTATTTGCCATAAAGTGATAGGACTGGATGCCATGATCTTAGTTTTCTGAATGTTGAGTTTTAAGCCAACTTTTTCACTCTCCTCTTTCACCCTCATCAAGAGGCTCTTTAGTTCCTCTTTGCTTTCTGCCTTTAGAGTGGTATCATCTGCTTATCTGAGGCTGTTGATATTTTTCCCGGAAATCATTCCAGCTTGTGATTCATCCAGCCCAGCATTTCACATAATGTACTCTGCATATATATAAGTTAAATAAGCAGGGTGACAATATACAGCATTGATGTACTCCTTTCCCTATTTGGAACCAGTCTGCTGTTCCATGTCCAGTTCTAACTATTGCTTCTTGACCTGCACACAGATTTCTCAGGAAGTGGATCAGGTGGTCTGTTATCCTCATCTCTTTAATTTTCCAGTCTGTTGTGATCTACATGGTCAAAGACTTTAACATACTCAATGAAGCAGAAGTTGATGTTTTTCTGGAATTGCCTAGCTTTCTCTATGATCCAGTAAATGTTGGCAATGTGATTTCTGGTTTATCTGCCTTTTCTAGACCCAGCTGTACACCTGGAAGTTCTTGATTCAAGTACTGTGAAGCCTAACTTGCAGGATTACCTTGCTAATGTGTTAAATGATTGCAATTGTATGGTTGTTTGAACATTCTTTGACATTGCCCTTCTTAGGGTTTGGAATGAAAACTGACCTTTTTAGTCCTTGGCCACTGCTGAGTTTTCCAAATTTGCTGGCATACTGAGTGCAGCACTTTCACAGCATCATCTTTTAGGATTTGAAATAGCTCAGCTGGAATTCCATCACCTCCACTAGCTTCGTTAATAGTAATGCTTCCTAAGGCCCACTTGACTTCACGCTCCAGAATGTCTGGCTCTAGGTGAGACACCACACCATCATAATTATCTGGGTCATGAAGAACTTTTTTTTTTAAATATATATATATATATATATATATATAGTTCTATGTATTCTTGCCACATCGTTCTATGTATTCTTGCCACATCTTCTTAATCTCTTTTGCTACTGTTAGGTCCTTACCATTTCTGTCCTTTATCATGTCCATCCTTACATAGTCCCTTGGTATCTCCAGTTTTCTTGAAGAGCTCTCTAGTCTTTCCCATTCTATTGTTTTCCTCTATTTCTTTGCATTGTTCACTTAAGAAGCCTTTCTTGTCTCTCATTCTATTCTCTGGAACTCTGCATTCAGGTGTATATATATTTCCCTTTCTCCCTTGTCTTTCACTTCCCTTCTTTTCTTAGCTATTTGTAAAGCCTTCTCAGACAACCACGTTGCCTTCTTGGATTTCTTTTTCTTTGGGATAATTTTAATCGCCACCTCCTGTAAGAATGTTACAAATCTCCGTCTGTAGTTCTTCAGGCATTCTATATACCAGATTTAATCCCTTGAATCTATTTTTCACTTCCACTGTATAATCATAAGGGATTTGGTTTAGGTCATACCTTAAAGGCCTAGTGGTTTTCCCTGCTTTCTTCAATTAGAGCCTGGATTTTGCAGTAAGGAGCTCATGATCTGAGCCAGTCAGCTCCTGGTCTTGTTTTTACTAACCGTATAGAGCTTCTCCATCTTCAGCTGCAAAGACCGTAATCAATCTTATTGCAGTATTGACCATCTGGTGATGTCCATGTGTAAGTCATTTCTTGTGTTATTGGAAGAGGGTGTTTGCTATGACCAGTGTGTTCTCTTGACAAAACTCTGTTAGCCTTTGCTCTGCTCCATTTTGAACACCACAGCCAAACTCACCACTTACTCCAGGTATCTCCTGACTTCCTACTTTTGCATTCCAATCCCCTATGATGAAAAGGACATCTTTTTTTGGTGTTAGTTCTAGAAGGTCTTGTTGGTCTTCATAGAACCATTTGACTTTAGCTTCTTCAGCATTAGTGGTCGGGGCGTAGACTTGGATTACTGTGGCATTGAATGATTTGCCTTGGAAATGAACTGAGGTCATTCTGTCATTTTTGAGATTGCACACAAGTACTGCATTTTGGACTTTTTGTTGACTATGGGGGCTACTCCATTTCTTCTAAGAAATTCTTGCCCACAGTGGTAGATATAATGGTCATCTGAATTAAATTCACCCATTCCTGTCCATTTTAGTTCACTGATTCCTAAGATGTTGATGTTCATCTTGTCATCTCCTGCTTGACCACTTCCAATTTACCTTGCTTCATGGACCTGATGTTCTAGATTCCAATGCAATACTGTTCTTTGTAGCATCAGACTTTACTTCCACCCCTGGAAATATCCACTACTGAGCATCTTTTTTGCTTCTTCATTCTTTCTGGAGCTCTTTCTCTGCTCTTCCCCAACAGCATATCAGACACCTTCTGACCTGGGGGGCTCGTCTTCTGGTGTCATAATTTTTGTCTTTTCATACTGTTCATGAAGTTCTTGAGGCAAGAATACTGGAATGGTTTGCCACTCCCTCCTCCAGTGGACCAGGTTTTGTCAGAACTCTTGACTATGAGCTGTCCGTCCTGGGTGGCGTGCATGGCATGGCTCATAGCTTCACTGAGTTACACAAACCCCTTTGCTATGTCAAGGTGGTGAACCATGAAGGGGAAAACCTATTATATACCCCCACTAGGATGTACACTGTTACAGACTAATAAACAATAATACTTATTGTTATGTAGGGATGATGAGTCCCATAAGAAACTAAGTAACCATCAGTGTGCTGATATTCCTTATACTGTAAATTTTTTTCAGATTCATAATCAGTCATAATTCTTTTCAACATTGAGACTTAGTCTTGGCTTTGAAGGCTTTAAGTTTGTACAATATCATGAACCAAAATGCCATTCGTGGACTTTGCTTTTTTCCAGGGAGTGGTTATGAAAGAGCATCTCTAAACAACCTTTCCTCACCAGACTTCCAGGCTCGTGATGCCTTCCCGTCTGGAAATTGTGTTCAGATGGACTTTGCTTGGAACTAATTTTTCCCCATGTGGTACTTCAAAACTCCTATGCAAGCAGTCCCAATGCCCTATGGGGTTAAAATACACTAAAAATCCTCTTTCATTATTTTACTTATTATCTGAAATTACATGGCATTGAAACAGTAGATTGAAACAGAAGATTCCTTCTTTGCCGTGATAATCTACTTTTGTTGATTAACTGAGAAACTGTTAAATTTTGTGTTGGTGCTTCACTGTATTATGGAATAAGTATTAATAGCCATGGGTGGGGAGAATTCTAATGAGATGGATGAGATTAGGTAGGAGTAGGGCTGGAATGTTTGCTTCCAGTGTAGCTGAGGTTTAGGTCTTCTAAACACCCATCTTAAAATCTAGCATCTAAATGACTTTTCTGGAGATTTCAAAATGAATCTTGCCTTCTTTCCAGCTTTAATTGATCCTGGAATGGAAACAGAAGACAGAAAGCCAATTTGTACCATGCCTCTTTGTTGAAAAGGGTAGTAGTCTGTGTTGTAAGCTGCATGAGAAGAGGGACCATCAGGCCATGTTCCTTCAGAGCAAACTGTTCAGAAGTGCGGTGTGCACATACGCAAGAGGACATGGAACATCCAGGGCTCGGTTGCTTTTCTTAGCTCTTCTCCGGTAGGTTGCTTCATGGGCACTCACTGAGTGGATAGCCTGAGGAAGGGTTGAAACATCAATGCGTGGCCAGGGCAGTTCTCAAGTTGTTTCCTAGTGAGGTTTTGATGACTTTTACTGTGAGCTGCCCTGTGGGGCTGAGCCCCAGTTGCCCCGAGTGGAAACCTATCCAGTACCTGACCTTGTGTCTTCCCCTGCCCTTCTCTGTCTCACGCCCTTGCTCTGCTGTAGGTGCTTCCTGGGAGCATCACACACGTGACCTCATACCTTCCTTATGTCAGAGCCTACTCCTAGAGGAATCCAACTGAAGACACAACCTTTGGAAAACAGATGCTTACCTCTGCGTGCTCATCTTTCAGTCAGCATGCACTTTCTCTGAACCCACCATGTGGAAGGCTAGGGAAAGAAAGGCAAAAAATGAGACTACCTTCCTGTTACTTAGAGCTGAAAAACAGAAAGGGACACTCTGTTGAAACAAGGACATCATGAGAGAGGGATGTGAGCTCCCACAAGATCTCCACCCTAAGGATTCCTCCAGGAACTTTCAGAATGACCCCTGGTGTTCCCTAACAGATGGGGGCTGGAGAGGCTACGTGACTTCTGTTGGCTTTTTCCTACCCACTCCTTCTTCTCGTCTCATTTGTGTCTCTACTTAGTTTGGGGTTCTTGATGACGTTTATCTTGTTTTTAAACATGGCTATAACTTCTTTGAACATTTTTATGTAAGTAGAGCATCTATACAGAGAAGTGCACATATTGCCCAAGAAGTGTCCCTCATGTACAGCTTCCTCTCCCCACAAAAGCAATCACTGTCTTCACTTCCCACAGTGTAGTTCGCCTCTTTTTCTCTCTAAATGTCCATGTTTGTGAGTTTTGTACGTAATTGTGCAGGGTTCATCCTCAGTACCATGTGTATCCCAGTGCGTGAACGACCATGATTGACTTATCTGCTCTAATGTTGAAGGACGGTTGAGTGGTTTCTAGTTGGAGTTCATTCTGGATGCTGCTGCTGTGAGCTTTCCAGCACATCTTTGGATGAGTACATGGATGCATTTCTGTTGGGGAGATGCTCTGCAGCGACACTGTCAGGTCATAAAATTCGCATGTGGGGTCAGTTTCAGTGAATGACTACCTGGTTTCCTCAGTGGGTACACTGGATTACACTCCCACCAGCAGGTTATGAGACATCCATTGTTTCTGTGGCTCTTCTAATGCTGGTTTTATTCATCCTTTTTTCATTTTAGTTATTCTGATGGGTATGGGCTATATGCTTTTTTAACTTTTCTACAGAGAAAGATTTAAGTATTTTATCTCTGTAGCAGAAAACCAGAAGGCTCATAGGAGAGTTTTGTGATTAATAAAAATTTGTACCTGCTATAAAATTTTCTCTTTTGTGCACTTTTTGTCCGTAATTCTTTGAGATTATGACTCATCCTGGGAGCTGCCTTTTGCTAAGCCACTTTGAATACTTTAGCTAATCCTCCTTCCCACCTCCTGGAAGGTGTCTGCATCGCCCCCTTTCAATGAAGTGTGGGTCCACCCACTCGAGAATCCTTTTCTGTCAGTCTTTTCTGCCTCATTATCTTCCTGATGCTTTCACTTTTCAGGCCATTTTCCTGCTTCATCCCCACCATTCTTTTGAAACCATTTTTCCTCCCAAAGCCACAAGCATTTCTTTCATTTTCTTTTCGGTATGTATTCTTTTTTTTTTTCCAGAAAGTCCTTGAGAGGATGCTAAAGCTAGTTTGCATTGTTACATGGTTTCCTTTGCTTCTAAATGTTATCTTGTCCTTCGAGGTCATATAATGGTTAAGAGTGATTGACACTGTGGGCTCTGAGGTCACATGCCAGCTCTTCCGTCTTTGGCAAATCATATAACCACTGTAAACCTCAGCCTCCTCATCCATAAAGTGGGGGGAGTTATTTTAACTCTCTCTTAGGGTTTCTGGAGATGAAGTGAGCTGTTAACCTTAGCCTTATAGCTGGCACATACCACTGTCCAATGAATGTTACTGTTAACCAGATCATATCTTGAATTCCTATAACGGAATTTCCTTTTCCTTCCCTTCTTTCTCCCTTTATCCTTTTCTTTCTCTTTTCTTCCTTCCTTCTTCCCTTCCTTCCTCAAACATTTGTGAAAGTCTACCATGTGTCTGATCTTGTTCCAGGAGCTGGGATGTAGTGATCATGGTCATGGCCAAAGAGCCCAGAATTTAGTTTGTATGATAGGAAATCAGGCGTTCACGTGACTCTGTCATTACAAACTATGCTATGTGTCTAGGAAGAAAGGCGTGGGCTCCTGGGTAGTGCCTATCAGGAAAATACGATCTAGTCAGATTCCCTGAGAAAGAGGCTTCGGGTCTCACAGGAGGAATTAAGTAGACACCCCACCATCATTGAGAAGTGTATCGTTAACGGATTATTTAACTCTTCCAATAATTATTCTTTTTTTTTTCAAGCAGGCTGTGTTGTAGACTGTTTACCCAGTGCCCCTACCCAGTAAGCCATGTATCCCGGTATTCCTACCCTTGTGCAACCCTTCCCCACACTGACTCTGGGCTTAGTCTGGTTTTGGTCAATGGGATGTTAGCAAGCTTGACCCCAGAAGAATATCCCTCTTTTTTTTTTTTTTTCTTTTTAAGTTTTGTTTTATTGTGGCATGAACTCTTAACATTAGATCTAACATCTTA
The DNA here is from genome assembly GCF_029378745.1 of Bos indicus. NCBI lineage: Eukaryota > Metazoa > Chordata > Mammalia > Artiodactyla > Bovidae > Bos > Bos indicus. The sequence goes on along the minus strand of NC_091772.1, from coordinate 9,844,438 downwards.
ACAAAAATTTAAGTGTGAATCATCAACTGTAGGCACTCTATTGGGTAACAGACCTCTAGAGCTTATTCATCTTGCTTAACTAAAACTTTATACCTACTGATTACAACTCCCCATTTTCCCCTGCCACTAGCCCCTGGCAACCAGAATTCTGCTCATTATATGAATTTAACTTTTGTAGATACCTGATATAAGGGAAATCTGCAGTACTTGTTTTCCTGTGACTAGCTTATTTCATATAGTAATTATGCCCTCAAAGTTCATCCATGTTGTTACAAATTGAAGAACTTCTTAGAAACTCCCTCTTGAAGCCTTGAACCCCCATGAAGAAGTTAAATTATCCTGCTGGAGGGCTCCCGTGGAGAGATGTCCCCGAGGCAGTGAGACTCCAGGGAAAGTGAATGAGAGAAGTCCAGTCAGCCTCAGTGGTTCTAGCCAAGACCCCACAGTGTGAGCAGAGCCAGCTTGACCCCTCCATTCCCCGGTCAAGCTGCCCCAGCCAGCAGCGCCTGGAGCAGAGCCAGCCCTACCAGGCCCTGCCTGAACGGTAGAATCCTGACCAATACACGGTCACTCTTCTTTTAAACCACTAAGCTTGGGGATGGTTTGCTCACCTGAAACATGTGGCTCCTTCATCCTGTCTGACGTGGGCGCTTCCTATATTTCAGATGGAACGGGATGTGATCAGTAGCTTCTCCCACCTAGCCCAGTCAGACTCGGGGTTTAACCTCAAAGCCACGCCCCCCTTGACACTGTACTCTCTGCTGGACATATGTTGTATATTTCCTAGGGAGAGGACTTGTGGCTTTAAGTATACTGTTTTCTAAAAGATCAGTGATTCTGCCAAATAAATAGCAAGTGTTTCAGAAGGAAATAAAGACATGTCATATTATCTACAAAAAAAGAAATTTTGAATAAAGTGCTCTGGGGGAACAAAGAGATAGGAATGATTAATTATGCTAATTAGAATCTCTGTGCTCTCCACAGTAGAAGGACTATAACTTCATCTCCTTCAGTAAAATTGAGCCTTGAACCCATATGCCAAGTAATTTGTGTTTTCTCTTGTGTTGCATGAGTTTATTGTACCCTCATCTTTTAAGATGAGCTAATGTCCTCACAGTTTTCCTAAAGACAAATAAGAAATTAAATAAGTAAATAACAGAGAGTACAATAAATCATAAAAACTCAGCATCAGGTTTGCTTCCAGCATTTGTGGGGTAAAGAATAGGAGTAAAAATGGAAAATTAGATACCATGACTAAATATTAAAAGTTATAAATTGAGCTAACAAGCTCTTTTTTAGCAATGTAGTATTTAAAAAGAATTATTGTTTATTTTTGGCTGTACTTTGTCTTCACTGCTACGCACAGTCTTGCTCTCGCTGTGAGGGGGTGTTACTCTGGAGTAGTGGTGGGTGGGCTTCTTATTGCGGTGGTTTCTCTTGTTGCAGCTCTCAGGCTCAGTATTTATGGTCATGGCCTTAGTTTCCCCACAGCATATGGAATCTTCCCGGACCAGGGATCAAACCCATATCCCTTGCATTGGCAGGCAGGTTCTTAACCACTGGTCCACCAGGGAAGTCCTACCAAACTCTTAGATAATAAAATATATTCTATTTTCCTACTTGTGAAATTAGCTTCAAACATAGGATCCTTAGGCATCTCAGAGTTCTTCACTTGCATGCAGTGATGTAGAGAGGAATGGCCAGGCTCTTGGGTCAAACTGACCTGTCAGTCTTCTCTTCCTTGCCCCACTTCTGTCCTGCAGAGGAATCTCAATCCACTTATCCATGATCTGTTTCTACCTCCCCCACAAGCACGCATCTCTTTGGAGCTCCTCCAGCATAGGAGTGCACAGAACATCAGCGTAGTTCACCCTCAGCATGGTAACCCCTTCCCTGTGATGGAGCCAGAGAAAGGATCCATGCAAACTTTGGAAGGGGGCTATGCACCGTTTGGGCAGGGAATTGAAAATCTCACGTATCTGATGTATAATCCAGAAGGAGACGTGGACGATCTAGGTAGGTGGGTCCCCTTGGCCTCACAGATTCCTCACCCCCATGATGAGGAGTCTAGCCAGAAGAGGGCCAGGGTGGCTCCCCCTGAGGCTGTGTTATCCAGTATGATAGCCACTAACCATGTGTTGTTTTTCAGCACTTGCAGTGTGACTAGTCAAGATGGAGATGTGCTGAATGAGTTGATTAAAAAGTGCATATCAGATTTGGAAGACACAGTGTAAATAAAACACAATGTAACATACCTCATTGAATGTATTGCATTTGCTTCCTTTACCCTTTAGAAGACGTGGCTATAGAAAACTTTTCGTGGCCTGCATGATTCGCATTTGCAGGACTCTGGGTCCATGCAGCTCTAAAGCCTGGCGCCCAGGGCAGCAGCCCCTGTCGTCCTGGTGCAGCGGCATCATGGTGGCGGTGCTCTTGGCGGCTCTTCTCCTCCTCTCTTGGTCTCACCTACTCTCACACAGCTCAGACTTGTTTTGATTGATCTCATCTCCCAGATTCTATCCCAGATTGTGGATTCATGGCCAAACTTTGGTGTGCAGTTCTGGACTCCTACTCTGAGATTTAACAGCCTCCCTGACTTTCCCCATGTTGGCTCTCCAGCACTTGTTTCTGACTTACTTCTCCCCTTTGCCCCAACCCCCATCCCGATTCACTTTGTCTTCAACAAGGGCCCTTGGGGTATTAGCCAGCCCATCGCTGGCTTTACTTATGAAGAATGGGTGAGGTCCCATATGCTCCTTGGCTCCCTGGGGTTCCTTTAGGATCTAGTCTGTCTGATATATTTGCTATAATGACTTGGGTTTGATGGGCTTTGCTTCATCTCTTAATTATCTCAAAAAACATTTACATTTTTGCTTTCAAGTATTTCCTCAAGGATAGAATCCAATGGCAGATCCATGAGGAGGCAAATTTTAGATTTTCCTTAAAGATTTTACAAATCCTTCTATTTGCAAATACTTGTTGCTATTCAGTCACTAAGTTGTGTTTGACTCTATGATCACATGAACTGCAGCACGCCAGGCTTCCCTATCCTTCACTATCTCCCAGACTTTGCTTAAAGGCATATCCATTAAATGGGAGATGCCATCCAACCATCTCATGCTTTGTCACCCCATTCTCCTCTTACCCTCCATCTTTCCCAGCATCTGGGTCTTTTCCAATGAGTTGGCTCTTCACATCAGGTGGCCAGAGTACTGGAGCTTCAGCATCAATCCTTTCAATGAATATTCAGGATTGATTTCCTTTAGGGTTGACTGGTTTTATTTCCTTGCAGTCCCATGGACTCTCAAGAGCCAACACCACAATTTAAAAGCATCAATTCTTCAGCACTGTCTAGGCTTGTCATACCTTTTCTTCCAAGGAGCAAGGGTTTTTTTCATTTTGTGCTTCAGTCACTGGCTACAGTGCTTTTGGAGCACAAAAAATTAAAATCTTCCAATATTTCCACTTTTCCCCCATCTATTTGCATGTAGCAATGGGACTGGATGCCATGATTTCAGTTTTTTAAATGCTGAATTTCAAGCCAGCTTTTTCACTCTCCTCAAGAAGCTCTTTAGTCCTCTTCACTTTCTGCCACTAGAGTGGTATCATCTGCATATCTGAGGCTGTTGATATTTCTCCCGGCAGTCTTGATTTCAGCTTTTGAGTCATCCAGCCTGGATTTTTCATGGTGTACTCTGTGTAGAAGTTAAATAATCTGGGTGACAATATACAGTCTTGATGTACTCCTTTCCCAATTTTGAACCAGTCTGTTGTTCCATGTCTGGTTCTAGCTATTGCTTCTTGACCTGTATCCAGGTATATCAGGTGATGGGTAAGGTGATCTGGTATTCCCATCTCTTAAAGAATTTTCTACAGTTCATTGTGATCCACACAGTTAAAGGCTTTAACAGAGTCAATGAAGCAGAAGTAGATTTTTTTCCCCCTGGAATTCCCTTGCTTTTTCTATGATTCAGTAAATGTTGGCAATTTGATCTCTGGCTCCTCTGCCTTTTCTAAACCCGGTTTGTACATCTGGAAGTTCTTGGTTCATGTATTGTTGAAGCCTAGCTTGAAGGATTTTGTGCATTACCTTGTTAGTATGTGGAATAAGTGCAATTATGCGGTAGTTTGAACATTCTCTGGCAGTGTGCCTTTTTGGGATTGGAATGAATACTGACTTTTTCTAGTCCTGCGGCCACTGCTGAGTTTTCCAAACTTGCTGGCATATTGCAGCATTTTAACAGGATCATCTTTTAGGGTTTTAAATAGCTCAGCTGGAATTCTATCACCTCTGCTAGTTTTGTTGGTAGTAATGCTTCCTTCCTAAGGCCCACTTGACTTCATGGTCGGGGATCTCCGGCTCTAGGTGAGTGATCACACCATCACAGTTGTCTGGGTCATTAAGATTTTTTCTATATATGTTTTCCCATGTATTCTTTCTACCTCTTATTAATCTCTTCTGCTTCTGTTAGGTCCTTGTCATTTCTGTCCTTTATTGTTGAGTTCCTACTATGTTCTAGTCACTTGTTCTAAATGTGAGGACTCTATAGTGAGTGAAATGGAGCAGTTCCCTTTGATAAATGACTTAAAAGTCAAGGAATCGCAATAGCACCCACTGTTGCAGAGAAGCCTTTGGTGCTGGAGATGAGGGACTCAGGGAGGTGAGAGATAACCCCAGAGAAATCAATAAACTACTGAAAATGTAAATGGCTTCTTCAGACCCTTAGTGAGGATTAATAGTTGTATGAAGAGGAAAGAATCATCATGTCACTGGTGACATCTTGGGGACATGTTGGAGGCCTAGCCTTGCCTCTCTCATGAAGGGACATTTCCCTGCCTAACACCCTCGCTGTAAATGGGCTGCAAACTATTAGCTTTAAACCAGTTCCAGAGCACGTGAGGCTGGATCCTTGACTCTGTGAAAGACCATGTTGCTATCTTGTGGGTATTTGGGCCTGTTCTCCATTAGAGGAGTCATATTTTGAAGTATTGGCCTATGCAGTTATTCTTTTTAGAAGTCATTTTCCCTACAAGGCTTGCATTTCTTAAACTAGAAACTCTGAGTTTGATTGTCTTGAGAAAGAAATATACAGAACCCCTGAGAGTAACACAAAAGTTGAATTCTTGCCTTTTGGGATTTTAAATAGATGCTTCTGAGTCTATGGTGAGAAAAGGGTCTCAAAAGTTAAGTGAAAAAAATCAGACTTGAAAATGAAAAGGAAATAGGCTGGCTGTTTGTTCTCCTTAGAAGCCCTGAGAGTTTACCCTTAACTAGCACTTGGGTAAAAGATTGACAGAGATGTGAGAGTTGGTGAATTCTTACTTGTGCTTCAAGACTCCACTCTGAGATCCCTTTCTGAGTGACCCAACACCATAATCCCATGATACCTCCAGAATGTGGGCCTGTCTTCTGAAAAAGACTTTGGTTCTTCAAGCAAGGATTGTGTTTTATTTTGCTATTTCCAGCTCTATGCTCGACAGCACTGATGCTCAATAAATGTGTGTTAAGTGAATGAGTAATGGCGTAAATTCTCCCTTATTCTCCAGAGTAAAGAGAAAACAGCAAGAGACAGGATTGATATGAGGACATGGTTTCTCTACCAATAGTCAGGATTTCAAGACACGTTTTATGGGAGTAATGAGCATTGTCCTGGGTTTTTGGGTGGCCATCCTGAGAAATTTCCATGTGTCAAATGAAATGTAATACTTGATCCCTACTGTGTGTCAGATGAAATAGGCCAGTGGGCCCAGAGTGGGGTTCTGATCCCTTCTCTGGCGCTGACATGTTATGTAGCCTTGAGTATTATTATTATTATTTCAGCTGGAGATACCGTGGTGCCCATCCTATCTAACTTTCTTGTTTTGCAGGTGAGCAGACTGAGTGGCTTGCTAAAGTTGATACACAAGGCTTTGGCCGAGGTGACAGACTCTTTCTGCTGACTGAGGTGGCCAGCTCTTTAGTCAAAGGGATGTACTTGGTGCGCATCCTTAACTGCCCACAGATGGGTTACAGCATGATCAAAGCTAGGCATCCTGGGCACACGTTAGCTCCAAGACGAGGCCGGAATGACATGGGAAAATGTAGGGAAATGATGGCCGTTGACCAGGTGTCTGGAAAAAACTGAGCGATGCCATCACTACACATCTGAAATGAAGCAAAACCATGAGTCAGTCAAGATAGACGTGGGGGCTCCGGTAGGAGAATCAGGCAACTTGAGTTGATGCTAAGAGTCCAGACTCAGTGCTGACGTTCCAACTCGCCCTGCAGCAACATCTTAAAAATGGCAGCCACCACCTACCAGTGCCTACGTGACAACTCTCGCAAAATGTGATGACAGGGCCTGTCAGTGGTATTTACGGGTCTTTCGTTGCTGGCTCAGCCTGGCCATCTGTTCAGAAACCCTTCCCTTGGCATATAGCTCAGTAACTTTGTCAGTTTCTTAAAGGCAGAGACTGCCTTATGATCCCAGTTACGCTCAGTATCCAACATGACACTAGGCAAAGAATTATAAAGATTGATATTGGCCAGGTAGGAGAGGCTGTGCTGGCTAACAAGCCTGAGATCTCAGAGGCCACACACAGTAAGAAGTAGTTTGTGTGTGAGATCGGATGGACCGGCAGAGGCTCTTCTCCAAGCAGATACGCGGGTGTCCAGGCTCGTGTCCCTAGAGGCTCCGTTTCAGCACACGCTCATCACGGTAGCTCCCCAGGAGGAAGAGAACCATGAGGGAGCACGCTGGCACCGAGCTGCCTTAGCCTGGAAGTACTCGTGTTGCCTTAGCTCAGAATCCTATCATGTGGCCCAAACTGACCGCAGAGAAGGCTTCCGATCACTGAGAGCCTTTGCTGGGGGCTTGGTGCTTTTGTCTCAGTGCAGCGGAGCTGTGTGGCGGGTGGACACGGTGCACACGCCAGCCCGGCCCAGAGGGAGGTCGAGGTCCTGCTCCATTGGTTGCTCTTCCTGCAACCTTGGGTACTTGTCTCAGCCTCCCTGTCTTGGTCTTCTCATCTGTAAAATGGATATAATAATAATATCTATTTTCAGACTTGTTTGGAAGACTCATTGAGATGATGGCTGTGAAAGGGCTTTGTGAAGTGTCAGGGACTATTAGAACTTTTACAGTTTTTTTCTTTCCTTTTTTCCCCCAGAGCGCTTTGTAATTGTAATCTCGTCACAGCACATGTGAGCGGCAGAGCTGGTCCTTGAATAGGGAGGGTTTAAAGAGGACTGGGTCCTGTTTATTATTATCATTTTTAACTTTATTTCCCACCTCCTCTTGCTTTTTCTTCAATTGTTTTATATATATATCTAATATATATTTTGAGGCTCTTGAAGAGACACTTGTTCGTCTGTTTGTTTTGCTTGTGCTGGGACTCCGTTGCTGTGCAGGCTTCCCGCTGGCTGCGGCGAGTGGGGGCTACACTTCAGTAGCAGTGTGTGTGCTTCTCATTGCGGTGGCTTCTCTTCTCATGGAGCGCAGACTCTAGGGCTCAGGAGCTTCGGGAATGGCAGCACGTGGGCTCAATAGTTGTGGTTCCTGAGCTCTAGAGCGCAGGCTCAGTCGTAGTGGCACAGGGGCTCAGTTTCTCCGAGACATCTTCCCGGACCAGGGACCGAACCTGCGTCTCCTGCACTGAAAGGTGGGCTGCTCACCACTGGGCTACCAGGGGAGCTCTGGTCCTGTTTGTTATTAATTTTTCTGTGTCACCACTGCCCCCAGGGATCCCAGACTTAAGGATACTCGATCGGTATCTTCTAACTGGATGAGTGGTTGAGCATGTGCATTTTATGCCTCGCTAGCACAGTAAAGAAAGGGTATACTTGAGGCCTTTGGTACATTTGTGCCTTAAGTGTAAATCTCTTAGGGCTCTGCCCCAAGATCCCACATGGACACAGCATCATCCTTCTCCTTTTCCATCCAACCACTTCACCATCTCTTCCTCTCAACTCTATAAACTCTCTTCCTTACTGTCATGACCAGAATCATAAAACACAATAATATAGTCTTTGTCTTGTTTTCTCTCTCTTCAGCCAAGGCAGTCACCTTTCCTCCTCTGCTAGGCTGGAACAACTCTAACAGTAATAGTAGCAGCGACAGGAACATGAGTAATAACAGGGACAGTTGACCAAGCGCAACTCTGCCAGGCACTTTGTCCATTACATCTGTTAATCCTCACAACAAGCTTGGGAGTGAGGTGGTCTTTCTGTCTTAGAGATGAGAGAATTGGCAAGGTGATAACAGGGTTGTATTTTAAACCCAGGAAAATCTGATTCCAAAACTTTTGCTCTGAAGAGTTTTTCAATATTGCCCTTTTCAGAGTAAGCCATGATTCCCGCTTCCAAACCAAGATGCTGGAATTATTTTGTATCTGAACTCCTTGTAATTGTTTTCATTGTAAGCTTCTCTTCCCTAAGAACTTTAGTTGTATTTTTAGTATTCATGATTGGCTGTTTCAAAGATAAAGCATGATGCAGCTGACAAATTTATATAGGAGTCACATAGAATTGTCTAAGAATCACAGTCTTTTTATTTTCCCTGTAGGTTAAGATGAATTCATTTAGCCACTTTTCTGTTCTAACACTGTCTTTTATGCATGCTTTCCACCATGCTTCCTAAGCACATTGGTTTCAGTCTATGGCACTCTGAGTACTATTGCTGGCTCAAACCCCCTGAACTTGGTGGTGCAAATCAATAACTCTCATTTGGTCACGATTCTGTGGGCTAGGCATTTGAACAAGGCAAAGTAGAGGACTCTTCCCGGTTCCATGATGACTGAGGACTCAGCTGGGGAGACTTGACTGGCTGGGGGCGACTTGAACATCTGGGGGTTGGACAGCTGGGGCTGGGAGTTGGCTGGCTTCCATGCTGATTTCCTTCCTTGCATGTCTGATGCTGAGGCTGAAGGACAGGCTGGACGGCCCTTCAGCAGGGGCTTCCTCACAGAATGATGGCTGGATTCCAAGAAAATGTATATTGAGAACAAACAGCCTAAGAGCAAGTCTTCTGAGATAGTCTGCGGGAGCTGAACAGCCTCTTCTGATCCAGCCTTAGTAGTCACATAGCATCATTTCTGCCTTCCTGTTCTCTTTGCTTTTTTAAAGAATTTTTTGATGTGGACCTTTTTCAAAGTCTTTGCTGAGTTTGCTTCAGCACTGCTTCTGCTCTGTGTTTTGGATCCTTGGCTGTGAGGCATGTGGGAGCCTGGCTTCCTGACCAGGGATTGAACCTACACCCCCCACATTGCAAGATGAAGTCCCAGCCACTGGGCCCACTGGGGAAGTCCCTGCCTGGTTGTTCTCTTAGTGCCCAGTGCGTCATAAATCCAGTCCTGATGGAAGAGGAGTGGAATTATATTCTACTTCTCAACTGGAGGAGTTTTTAAAAATGTGCAGCCTTTAAAAAACTGAGCCGCTGCTAAGTCACTTCAGTCATGTCCGACTCTGTGCGACCCATAGATGGCAGCCCACCAGGCTCCCCTGTCCCTGGGATTCTCCAGGCAAAGACACTGGAGTGGGTTGCCATTTCCTTCTCCAATGCATGAAAGTGAAAAGTGAAAGTGAAGTCCTATATATATTAATATTCTTTAGAGCAACTAGGCCTATTCAAAGAAGAGAGGACAGGATGGCACAAACAAAAGAAAAAATATATAAGCAATATTGGCAGATTGATGCGTGGCACAATCTTACAAGACAGCAACTGTGGCCATTAAAATTGTATTTTCAAATGATATAAAAAGATAGGGAGAAATGTGTCAATGTATTGTTAAGTAGAAAAATGCAACAGATAGTATGTAGAACCTATACCTGCACATCACAGACTGAAGGAATCCAGCCTTGTGAGCGATTTCTCTTTTCTTCTGCTTATCAGTGTGTGTGAATGTTTCTACAATAAGCATGTGCTTCTTTTGTAATAAGGAAAACAATCAGATAGGAGGAAGGAGAAGTTTGGAAAGTTGAAAGCATCTGCACTAATTTCAAAAGACCCACAAAATGTTTTGGGTCCAGCTGATGTTTCTGCACATGTGTGAGGAGAGCTGACTCTCTGGAGCCTGGGGAGCTGGGATGATTGGGTGACCAAGGAGCCCTGTGAAGCTGGAAAGGGCCAAGAAATTGTTGTCCCCAAGCCCTGGCTTTGGGGAAGGAACAGTCAGATAGGGAGTGACTTATGCAAGGCCAAGCAGCTAGTTAGTGGCAGGCCCGGCATGTAGCTCAGGGCTGCTAGTCTTGGCTGGCTGGATTCTCCCCCACCTACTGCTGCGGCCGTGGACCGAAGGCAGTGCTGCCTGTGCCCTACAGGGAGGACGTTTCCCCTCCCGATGGGCGTCTTGCCTCAGACACTGTCTGTTGGGAACTCTTGAATTCTTCTGGCTTGAGAAAGTAGAGTGTGATTTTATGGAAATTGGACCAGAGGTTGTGATAAACTTAGCAGTCGTGGGTTAGGTCCAATGACTGATGGCAACTGTATTCTGTAAGAAGCTGAACCTGAGTGTGAAGAATGGGAAAAGCACTGAATGACAGTGAGCTTCCTTGGTTAAAGGGTGACTGAGACAGATCCAGCTTTAGAGGCGGCTTGGAGGGAGGGAAAGGAGCCCCACACTTTGGGCATTCCATTTCTAAAGCTTTTTAGGGGCCCAGATGGCACTGGTACACTGAAAGGCAGCTCAGAAAGAATATGTCTTCTCCATCTCTGACATTTTCCCTTTGGAACATGAGACATATGCTCAACAGAGCCCTGAAAGCAGAGTACACCAGTCAAATGTTTTGCTGTAAATATTGTCTATTTTTTACTTTCAAGTTCCATCCCAGCAGGGCAAATGGCTCATACAGGTCTTTCTGGGCTTTTCATACCCTCTTATATCATCTGATCATCTTTTAATAAAGAGAGCTTGCTTTTTCTACTCCTGTAAAAAAATGCTTTTGGAATTTGGATAGGGATTGCATTGAATCTATAGATGACTTTTGGTAGTATTGACATTTTAACTATATTCCTTTCATCTATGAAACACAGGATAACTTTCCATTTATTTGTGTCTTCTTTGATATATTTTATCAAACTTTTTGATATTAAATATAAAGAATTGATATATAAAAATAAATTCATTAAACAGTTGATTAAAATATCATTAAAAGATTGAATTGCATTCAAAATAGCCCCAAAGGGCACATTTACAGGATAGTGAAAATTTAGTACTGAAAATACAAGAATAATTCAGGAGTGCCCACAGGCAAGTTTGTTTTAAAAATGATTAAAAAACCAAGTAAATTTCAGAAAAGGATAGATACTGGCAAGGATTCAGAAAAGAATTAAATATTAGATAACTTGATCATTAGATGACTAATCATTAAGCAAGTAACTTTTAAGGAGAATTGGCTCAAGCCCGTAAGGATTCCCTGGGAGCTATGAGCGAGCGTGGCTAATGCTCTGGGGATTGGGAGTGATGGTTACAGGGTGATGGCAGACGCTTCAGAGACAATTTGCTTGTGGAATATCAGAATGTCTGAATAATGAGGATAACTCTTACATTCTAGGTGTGCGGCTTTTCTTGCCACAATTCCAGGTCAGGAGGGTTGATTTGTTTGAGCAAAAAGCAATGTATTCTTCCCCAGATGGGAGAGTCATGTGCTGAGCAGCAGAAGCGCTCGGTCGTGTCTGACTCTTTGAGACCCTGTGGATGGTAGCCCACTGTTCTCCTCTGTCCATGGAATTTCCCAGGTAAGAATACTGGAGTGAGTTGCCATTTCCTTCTCCAGGGAATCTTCCTGACCCAGGGATTGAACCTGCGTCTCCTGAGTCTCTTGCATTGGCAGATGGATTCTTTACCACTGAGCTACCTGGAAAGCAGCTGAGCAGAGGGATATTAAAATGGGAAAATGAATGGGGATTGTATAGATATAGCAAGAGAGACAGGGAGATGCTTGACAGCTGCTGTGTGGGCCTCTGGGCAGAGGGAGAAAAAACAATAACTAAAAATTAGCTTTCAGAGGAATTCCATGACCTTGGTAATGCCACTCTTTTACGGAAATCTAAAAGAAAGGCTAATGTTATTCTCCAAGCTTCTAAAGGCAGATGTTGTTGTTCTTAGATGCATTGACAAGCAAAGAGAAACCTCAGTCTTGCCTGGTTATATTCAGATTACAGTCTGATGGAAGACATATTGGGAAACGTAGGTTAACATTTTGAGCTCTTTTAACTGATTTTACTTTTTTTAAAAAAGCAACAATTATTTATTTGTCTGTGCCAGGTCTTAGCTGTGGCACTTGAGATCGTCGATCTTTGTTGCGATGGACAGGGTCGTTTTTTAGTTGCAGCATGTGAACTTTTGGTTGTGGCACATGTGATCTAGTTCCCTGACCAGGGATCGAACCCAGGCCCCCTGCGTTGGGAGTATGGAGTCTTATCCACTGGACTGCCAGGGAAGTTCCAATAACCCATTAACTAATTTTCCTCTTGATGTCCAGGGCACTGTGAGAAGTGCCAGGTGAGCTGATACAATGTGCTACCAAACACCTGTGATGAGAAGGTGTTTCTGAGGTGCTTTAAGCCAAGGGACTTGCAGAATGAAGGGCATATACCACAGGCCTGCAAATGTGCTATTTCGTTTTTTCATTTAGGTGAGCCAGAAGACAAAAATCTGAAAATTTCACATTCAAATTGGATTTCCAATTTCTAGTGAAAAAACTGAACCGTCTAAGGATAACTTCCTGCATGATTATTGGCTGGACCTGAGCAGAGGCTGTCTCCTCTCAGCAGGGTACATGGGCCCTCCGGCTTGCCACAAGCCCCAGCACTCCTTACTGCACTGCCAGGCCCGCATCACTCCTGGTGACCCACCCTGAGAGGCCCCACACTGAGAAAACTGGCCTTGCCTTTGAGTCATCATGACCGGGCAAAGGAAACACCAGGCATGGGGCACATCTTCCACGTGCCTTCTTCTGAGAATACCATAGAGTGAGGGAGAAGCAAGGACCCTCGGGAATGAGACTCAAGTCTGGCAGCTTCACAGGGTGACTGCGCTCGTGGGCATTGTGGGAAGGCAGCGGGCTTCGTGAAGTATAGAGCTCCACGAAGGGAATGAGGAAGTGGGTTAGAGTCAATACGTAAAAACACTATAAATATTTGATACAGAATTCTAAAGCAGCAAGCGGGACAGGGAGAGGACAATAAGTAAAGATAAAATAGATAAAGCTGTTCTTGAAAGGGATGCAGAACAAGCCAGCCATCTTTGGGACCATTAGAGGGCGAGAATGGGAAATACATGATGCAGCAGGCTGGGAGCACTGTGCGTGGAATTTTAAATGTTTCCTCGGGTATTTAGGAGAAAGCTAAGACACCGCCCCTGAACTCAGGCTGGAAGTTCCTCCAAGTGTACCTCTTACGCCTTTTGTGAGCCACAGCAGGAAACTGGAGAAGGGAAGATGGGGGTGGGATCGGCAGAGCCGGAAACCATCGTTAGCATCGTATCCGGGTGTGCCACGTGCTGCGGGAGACAACCAGTTTCCTCGAGGCCCCGGTCCCCTGGGGCACCTTACTTCTGCAGCTGCTACAGCTGAGTGATTAACCCAGGAGGACCCTGAATCCTGTTCCCCTGTGCTGAAGAAAATGAATCTCCTCTGAAGTCAGGAAACATTCCCAAGAGCCCAACCTGGATGCAAGCAAGCCTCTCTTGAGAGGGCAGCCCCCAGGGAGAGAGATGCTTGGGCTCTCAGAGTTCAGAGTATCGCTCTAGGGAAGGGTGGAGTGAGCACTGTTCCGTGTTTAATCACTTAGGCTGTGGAGAAATCACTTGGAGAAGAGCATGTGCCAGTCATAACCACTTAATTAAAGCAAGGGAAAAAAAAAAAAAAAACCCCAGGAAGACTAAAAACAATTTGGGTGAAGACGGCTTCCAGCTATTTACAAGGGGACAGAAAAATGCCTGTCAAATCTCTGAAATCGCACACATTTAAGACTATCTTAAGTCCTGCTATTCTGAAACCCTTGATGACAGAATCCACCTGCAATGCAGGAGACCCCAGTTCAATTCCTGAGTCAGGAAGATCTGGAGAAGGGATAGGCTACCCACTCCAGTATTCTTTGGCTTCCCTTGTGGCTCAGCTGGTAAAAAAATCTGCCTGCAATGTAGGAGACCTGGTTTCTATCCCTGGGTTAGGAAGATCCCCTGGAGAAGGGAAAGGCTACTCACTCCAGTGTTCTGGCCTGGAGAATTCCATGGACTATACAGTTCATGGGGTCACAAAGAGTTGGACATGACTGAGTGACTTTCACTTTCATTCACTTTGATGAGAGAATGACAGGCAATTCATTCATTCATTTACTTAACTCCCCTTTTTGAACTTTGTCTCTCCTGAAGGCACATCACTTTGTCCCTTTCTTACCTAATTTAACAAAGTCTTGCTCATCTTACCTTCTAAACATTTGTGGTTACTTTCTCTCCTGCCCAATGTAGTCAGCACATTTCTCTGCCCGCTAATCCATTCTTCACACCCCACCTATTGTCCTCTTTTCAGAATGATAACCTGTTGCATGAAATCCCTCAAGAAGCAAACTGAGCCAAAGGGGACTTCCTGGTAGTCCAGTAGTTAAGACTCCGTACTTTCACTGCAGGGGGACACAGGTTCGATCCCTGGTCGGGAAACTAAGATCCCACATGCTGCATGGTGCAGCCAAAAGAAAAAAAAAAAAAAAGGCAAACTTAACCAAAGACTGACTCTTGGGAAAAAAAAAAACCACCACCAAAAACAGAACCCAAACTTAAAATATTCTACAACCTTGCTACTTAAAGAGTGGTCCCTACTCTCAATAGAAATGCAGAATCACTGCCTTTGTTTTTGCAAGATCCCCAGGTAATTCACAGGTACAATAAAGCTTGAGAGCCACTGACCTGCGTGGTTTTTGTTCTTCGACTACTACCTACCTGCCTAGTAAATCTACCTAACATTTGTGGGTCTCTAAGCAAGAGTCGAAATGGGGGCCCATAAATCCAGTGCCTAAATATTAAATTCTAAATCAAAGTAGTTGTTAAAATATTTCCTACCCTTCTATATTGACAAAGATAACTTCATCATGATCTGGAAAGTTGGGTCTCCTTTAGAATTCCTAGACTGTTGGTAGTTCTATATTGTAACATAGCAGAGAAGATATGAGCCCGAATAGACACCCCACCCACCCATCAAGCATCTGTCCACAGACCTACCAACAGCTGTCCCGTGGTCACTTTTCAGGACTAGAAATCCCTTCCCTCAAAAGTGTGGACCCGAGAAAGAGGTCACTTAAGCCTTGGGAGCAAGCTGGGGGGTTCTGTGGAGAGGCAGTTCTCCACACCCTGTACCTAAAGGGTGGTCTAGAAGAGAATGAACCCTTGGAGGACAACATCTTTCCAGCCCCAGAAGCTCCTTGCCTCATGGAGAAGAGGGCTGGGCTGATCCAACCATGTAGAGCTGGGTCCTTTTAGAGCCTGAGCCTCGCTTGCCTACGTTGAAGGTCAGTACTACTCTCTGAGCTTCTGTTGCTGTGACCTCCGTCCCTCCCTGACACAGGCATCCTGGTCTTTTTTCAGTCCTTTGTTCTTACTCACTTCCTCTCTCCAGCTGTGGGGCTCTGGTCATTCTACCCAAATATGTGTTTGCTCTTCAAACTGTGTGCTTAATGCCAGGCATCGCTGAGATACCAACTCAAGCATTCTTTTCAAGGGACGGTTTCTGCACCCTCCCTGATGAAATCAAATGCCCTAATATTGAATTGACACAGTTACCTGTGTGGTATATCTATCTATTTATCACCCATTTCCTCTTCAAAACCTAAGCTCCATTAGGGTAGGAACCGTGGCTGGTTTTGCTTTAGCATCAAGCACTGATTTTTTACATACACTATATACTGATACATATATTTGTGGAGTGATTTATGAATGACGATGAACTCTTTTTGACAGCAAGAACAACTAAACCAAATATGCAAGGTTTCAGTGATTAAGAAGAAAAGGATTGTTCTATACTTCATATAGGTTAGGTCCAGCGGGTCTTATTTACCTTGTAATGTTGTCTAGAATGTTTGAGGTGACTGTTGACAATCTGCAAGATGGATATAGGGCATTGCTCTGTTTCTTCCAGAAGAGACCATTTGCTGTTTTAAACAAACCTCTGTTTTCTAAAATTTCTTACCATTTTTCTTTGGAAAATGTATTATCTGCACTTTAGCTCCTGGTATAAAGAAACAAAATCCACTACTTTCTAATTTCTTGCCTGTCTTTTACAATGGTGTGATTTAAGCTGCTTACTTTTGTTTTTCAAACTAGCTTCCCATGATTTGCTGTGTGTATCAGCTTTTGTTATGTAGCAACCACCCCAAAACTTACCAACCTAAAATATCAACCATTTTACTTAGTTCGTAATTCTGTGGGTTGGCTAGGAGGTTCTTCTGGACAGGCTAGCTGGTCTGGTCTCTGCTGGATGCCATTATGCATCTGTGGGTCTTATGACAGCTGACTGATCTAAGCTGGCATCACTCACATGTCTGATGGTTTGGTGGCTATTGGCTGGGTGACTATGTTTTCCTCTGTGGTTCTTCATTTTCATCAGGCTTGCTAGGGCTCATTTACATCATGGTCTTAAGATTTCAACCAAAGGAAGACAAGTCTCAATCTGTACTCTTTAATCTTCATTTTGGATCACCTTTGCTAATATTCTATTTTCTAAAACATGTCACACGGACAACCAAGATTAAAGGGGTAGAGAAATGGACTCCATTTCCTGATTGGAGGGACTGCAGAAGTGTGGCCACTCTTTCAGTCTGTAGCACTGTGCTTAAATCATGCTTTCTCAAGGTGATCCCCAATTTATTCTACAGGATTGCCCTGTAGAAAGATGCCTTTTTTCCTCTTGATTTTGTCACCAGTATATTTCCCAACCAATAAAAGAACTAACATGGCTACAACTGTGAAGCTTAAAAGTGACAAAGAATGAATAATGGGAGGGCCTGTGTACCTGATAACGTCTAGGGCTGATTCTGTGAGTGGGGCACCCAGTCTGAGCCCAAGCTGGAAAAGTTCACGGGAAAAGATGGCACCAACTGAGTTTATCCCGAGTGGACAGAAGGAAGAGGCTGGGGCATCCATGGTTTCTATACTTCCCTCCAGGAAACCTGTTAGAGACTGTATTTCTGGATGATAGTGCAGTCTGCTCTGTCATATGGAAGCCACTGTAATTCATGTCTTAGGGCTATGAGACTCTGGAAATCTCACATTTCACCATGTGGCCAGAACAGGATGTGTCCAGGGGAAACAATGTATCTTGTTTCCCAAAGCTCATGTGTGTTGACCCTGAGTTCAGTTCAGTGTCCGACTCTTTGTGACCCCATGAATCGCAGCACGCCAGGCCTCCCTGTCCATGACCATCTCCCAGAGTTCACTCAGACTCACGTCTATCAAGTCAGTGATGCCATCCAGCCATCTCATCCTCTGTCGTCCCCTTCTCCTCCTGCCCCCAATCCCTCCCAGCATCAGAGTCTTCTCCAATGAGTCAACTCTTCGCATGAGGTGGCCAAAGTACTGGAGTTTCAGCTTTAGCACCATTCCTTCCAAAGAAATCCCAGGGCTGACCTCCTTCAGAATGGACTGGTTGGATCTCCTTGCAGTCCAAGGGACTCTCAAGAGTCTTCTCCAACACCACAGTTCAAAAGCATCAATTCTTCGGCGCTTGGCTTTCTTCACAGTCTAACTCTCACATCCATACATGACCACTGGAAAAACCATAGCCTTGACTAGACGGACCTTTGTTGACAAAGTAATGTCTCTGCTTTTGAATATGCTATCTAGGTTGGTCATAACTTTCCTTCCAAGGAGTAAGCGTCTTTTAATTTCATGACTGCAGTCACCATCTGTAGTGATTTTAGAGCCCCGCAAAATAAAGTCTGACACTGTTTCCACTGTTTCTCCATCTATTTCCCATGAAGTGATGGGACCAGATGCCATGATCTTCGTTTTCGAAATGTTGAGCTTTAAGCCAACTTTTTCACTCTCCTCTTTCACTTTCATCAAGAGGCTCTTTAGTTCCTCTTCACATTCTGCCACAAGGGGGGTGTCATCTGCATATCTGAGGTTATTGATATTTCTCCCAGCAATCTTGATTCCAGCTTGTGCTTCTTCCAGCCCAGCGTTTCTCATGATGTACTCTGCGTATAAGTTAAATAAGCAGGGTGACAATATACAGCCTTGACGTACTCCTTGTCCAATTTGGAACCAGTCTGTTGTTCCATGTCCAGTTCTAACTGTTGCTTCCTGACCTGCATACAGGTTTCTCAAGAGGCAGGTCAGGTGGTCTGGTATTCCCATCTCTTTCAGAATTTTCCACAGTTTATTGTGATCCACACAGTCAAAGGCTTTGGCATAGTCAATAAAGCAGAAATAGATGTTTTTTCTGGAACTCTCTTGCTTTTTCCATGATCCAGCGGATGTTGGCAATTTGGTCTCTGGTTCCTCTGTCTTTTCTAAAACCAGCTTGAACATCTGGAAGTTCACGGTTCACGTATTGCTGAAGCCTGGCTTGGAGAATTTTCAGCATTACTTTACTAGTATGTGAGATGAGTACAATTGTGCAGTAGTTTGAGCATTCTTTGGCATTGCCTTTCTTTGGGATTGGAATGAAAGCTGAGCTTTTCCAGTCCTGTGGCCACTGCTGAGTTTTCCAGATTTGCTGGCATATTGAGTGCAGCACTTTCACAGCATCATCTTTCAGGATTTGAAATAGCTCAACTGGAATTCCATCACCTCCACTAACTTTGTTCATAGTGATGCTTTCTAAGGCCCACTTGACTTCACATTCCAGGATGTCTGGCTCTAGGTGAGTGATCACACCATCATGATTATCTTGGTTGTGAAGATCTTTTTTGTATGGTTCTGTGTATTCCTGCCACCTCTCTTAATATCTTCTGCTTCTGTTAGGTCCATACCATTTCTGTCCTTTATTGAACCCATCTTCGCATGAAATGTTTCCTTGGTATCTCTGATTTTCTTGAAGAGATGTCTAGTCTTTCCCATTCTGTTGTTTTCCTCTATTTCTTTGCATTGATCGCTGAGGAAGGCTTTCTTATCTCTTCTTGCTATTCTTTGGAACTCTGCATTCAGATGCTTATATCTTTCCTTTTCTTCTTTGCTTTTTGCTTCTCTTCTTTTCACAGCTATGTGTAAGGTGTGGGGCACTGTTGACCCTAATACCGCCTATAACATGATGAGGAAGTGTCAGTGTAGGGCACCACCGTGGACCCAAACAGCCTAAACCTAAATTTCACCTGATGTGCTGCATGCTTTGTTAAGTTAGTTAAGCAGTCAATGCCATGCCTCAATTTCCTCATATACAAGGTTGAGATAATGACAGTACCCATCCCTTTAGTTATTTTGAAGATAAAATGAGTGCATATGTCTAAAATACTTATAATAGAGCTGGTGTATGTTAGGCACTCAGTAAATACTAGCTCTTTTAATTTGTCAGTGAAATTGGAGAAAATAGGAACTCCATGGTGAATCTCATTGGTGAAACAGATCACTTCTCTATTGGACTTGCTTATTCTCCTGTGCTCAAGCTAGATACTCTGTTGGTGTTCTTTTCTCCTTTATACAAGAGACACAATTATAAGATGGCTCACTTTCTTGACATAGTTCGAAGCACTAATAGTTAATAATATTATTGTAGGATAGAGGGGGAGATGACAACTGAATCCACCTTATGTGTGACTTTTTGCCCCCCTTAAATATTTTTAATTTTATCACTCTCCAGGTGATCATTAAATTATGATGTTGGCAAAAGGATCATTGGATCGGGGCCCAAAGACCTTATTTCTAGATTGGATCCTGCCACAAATCAGCAGGGTGGTCTTGGGAAATGTTCTTTGCACCTCTGAACACCTTTTAAAAATGGAGTCTGTTTCCGTAGACTAGGAAAATCTATACAGAATGATTGATGTGTATTGGGAGGACCAAGAGCAAGCTGATAAGTGGATGTTTCAAGGCGTTGGCATGAATATTCTGTGGCAAATAATCATGTGGTATAGTCATGAAGCGACATCCTTAGGTGTGTTTTATTCTCTCTATTTCTCTGTAAAGAGAAGGAGGTGGGGTTGGTATTGGACTTTGAAAAATTAAAGGTTTTTGTGAAACTGCAGTATAAATAAGGAGCTTACAGCCTGAAATGATTTCATCTTGGACTCTTTGGAGGACTGAGGCTGGTTGACCTCTAGGTGGAAGCAGCTTCTACAAAGCATCTGGGGCTGTTGCAGTGCCTGTGTGCAGGGCCTTGCTGATTACAAGGTGGCTTGTGAAGGGGTCAGTGGTGTGGTCATTTGTGATATTTAATTCTGTAGATATCTATGAAGTGTCTACTCTGTTGTGAGCACTGTGTGATAGGATGATGAAGAAAGTGCACTGGTTTATGATTTCACAAGTGGCCGTGCGATACCAGGTACCATTTGGAACCTCAGGCCTTGGCTATATTAGGACTCCAGATGGCGAGTCTTGAACAAGGGCATGACTGTGCGTGGGGGGGTCTTGACTGAGATTGGTGTCCCTTAACTAGAGCTGAGGTGTCCAGTATGATGAATCAAGATATGTGGAATATATATGGAGGCCTGCCCAGTTATGCATTGGTGCTTGTACAATTGCAAGGCTTTATTTTTCTGGCCTGGGAAGTGACTAAAAGCAGAACTTGTATTTGATCTAGAGCAGCAGTCCCTAACCTCTTTGGCATGAGGGACCAGTTTTGAGGAAGACCATATTTCCATGAACTGGGGGCAGGAGGATGGTTTCAGGATGATTCTAGTGCATTACATTTATCATGCACTTTATTTCTATTATTATTATTATTATTATTACATCATCTCCACCTCAGATCATCAGGCATTACACCCCAGAGGTTGGGACTCCCTGGTCTAGAGCAAAGTGTTCTTAGAGGTTGAGGAGCCATGCCAGGAGATCATCTCACAGCCAGACACTGACAGCATTTTCTGAATATGGTCTGAAGAATGGCCATCAGTTCTTAGTGGGAGTCATGAATTCCAGGTCCCTGAACAGAATATGGCCTTTCTAGTTCTTGATGTAACCAAGGATACGTTACATCTCTGTGGGCCCAAGTGTAGGAAGATGGATCTTCATTAGTTATGTGCAGCACACTGCCTGCTAAATCCATAGTTACTCCTAAGGAAATGTGCATCTTGCCCTGGACACAGCATGTCTTAAAGGAATAGCCATGTTTTCCCCCTCACCTCCAAGGACAGGGCTTATCATATTAAGCGTAGGTTCTGTACAGTGGGCAATCAAGCTTTAGCCTGACCATGACCCAAGACATTACCAGGAGGGGAGCACTGAATAGATTTATTAGGAATTGTTGAAAAAATGAGTCAG
The DNA here is from genome assembly GCF_029378745.1 of Bos indicus. Taxonomy (NCBI): domain Eukaryota; kingdom Metazoa; phylum Chordata; class Mammalia; order Artiodactyla; family Bovidae; genus Bos; species Bos indicus. Next base: position 9,823,051 of record NC_091772.1, on the reverse strand, counting down.
GTAATTCTAATGTTCATTCAAGATCCAGAAACACTCTTCTGGAAGGTGAGGCCCTCAAATTCTTAAAGAGCCGAGGAAATCATCACCTACTCAGAGTTATCTGGGACACACGCTGGGTAGATTTGGGTGTCATCTTGGAGAATGGACCTCCTGGGAGCTTGCTGACTCTTTTGTGAGAACCTCTTTCTTCACATCTCAGCAGGTCAGAAGCATTAGAGGCAGAGCCCTTACCTGCAACATGTCCTATAGCAGAGTCTGATGGTGATATCTCTAGGCTTGGGCATCTAAGAGAAAGATAGAGATAGTGCACTGGGATGACCCAGAGGGATGGTGTGGGGAGGGAGGAGGGAGGAGGGTTCAGGATGGGGAACACATGTATACCTGTGGCAGATTCATTTTGATATTTGGCAAAACTAATACAATTATGTAAAGTTTAAAAATAAAATAAAATTAAAAAAAAAAAAGAAGGGTTATGCTTGAGTATGTCTTTATTTTTATTATTAAGTAACTTCAAAAACTCAATTCTGGACCTTAAGGTCAAAGCATTTAGGCCTTAGGTCTAAAGATGTACTTAATGTCAAAAGCTCTTATTAAAAAACCTGATTGTTTTTGTTTTACTTAAGCCAGTGATCAGTTGTGAGAGCTTGGGAAGTACATTGAAAGAGGCACATCAGCATTTCTTAATCTGCAGAATGGACAAAACAGTACCTCCATCTTATGGTCGGTTAGGGTGGCTAATCATATATAAAACATTAAAGTAGCACTTGATATAAAGTCCTTGATAAATGAGACTTTATATTACTCCTGATCAGGCACCTGAGTGATATGAGCTTAAGTGGGTTTGGGTTTTAATTAGTTCCCATAAAAATGGCAGTGTACAGTATGGTGCTAAGAGATACTTTGGCAGTTGTTTTTTTTTTTTTTTTTTTTCTGTAAACTTCTGCTGTTTTGTATAGGTTATATCTATACAGTGCAGTTAGATTGATTTTTTTCCCCCATTCAATTCTGCATTTTGTTTTTCAGCTGGGATAATGGGCAATTGCAGAGATATTGATGGAAGTTACTGCGTTTCCTTAAAACAACCAAGCAAACACATCTGTGTATCGCTCCAGTGGAGGCAGCCCTACTGCAACTGCCAGAAAGCATTTGAGTCGGAAAGTGCTGTTAGAAAATTCTGGCTTCTCCTATCATCCTCTAACCCTTAGCTCTCAACTATTTCTAATGAATCTGAATCATGTGGAGACTCACTGGGATTGAACAAGAAATGAGAACAATGTATTGGTTATCTCAGTGCAGTTCAGTTGCTCACATGGCCGACTCTTTGCGACTCCATTGACTGCAGCACGTCAGGCTTCCCTGTCCATCATCAACTCCCAAAGCCTGCTCAAACTCATGTCCATTGAGTAGGTGATGCCATCCAACCACCTCATCCTCTGCCGTCCCCTTCTACTCCAGCCTTCAATCTTTCCCAGCATCAGGGTCTTTTTCAATGAGTCAGTTCTTCACATCAGGTGGCCAAGGTATTGGAGTTTCAGCATCAGTCCTTCCAATGAATATTCAGGACTGATTTCCTTTAGGATTGAATGGTTTTGATCTTGCAGTCCAGGGGACTCTCAAGAGTCTTCTCCAACACCACAGTTCAAAAGTATCAATTCTTTGGCGCTCAGCTTTCTTTATAGTTCTACTCTTACATCCATACATGACCACTGGAAAAACCATAGCCTTGACTAGACGAACCTTTGTTGGCAAAGCAATGTCTCTGCTTTTAATATGCTGTCTAGGTTGGTCATAGCTTTTCTTCCAAGGAGCAAGCATCTTTTAATTTCATGGGTGCAGTCACCATCTTTAGTGATTTTGGAGCCCAAGAAAATAAAGTCTGTCACAGTTTCCATTGTTTGCCCATCTATTTGCCATGAAGTGATGGGACCAGATGCCATGATCTTCGTTTTCTGAATGTGGAGTTTTAAGTCAAAAATTCCACTGTCCTCTTTCACTTTCATCAAGAGGCTCTTTAGTTCCTCTTGTTTTTCTGCAATAAGGGTGGTGTCATCTGCATATCTGAGGTTATTGATATTTTTCCCGGCAGTCATGATTCCAGCTCATGTTTCATCCAACCTGACATTTTGCATGATGTACTCTGCATATAAGTTAAATAAGCAGGGTGACGATATACAGCCTTGACGTACTCCTTGTCCTATTTGGAACCAGTCTGTTGTTCCATGTCCAGTTCTAACTGTGGCTTCCTGACCTGCATATAGGTTTCTCAAGAGGCAGGTCAGATGGTCTGGTATTCCCATCTCTTTAAGACTTTTCCAGAGATCATTGTGATACACAGTGTCAAATGCTTAGGCGTAGTCAAGAAAGCAAAAATAGATGTTTTTCTGGAACTCTTGCTTTTACGATGATCCAAAACATATTGGCAAATTAATCTCTGGTTTCTCTGCCTTTTCTAAAATGAGCTTGAACACTGGAAGTTCACAGTTCACGTACTGTTGAAGCCTGGCTTGGAGAATTTTGAGCATTACTCTGCTAGTGTGTGAGATGAGTGCAATTGTGCGGTAGTTTGAACATTCTTTGGCATTGCCATTCTTTGGATTGGAATGAAAACTGACCTTTTCCAGTCCTGTGGCCACTGCTGCATTTTCCAATTTTGCTGGCAAATTTCCAAAATTGCTTGCATACTGAGTGCAGCACTTTCACAGCATCATCTTTCAGGATTTGAAATAGCTCTACTGGAATTCCATCACCTCCACTAGCTTTGTTCATAGTGATGCTTTCTAAGGCCCACTTGACTTCTCATTCCAGGATATATAGCTTTAGGTGAGTCATCACACCATTGTGACTCTCTGGGTCGTGAAGATCTTTTTTGTATAGTTCTTCCTTGTATTCTTGCCACCTCTTCTTAATATCTTCTGCTTCTGTTAGGTCCATACCATTTCTGTCCTTTATTGTGTCCATCTTTGCCTGAATTATTCCCTAGGTATCTCGAATTTTCTTGAAGAGATCTCTAGTCTTTCCCATTCTAGTGTTTTCCTCTTATTTCTTTGCACTGTTCACTGAGGACGGCTTTTTTATCTCTCCTTGTCATTCTTTGGAACCCTGCATTCAAGTGGGTATATCTTTTCTTTTCTTCTTTGCATTTCACTTTTCTTTTTTTCTCAGCTATTTGTAAGGCCTCCTCAGACAACCATTTTTCTTTTTTGCATTTCTTTTTCTTGGAGATGTTCTTGATTACTGCCTCCTGTACAATGTCACAAACCTCTGTCCATAGTTCTTTAGGCACTCTGTCTATCAGATCTAATCCCTTGAATCTATTTCTCACTTCCCCTGTATAATCGTAATGGATTTGATTTAGGTCCTACTTGAATGGTTTAGTGATTTTCCCCACTTTATTCAATTTAAGTCTGAATTTGGCAATAAGGAGTTTATGATCTGAGCCACAGTCAGCTCCCGCTCTTGTTTTTGCTAACTGTATAGAGCTTCTCCATCCTTGGCTGCAAATAATATAATCAATCTGGTTTTGGTGTTGACCATCTGGTGACGTCCATGTGTAGAGTCTTCTCTTGTGTTGTTGGAAGCAGGTGTTTGCTATGACCAGTGCATTCTCTTGGCAAAACTCTGTTAGCCTTTGACCTGCTTCATTTTGGACTCCAAGGCCAAATTTGCCTGTTATTCCAGGTATTTCTTGACTTCTAATTTTGCATTCCAGTGCCCTATAATGAAAAGGACATCTGTTTTGTGTGTTAGTTCTAGAAGGTCTTGTAGGTCTTCATAGAACTGTTCAACTTCAGCTTCTTCAGTGTTATTGGTTGGGGCATAGACTTGGATTACTGTGATATTGAATGGTTTGCCTTGGAAATGAACAGAGATCATTCTGTTGTTTCTGAGATTGCATCCAAGTTCTATATTTCAGGATCTATTCAGATTATGAGGGCTACTCCATTTCTTCTAAGGGATTCTTGCCCACAGTAGTAGATATAATGTTCATCTGTGTTAAATTCACCCATTCTAGTCCATTCACTGATTCATAAAATGTTGATGTTCATTCTTGCCATCTCCTGTTTGACCACTTCTAATTTACCTTGCAAAAACAAGACTGGGAGCTGACTGTGGCTCAGATCATGAACTCCTTATTGCCAAATTCAGACTGAAATTGAAGAAAGTAGGGAAAACCACTAGACCATTCAGGTATGACCTAAATCAGATCCCTTACGATTATACAAGGGAAGTGAGATATAAATTTTAGGGACTAGATCTGATAAACCGAGTGCCTGATGAACTATGGATGGAGGTTTGTGACATTGTACAGGAGACAGGGATCAAGACCATCTCCAAGAAAAAGAAATGCAAAAAAGCAAAATGGCTGTCTGAGGAGGCCTTACTAATAACTATGAAAAGAAGGGATGCGAAAAGCAAAGGAGAAAAGGAAACATGTACCCACTTGAATGCAGAGTTCCAAAGAATAGCAAGGAGAGATAAGAAAGCCTTCCTCAGTGATTAATGCAAAGAAATAGAGGAGAACAACAGAATGGGAAAGACTAGAGATCTCTTCAAGGAAATTAGAGATACTAAGGGAACATTTCATGCAAAGATGGGCTCAAAAAAGGACAGAAATGATATGGACCTAACAGAAGCAGAAGCTATTAAGAAGAGGTGGCAAGAATGCATGGAAGAACTATACAAAAAGATTTTCATGACCCAGATAACCATGATGATGTGATCACTCATCTAGAGCCAGACATCCTGGAATGCAAAGTCAAATGGGCCTTAGGAAGCATCACTATGAACAAAGCTGGTAGAGGTGATGGAATCCCAGTTGAGCTATTGCAAACCCTGAAAGATGATGCTGTGAAAGTGCTGCAGTCAGTATGCCAGCAAATTTGGAAAATCTCAGCAGTGGCCACAGGACTGGAAAAGGTCAGTTTTCATTCCAATCCCAAAGAAAGGAAATGCGAAAGAATGCTCAAACTACTGCACAATTGCACTCATCTCACATGCTAGTAACGTAATGCTCAAAATTCCCCAAGCCATGCTTCAGCCATATGTGAGATGTGAAATTCCAGATGTTCAAGCTGGTTTTAGAAAAGGCAGAGGAACCAGAGATCAACTTGGCAACATCCATTGGATCATCGAAAAAGCAAAAGAGTTCCAGAAAAACATCTATTTCTGCTTTATTTGCTATGCCAAAGCCTTTGTGTGGATCACCACAAATTGTGGAAAATTCTTCAAGAGATGGGAATACCAGACCACCTGACCTGCCTCTTGAGAAACCTGTATGCAGGTCAGGAAGCAACAGTTAGAACTGGACATGGAACAACAGACTGGTTCCAAATAGGAAAAGGAGTACGTCAAGGCTGTATATCGTCACCCTGTTTATTTAACTTATATGCAGAGTACATCATGAGAAACACTGGGCTGGAAGAAGCACAAGCTGGAATCAAGATTGCCAGGAGAAATATCAATAACCTCAGATATGCAGATGATGCCATCCTTATGGCAGAATGTGAAGAACTAAAGATCCTTTTAATGGAAGTGAAAGAGGAGAGTGAAAAATTTGATTTAAAGTTCAACCTTCAGAAAACGAAGATCATGGCATCTGGTCCCATCACTTCATGTCAGATAGATGGGGAAACAATGGCAGACTTTATTTTTGGGGCTCCCAAATCACTGCAGATGGTGACTGCAGCCGTGAAATTAAAAGACACTTGCTCCTTGGAAGAGAAGCTTTGACCAACCTAGATAGCATATTAAAATCAGAGACATTGCTTTGCCAACAAAGGTTCGTCTAGTCAAGGCTATGATTTTTCTAGTAGTCATGTATGGATGTAAGAGTTGGACTATAAGGAATGGTGAGCGCCGAAGAATTGATGCTTTTGAACGGTGGTGTTGGAGAAGACTCTTGAGAGTCCCGTGGACTGCAAGGAGATCAAACCAATCAATCCTAAAGGAAATCAGTCCTGAATATTCATTGGAAGGACTGATGTTGAAGCTGAAACTCCAATAGGACACCTGATGTGAAGAGCTGACTCATTGAAAAAGACCCTGATGCTGGGAAAGATTGAAGGTGGGAGGAGAAGGGGACGACAGAGGATGAGATGTTTGAATGGCATCACCGACTCAATGGTCATGAGTTTGAGTTAGCTCCGGGAGTTGGTGATGGACCTGGAGGCCTGGTGTAATGAAGTCCATAGGGTCTCAAAGAGTTGGACATGACTGAGCGAGTGAACTGAACTTAATTCACCTTGATTCATGGATCTAACATTCCAGGTTCCCCTGCAATATTGTTCTTTACCGCATCAGACTTTACTTCGACCACTAGTCACATCCACAATTGCGTGTTGTTTTTTGCTTTGGCTCCATCCCTTCATTCTTTCTGTAGTTATTTCTCCACTGTTCTCCAGTAACATATTGGACAGCTGCCGACCTGGGGAGTTATCAGTTATCTATGGCTGCATAAAAAACCACCCCCACATTTAGTGGCTGAAAACAACATATTCTGTATATATTCATGGGTCTCTGGGTCAGCCATCTAGACTAGGCCCGTCCAGCTGGTTCTCCTGTGGTCTTGGTTGAGGTCACTATGTGGCTGCAGTCATCAGACAGCCTGATACTGGCCTGTGGCTAGGTCACACATCTTCATCAGCTCAGCACAGCCTCCCTCACCTGGCAACAGCATCCAAATGGGCAAGAACAGATGGTGTAAAACCACTCAAAAGTTAAACTCAGAAGTTGCATGACATCAAAGCAAGTCAAAGGGTGGCCTGGAGTTCAAGTCATAAGTGAATGGGCTGCATGATTTAATGGGAAGAGCTGCAAAGATTTTATGGCCATTTTAATCTACTGCAGGGAGAGAAGGGAAGAGGGAACAAAAGTAGAGAAACATTTACTGAATACCAGTTATGCTCCTCATCAGACACCTTTCAGTAATGATAGCCAGCCTGAGTTGCGGGCTAGGTGTGTGCTGGCCATTATCAACACTCAGATGCATATCTCATCTGTGTTCTGAACAACCTTAGAAGGTAAATAACATTATTATCCCCACTTCTCAGATGAGAGATCAGAGAGACTAAGGATCTTTTTCAAAACAGCCTCACTTGTCAATGACAGATGGGACATTTGATTTTGGATTTATCCATGCCAGAGAGTAAGCTCTTGATCCTTATGGTTTCACAAATCAGAAAATTCACAGGAAAACTCATTTCCTCTTTGTTTGTCTTTCCTTGGGTGAGAGGAAAGAGAAGTGGCACTTGGCAGGTGGCTGGGCCACCAAGGGAAACTAATTTATTTGCTTATGGATCATCCCAGGTGGCCCTAGTGGTAAAGAACCCTCCTTTTCAATGAAAGTAGCCATAGGAAATGTGGGTTCAGTCTCTGGGTTGGGAAGATCCCCTGGAGGAGGGCTGGAAACCTGCTCCAGTATTCTTGCCTGGAGAATCCCATTGACAGAGGAGCCTGGGGGGCTACAGTCTGTAGCATCACAAAGAGTCAGCACGACTGAAGTGACTCAGGACACACCTGGATCCTCTGAAAGACCCAAGATATTTCATGGTCTCTGTAGCCTGCCTGTCAGTATCTTCTGATAGCACCCCATTACACTTGGTTAGTGCCATTTCTCTTTTAGAATTTCTCCGCTTGGGGGATAGTACTGATCCAAGCCACAAAGGGATTCAGGGGAGGGCACCTGTCCTAAGAGGTCCAGCTGTACCATGCATGCACTTTTTTGGTTTTAAAGCCTGAGCTCATCACATTTAAACATAACAAGGACCCTAGGAAGCCAGGCGGATTGCTTGTCGTCTCATCACAACCCGTAGCCTCTTGACTTTGCTTCTTCTCCCACAAGTTCACTAAACTCTCATTTTACCCTTTTCCTAGACCACAGTGCTACCCTGGTTCTACTGTGTTCTTAGGGAAAAGGACATTTTTGTGGTTCTACTGTGATTTTCTCCTGAAAACTAATTGACTTTCTGGTTCTGTTGCCCCTAAAATGTACGTTAAAAAAAAAAAAAACAAATTAAATATTCACGGAGACATCTGCTGCAAAATATTGTGATTTTCACTTTCCTTTGGAATAGCTCCCTTTTTTTTTAATAGCTCCTTTTTATTATTATTTTTTTAAATGTATTTACTACTTCTTTTGGACTAGCTCTCTCTGTCTCTTTTTTAAAATAGCTCCTTAAAAAAGATTCTTTTTATTTATCTGCTACTTTTTGGCTGCACTGGGGCTTTGTTGCTGGGTGCAGGCTTTCCCTAGCTGTAGCAAGCAGGGGCTACTCTCTAGCTGAGGTGCTCGGGCCTCTCACTGCAGGGCTTCTGTTGTGGTGGTGCATGGGCCCCAGGGCATCCAGGCTTTAGGAGCTGTGGCCCGTGGGCTTAGTTGCTCTGTGGCATGTGGATTCTTCCCAGACCAGGGAGCAAAACCGTGTCCCCTGCACTGACAGGCGGATTCTTAACCACTAGACTACCAGGGAAGTCCTTTATCTTATTTCGAATCAAGGTTATTACAGAGAATCTGATGGAGTAACCTTACTGAAAAAATTGTACTTGTCCAAATACCCAGTTTTGGAAATGTTTGTAGCCTGGGTGTCTGTGAACCCTGGGTTAGGAAGACCTGCTGTAAAAGACTTTGAGTCAATGATTCAGAAAAGGGAGCAGAGCAGAGACACAAATGGTGAGGGCTCTGGACCTGTGTTTCTCAGCCATGGTTTTTCATTAGAATCCCCCAGAGAAATTTAAAACAATGGTGATGCCCAGGCTGCGCCGCCCCCCAGCCCCAGACCAGCTAAATCAGAATTTCTGGAAGTGGTTCCTGTGCATCAGAATTTTTTGAAGTTTTCCAAATTATTTCAAATTGCAGCCAAATTTGCTAGACCAACACCACTCAAAACCCAGCTCAGACCCTTACTCGCTGCCTAACGTTGGGAATCCCTGACTCCCATTGTGGGTTTCTGTTTTCTCGACTACAGAATATTGATGATATTAATACTGAACTTAGAGGGTTGTTTGGAGGAAATAAATGGTTTCCTGTATTTAAAGTTCGTAGAACCTGCCACATAATATGCCTTTAACACAGCTATTAATATTTTTATTAGGAAATAACAATAACTTGGTCTCCATCCTTCCAAAGTTTATTCAAGAACATCATTCAGAAGTTGTCACTGTCTTGTAGTACCAAGGGCGGTTTTTATTTCTTAACATAGGGGAAAACTAAGAGTGAGTGCACCTGCTTGATTTTTTGGGGGGTCGGCAAGTGCCATGTTCACATTTCGAGGGACTGTTCAATCTTCTTGCAGTTGTTCTGTGTTGCTGGTCAAAGGTGCCACGTTGAGCCCTGGAGTTGGTTTTAAAGTCTTACGGTGCAGAGTCCCCGTGCTCTCTGGGATGTGTTTATTTATTTATTTATTTTAGTTGGAGGCTAATTACTTTACAATATTGTAATGGTTTTTGCCATACATTGATATGAATCTGCCACGGGTGTACATGTGTTCCCCATCCTGAACCCCCCTCCCACCTCCCTCCCCATCCCATCCCTCTGGGTCATCCCAGTGCACCAGCCCTGAGCACCCTGTCTCATGCATTGAACCTGGACTGGTGATCTGTTTCACATATGATAATATACATTATTTTATGTAACATATATTATGTTAACATATATTATTTTATGAAACATATATTATGTTTAAATGCTATTCTCTCAGATCATCCCACCCTTGTCTTCTCCCACAGAGTCCAAAAGACTGTTCTATACATCTGTATCTCCTTTTCTGTCTCACATATAGGGTTATCATTACCATCTTTCTAAATTCCATATATATGCGTTAGTATACTGTATTGGTATCTTTCTTTCTGGCTTACTTCACTCTGTATAATAGGCTCCAGTTTCATCCACCTCATTAGAACTGATTCAAATGTATTCTTTTTAATGTGTAATTTAAAAGTAATTAAAAATTAATGGAGTAATATCCATTGTGTATATGTACCACAGCTTTCTTATCCATTCGTCTGCTGATGGACATCTAGGTTGCTTCCATGTCCTGGCTATTATAAACAGTGCTGCGATGAACATTGGGGTACACGTGTCTCTTTCAGTTCTGGTTTCCTCCGTGTGTATGCCCAGCAGTGGGATTGCTGGGTCATATGGCAGTTCTATTTCCAGTTTTTTAAGGAATCTCCACACTGTTCTCCATAGTGGCTGTACTATTTTACATTCCCACCAACAGTGTAAGAGGGTTCCCTTTTCTCCACACCCTCTCCAGCATTCATTGCTTGTAGACTTTTGGATCTCAGCCATTCTGACTGGCGTGAAATGGTGCCTCATTGTGGTTTTGATTTGCATTTCTCTGATAATGAGTGATGTTGAGCATCTTTTCATGTGTTTGTTAGCCATCTGTATGTCTTCTTTGGAGAACTGTCTGTTTAGTTCTTTGGCCCATTTTTGGATTGGGTCATTTATTTTCTGGAATTGAGCTGCAGGAGTTGCTTGTATATTTTTGAGATAAATTCTTTGTCAGTTGCTTCGTTTACTATTATTTCCTCCCATTCTGAAGGCTGTCTTTTCACTTTGCTTATAGTTTCCTTTGTTGTGCAAAAGCTTTTAAGTTTAATTAGGTCCCATTTGTTTATTTTTGCTTCTACTTCCATTACTCAGGGAGATGGGTCATAGAGGATCCTGCTGTGATTTATGTCGGAGGCTGTTTTGCCTATGTTCTCCTCTAGGAGTTTTATAGTTTCTAGTCTTACATCTAAATCTTTAATCCATTTTGAGTTTATTTTTGTATATGATGTTAGAAAGTATTCTAGTTTCATTCTTTTACAAGTGGTTGACCACTTTTCCCAGCACCACTTGTTAAAGAGATTGTCTTTTCTCCATTGTATATTCCTGCCTCCTTTGTCAAAGATAAGGTGTCCATAGATGCATAGATTGGGATGTGTTTTATTTCTAGTGCTTATTCAGTCTTTTCCCCCTCCAAGGGTAACTCTGAAGGCTGGGAGGTTGTCTGTGAGCCTCTAGCTGACAAAGGCATCTCTTTCAGGACTTTCTGCATATAGGTGGAATTTTCTGTACACAGTATCACCAACTTCTCCATAAAATAAACGGGACTGGTGGCAGCTTTAGCTGAGACACTTTGATCTCTTCTGCCAAGCTTGTAAGCATAAACCACATGTTCCACTCTAACTGTACCTCCAAAAGTCAAAACAGAGACTGTGACAGTATGTGCCTGAAAATATCAATCATGTCTTGAAACTATATTCTCTGTCTGTGCTAGGTAGTTTAGAGAAATAGTATAGGCACAGAATTTAGCCAGGCTTGGGCTCAAGGAGACATATGATTGAAATGAAAGGCTTACAGGAATTGTGGCTTTGTAATAATAAAATAAATTAATGTACAGCCTAATTCTTTAAAGCAGGTGATCCTTAGGTGATCAAGCCTGATTCTATAGCCTTGAAAGGATCAAAATATGTTGGTGAATAGCAATTGCTATACAGGCTATTACTGTAACTTAAGGAAAGTATGAGTTCTTAGATGAAATCAGTGTTTCCTAAATGTTGCACATCAGAATATCTGACATTAAGAAAAATTATAACTGTAGATTATGTATCTACAGTTTATATAGTTTTATATACTATATATAATTCATATAACATTTTTGAGATATGAATTACATATAATAAAATGCATTCGATCATAAGTGTTCAATTGATGAGTCTGGATTATTCTATCCAATCATATTACCACCAGCCAAAGTAAGATAAAGAACCTTTTGGTCACTCTCAGAAGTTACTTTATGCTTCTTTATATTCAATTCTCTTCTCCCCTGGAGCCAGCACTTTCTGATTTCTATCACTGTAAATTAATTTAGCTTGTTCTCCTACAGTGTATCCTATCTTAGGTCTGGCTTCTTTCACTGAATGTAATGTTGGTGAAATTCAATTATATTGTTATGAAAGATTCCATTTCATTTTTCATTGCTGAGTGCTGTTCCATTGCCTGACTATATAACTATGTCTTTATGTTGATGGACTTTTGGATTATTTCCAGGTTGGAGTTGTGTTTCTAAGGCTTTTATGAACATTCTTATACAAGTCTTTTGTGGACACATCCCTTCATTGCTCTTCAGTCAACATTTAAGAATGAAATTACTGGATCATATGGTAGATGTATATTGTTTAACTTTATAAGAAGTTGCCACTTATTTCACTTGGTATGATAATCTCTAGGTCCATCCATTGGAGAAGGAAATGGCAACCCACTCCAGTATTCTTGCCTGTAGAATCCCATGGACAGAGGAGCCTGCTGGGCTATAGTCCATGAGGTGGCAAAGAGTTGGATGTGGCTACACGACTAACACTTACTTAAGCATTTGTGGTTAGGGTATTGTATACTTATTTATAGTTTATCCAGGCAGATATTTAATTAGCAATCTCAGGAAAGATCCTAAGGTTAATAATAAGCACATGGATTTGTATGATTGTGTTTCTCACACTTCAAGTTTCCTTACCTTTCATTAGTTTATCAATCTTTTAAAAAACTGAGATATAATTTATATACCATAAAGTTCAGCCTTTAAAAAGTGCCCAGTACAGTAGCTTTCAGTCCAATACCAAAGTTGTGCAAGTTTCACCACTACCTAATTCCATGATATTTCCATCATCCCAAAAGGAAACCCTGCATGCATTAGCAGTCACTTCCCATTTTTCCCCCATAGCAGCAAATTAATTCATTTTGTCTATGAATTTGCCTATGTTGAGTGTTTTATATAATGGAGTGATGCAGTATGTAGCCTTTTGGGTCTGGCTTTTTTCATTCACCATAAGGTTTTCAACATTCATTGATATTTGTGTATCAGTATTTCATTCATGATATTCCGTTGTTTGAAGATCCTAAGTTTTGTTTACACATTCGTTAATTGATGGTCATTTGGATTGTTTCTACTTTTTGGCTATTATGAATGATACTCCTACAGACATTTGTGTACAGGCTTTTGTATGGACATATGTTTTCAATTCTCTTGGGTATATGTCTAAGACTAGAATTATTGAGTTTTATGGTAACTCTATCTTTAACCATTTGAAGAACTGCCAGACAGTGTTCCATAGCAGTATGTGAGGGTTCCAAATTTCTCCATGTTCTTTCCAACACTTGTTATTATCTGTTTTTTTAGAGCTATCCTAGGGGGTACAAGGAGAAGGCAAAGGCACCCTACTCCAGTACTCTTGCCTGGAAAATCTCATGGATGGAGGAGCCTGGTAGGCTGCAGTCCATGGGGTCGCGAAGAGTTGGACACGACTGAACGACTTCGCTTTCACTTTTCACTTTCATGAGTTGGAAAAGGAAATGGCAACTCACTCCAGTGTTCTTGCCTGGAGAATCCCAGGGACAGGGGAGCCTGGTGGGCTGCCATCTCTGGGGTTGCACAGAGTCAGACACGACTGAAGCGACTTAGCAGCAGCAGGGGGTACAAAGTGGTATCTCATTATGGTTTTTGTTTGCATTTCCCTAATGATTAGTGATACTGAGCATCATTTCATTTACTTATTGGCCATTTGTATAAATGCCTATTCAAATTCTTTGTCTGTAAAAAAAAAAGGGGGGGGGTTCTTTGCTTTTGTATAATGAAGTTTTGAGTTCTTTATATATTATGAATACAAGTCCCTTCTCAGACATATGATTTACAATTATTTTCTCCCATTTCTGTAGGTTGTCCTTTTACTTTCTTGATAGTATCCTAGCACAAGTTTTTAAAAATTTTGATGCAGTTCAATTTATCTTTTTTCTTTTGTTGTTTGTGCTTTTTCTTTGTCATATCTAAGAAACCATTGCCTAATGCAAGTAACAAGATCTATGTTCAAGGTTTCTTAAGAGATTTAGCTCTTACACTAGGGTCTTTGATGCATTCTGCATTAATATTTTTATATGTTGTAGAGATACAACTTCATTCTTTTGCATGTGGATATTCACTTGTTTCAATATAATTTGTTGAAAAACTAGTCTTTCCCCAATGAATCATCTTGGCATCCCTGTTGAAAATCAGTTGATCTTGAATATAAGGAATTATCTTTGGGATCTCACTTCTATTCTATTGACCTGTATGTCTGTCCTTAGGCGAGAACCACACAGTCTTGAAGCCTGTAGCTTTACAGTAAGTTTTGGAATTGGGAAGTATGAGTTCTTCAACTTTGTTCTTTTTAAAAATTGCTTTAGTTATTCTGAGTGTTGCATTTCCATAAGAATTTTAGGATAATTTTTTTCCCCAAAAAAAGTAAGTTGAGATTTTGACAGTGACCACATATATTTTGTTCATCAGCCTGGGGAGTGCTGCCCAGCAGTGACTTCTAGGCTGCTGGCTTTCCTTGAAGTTTGTGGCTGTTAGTTTTCAAGGCTACCATGGAGCTGGGGAGAGGAGATGGGTAACAAACAAGTTAAAATACCACAAAACTCTCTGTTCTTACCAAGATTTAGACATTTTTCTTGAATAAACACTCTCCACATTGTTGTAAGAATTTAATTTTCAGAGTTCTTAGTTTATTTTTCGTGGGTATTTTTATTGCTTTTATGAAAGAGGGGATTTTTGGAGGTCTTTATTCCATCTTTCCTGCAAGTGTTACTGTCAACTCCTCCACCTTTCCAACTTTGGGAATAGAAGTCCTGCAGAACAATTCTGGCCTAGTCATCTATCAGCTGGTGACCTTAGGAAAGTTACTGAACTCCTCAGAGTCTCAGCTTCTTCTCCTGTCCAGTGAAGCTCCATTGTAGGATGTGCAGGAACATTAAGTGACATATAAGATTGCAACACAAACTCTAAGAGCTCTGCATATACATATATTTCCCTAGACTCATCTTCAAGGTGAAGTTCAATTAATACTAGTATGCATTGATCTTTTCCTCTCCAGATGCTTAACATCACTTCCTCTTGATGTCCCTCGTTCCCCAGGTTGGACCTTCTATTTTTGTTCTCTGGGATGAACAGACTTTCAGATGCTGCCATGATTCCTGCCTCTTAGGATTCACACCTTTGTATAGTCATCTCCCTTTGAAGGTGGGCGGGAACTGTGGCTTCTAACCAGTAGAATATGACAAAGTGATGGGATGTCCCTCCTATGATATTACACTATGTATGGCTCGGTCTTGCTTCTAGACCTGTTCTTTTCTCTCTTGCTGGTTTTGAAGAAGCAAGTTTCCATGGGGTCAGACCCAGCCTACAGAAAGGGCCAGTGGCAAGGAACTGCAGGTAGCCTCTAGGAGCTGAGGGTGGGCTTGTTGTGTGGCTACCAGGGGTACCAAAATGAATTCTGCCAACAACTGGAGTGAATTCAGAAGCAGGTCCATTGGCAGTCAATGACTTTGGAGGTTCTCCTAAAAGCCAGAGAGACCAAGTTAAATAATCGCTACTTTGAAAAAAAGGTTCTGAGATAGCAGGAGGTCCAATTCTTATGGCTGACTTATGAAGACGGGGTGAGAAAGCAGTCGAGTCTAGGTTGTCGTCTTGCTGGAGAAACAGAAGATGAAAGACTTTGTCCTTCACAGACACATCACAAAGCTTCCTCTACCCGCTCTCTGCAGTTGGGCAGCAGTTTGCCCTCCTCTCAGGCCTTTCACAGCACCTGATGCACGGCCCTTAGCGAGGTATCAGAGAGGGCCCCCATCAGTGATGCCCCATGGCGCCAGGAAACATCCCACCAGTGGACACCTGCTCACACCCCCACCCCATGCTGGATGTGGAGAAAGACTGTGCTCCCACCCCAAGAAGTGCACCACCACACCCGCCTGGCAGAGTTGGGCTTCTCCAGCTGTCTGGCACATGACCGCCCCTGTTCATACAAACGAGGCACCTCTGGGGAGGCCAGCTGTGCTCCAGCTGATGACACATGGTGACTGAAGGTGGTGGAGATGAATGAATGTGATGAGCCATCATCCCAGCTGCTCTCATTTCCGCCTTGCTCCCGCAGGCTCTGCTGTCTGCATCTCTGCACAGGCAGGCGTGGCTCCAGGTGGAGGACCGGCTTGGTCCCACTGCAGGTGCCATTCACTGCTTTCCCTGCATTTCCCCCTGGATCCCATCACCTGGCAGGTTAGCGTGGAAGCTGGTACAATTAGATGTCAGTTTGCCTCCAGGCTGGCAGAGGCCCCCCAGGGCTGTCAGTTGCCGTCTGTGATGACAGCAGGGCTGCTGTGTGCCAGCCCTGAGCATTCTTGGGGCTTTGGCACCTGCACAGGCCTGCTATGCCTTTGTGATGCCTTAACAGCCACAACTAGGGCCACCATGAGCTTACAGGACAGTCCTCACTCTCTTAATATCCTGTGTCGAAATCTGCGAATGTGAATGAGTTGATTTTTCTGGTGGGAGCATTCGTAGTTTCTATGATATTCTCCGATCAGGAGTTACTGACATTTCTTTTTCCAGCTACTGTTCTAAGCACTTCATATATGTTGATGCCCTTTAACTCTCATAATGACTCACTGAGCTCAGGATTATTATGTTCATTTTATAGGTGAAGAAATTGAGGGCTGGAGATAGTAAGTCATTTGTTTAAAATTGCACCTTGAAGAAGGTAGGAGGGCAAAGATTCAAGTTCAAGTTGCACCACATGAGTGTCTGTGACCCCAGAAAAGATTGTGACACCCTGCTTGGGTGAATCCATTTGGAAAATAACATGACTCCCCTGTCCTGGCAGCTCAAGATGCAGCTCTTGTTCCCAGCGTGGTTGTATCTCTTCCCACCTACCAGTGTGATGCACGGCTTTACCTTTACAGGTGACTTGCTCTAGGACGTATTTCTGTATTTTCAGTTTCCCTTCTCCTTACTTTCTGCCTTTTCTTTCCTTCTTTAGGGTTTAGAATAGTCATTGATAATATGTAACTTGATGAAACTTTTTGTATATAAACTTGCATGTAACCACTACTCAGATCATGGTCCATAACTGAAGTCAGCACACCTTTTCTGTATAGGGTCAGGTAGTAATAATTATTATTATTATTTTTTTTTTTTGCCAAACTGCACAGCATGTGGGATCTTAGTTCCTAGACTAGGGGTCAAACCCATGCCCCTTGCAGTGGAAAGGCAGAGTCTTAACCAGTGGACTGCCAGGGAAGTCCCAGTAAGGACTGCCAGGGAAGTCCCAGCAGGCCATGTGGTCTTTGTTTGCAATACTCAGCTCTACCTGCAGGGCAAAAGCCACCATGTCCATGCGCAAATAAGTGGGTGTGGCTGTGTCCCCCCAAAAAAGGTTATGGACCAAAGCGGGCAGTGGGTCAGATTTGGCTCATGGCCTTACTTGCCAAATCTTGTTATGGTGTATTCTTAGCATCTCATAGAGCTCCCTTTTACCTGTTCATGATTGAGAGTAACCCTCCGTATCCATGCAGATGTAACCACTGTTTTGACAACTGTCATTATTATGGTTTGTTTTTCTTGTTCTTGTTCTTGGACTTGGTGTGAATGGAATGGTATTCATGTACGTACTCCTTGGTGTCTCATTGTCGTCATTCAGCATCATGTGTGATTCATCCATGTTGTTGAGTATTTATTATTGCTTTGTAGGTTTCCATTGTGTGACTATACTATCATTTATTTATCTGTTCTCCTGTTGATGAAGATTTGCATTGTTTTCAGTTTGGACCTATTGTGAATACTCCTGGGGGTGAAAAAAAAATTCTTCATTTCCTTTTGTGGAATCTATGAAAAGGCAAACGAAACTCTAGATGATATCTTGATTGGTCACCATGTTAATTAAATCAATAAATGGCCTCAGTGAATGCTTTGAAAGCATACCTGAATAGAAGCAGGTTTGCTTACATTATGGATTCTATCTCCATACCTTATTCTTGTTTACAAAAAGTAAAGATATATTTTCAGTGACAATTTAGTGAGTGCCCACTTCCAGGTACAAGGCAATGGACTTGGAACCCAAAGGCCTGCCCTTTCACCCAGGGGATCTGTGCCTTTGGCTATAGCAGGGAACCGCTCTGAGCCACTTTTCTCATCTGTGAAATGGTAGGAGCCAATGTGTAAGAATAAAAATGCTTATGGACTACAAACTTCTACAGATGTGAGACAGTAGTGTTACTGCACAGAGATACATCAATAATGGTCTCTGTCCTCAAAGAGAACCCAGTGTAGTAAAAACAATGACCATGATGTGTGTTCTGTGAGTATACCAGATAGTCAACACTGAGGAGGTGTCTTGCTTGGACCAGCCGCAGTGCAACAGGGTAGTGAGGATGGCAGAGCCCCTGGATTTGAGCCACCAGGGTTTGCCGATGGACTGAATATGGGATTATGGGGTGTGAGAGAAAGAATCCTGGATGATTATGATTGCAGGGTATTTGCCTGATCTGCAAGACTGATAGAATTGCCATTGATTGGTGCAGGAGATCAGAAGAACGTTTGTTCTGAGCTGTCCTGTGCGGATGGACAGGATTTCCCTAAGAAGGGGATATAGCGGATTCCATAAAGGGATGCCCATCTCATATAACGGAGAACTGGGGGAACCTTTGGGGAGTCAGTTGGTCAAAGCTGAGAATGTAGGGAAAATGAACAAAACCACATAAAAAATGGTGGCAGATTTTGCGGACCAGCTGACACACATGGCCATTCTCCTATGTGTCCAGGAAGATGACTGGAGGGTTTCAAGCCGCAGGACCTTAGAGCCTTGGAATAAGCCAATGAGACTCTGTACACGTCTTCCTGACTCTCTTCCTCAGGTCAGTTTGCTCAGTAAGTTACTCTTTGAGGGGAATCCAGAAGTATTGAAGCTACTTTGAAAGAAGAAACAGGTAACTGGGGCTGTGTTGATCCTCATATGTCCCGTGTTGGCCCCATGAGCCACTTCAGGAACTGTTTCTGGGGTCTTATTTGTGGCCGCAGGAACTGAGGTGGGGAAGCGGACGATGCCATGCTGAGAATTACAGAAACACTCATTTCCTCAAATGATTCAAGAGCCGAGGGTATCGAAGGAAGGCCAAGCACAAGAGAAAATTTAAAGCAAAATCAGACCTGAACCATAATGCCTGAAGACCTGGGTGTGGTTCTTCCCCAAGTCACACAGTCACTGTGTTCTCTTGGACATGTTACCCACTGAATTTAGTGCCAAGTTCATTTGCAAAACCAAGGTGGTTGTCCCTTCTTGACCGTCCCTCCGGGGCTGTAACGAACGTCGAACAAGATCCTGTAAGTGGGACGCCGTCACTTGCTGCAGCGGTTCATCTGGCTCCTGTCAGGTCAGTGGATTAGGACAGCAGAGCTGCTCACTTCTGGCAGGGCCAGCCAGTCTGCTTTTCTGGACTTGTGAGTTCTTGTAATTCTGCAGGCCGCACGGGGCTGGGGCAGGCAGGGAGAAGAAGGTAAACCCCAAGGGCTCGCCTTAGAGGGAGACACTGATGTGATAGGGGCTTCCTTTCTGCATATGGAGCCTGGCTGCTCAGTGTGAGGTTCTTGTCTTCACGGTTCTCTTCTGAGGCCCCCAAGGGTCCCAGGGCACCTTTCTTTCTGAGTTCTTTGCCAATCATGGCCAGTTAGCCAAAGCTCTCTGTGAAAGTTTAGGGAAACCTGAGGAGGCTGGCTTTGACATCTTGGAAAGTGACAGAATGATTCTCTTTTCTGTTTTTGGAGCACTCTGACACACCCTCAGGCAGGCCCGTGGCAGCCCTGGATACAGCTGGAGGACCCTGGCCTCCTCCACTCTGCAGTGCTCACCTGCTTCATTTCAGAAGATGCCTGCGGGCAGAGCTGGGCCTGTTTATTGTCTTCACTCCTGGGCCTCCCTGGCCCTGGAGGAAGAACCTTCTGGAAGCAGACATGTCTGCCCGTGGCAATATATGCATAGTAATTACTGTCCTCTTTCATAAATTATCCAGTGCCTCATCATTAAAGGGGAGCTGCCAGATCACTTTAATAAACAGAAGTTTATAGGAAGGGGTGGTTGATAGTTAAGAGCCAGAAATTTAGTCTTAAGTCAAATTGTGTTCAAATCGTCTCTCTGGCTTTTATGAAACAGAGGCAACCTTGGACTAGTCACTTTACTGTCTGAGCCTCATTTTTCTTGTCTGTGAAGTGGACATAGTCATAAGTATCCTTTAAGACTGCTGTCTTAAAGTAGTCTTAAAGTAGGAAGTCATAAAAATACCTGGAGTAACAGGCAAATTTGACCTTGGATTACAGAATGAAGCAGGGCAGAGGCTAATAGAGTTTTGTCAAGAGAATGCACAGGTCATAGCGAACACCCTCTTCCAACAACACGAGAGACAGCTGTACACATGGACAACACCAGATGGACAATACCGAAATCAGATTGATTATATTCTTTGCAGCCAAAGATGGGGAAGATCTTACAGTCAGCAAAAACAAGACCAGGAGCTGACTGTGGCTCAGATCATGAACTCCTTATTGCCAAATTCAGACTTAAATTGAAAGTGGGGAAACCACTAGACCACTCAGGTATGACCTAAATCAAATCCCTTATGATTATACAGTGGAAGTGACAAATAGATTCAAGGGATTAGATCTGATAGACAGAGTGCCTGATGAACTATGGATGGAGGTTTGTGACATTGTACAGGAGACAGAGATCAAGACCATCCCAAAGAAAAAGAAATGTAAGCAAGCAAAACGACTGTCTGGGGAGGCCTTACAAATAGCCGTGAAAAGAAGAGAAGTGAAAAGCAAAGGAGAAAAGGAAAGATATACCCATTTGAATGCAGAGTTCCAAAGGATAGCAAGGAGAGATAAGAAAGCTTTCCTTAGTGATCAGTGCAAAGAAATAGAGGAAAACAATAGAATGGGAAAGACTAGAAATCTCTTCAAGAAAATTAGAGATACCAAGGGAACATTTCATGCAAAGATGGGCTCAATAAAGGACAGAAATGGTATGGGCCTAACAGAAGCATAAGATATTAAGAAGAGGTGGCAAGAATACACAGAGGAACTATACAAAAGGGATCTTCATGACCCAGATAATCACGATGGTGTGATCACTCACGTAGAGCCAAACATCCTGGAATGTGATGTCAAGTGGGCCTTAGGAAGCATCACTAGGAACAAAGCTAGTGGAGGTGATGGAATTCCAGTTGAGCTATTTCAAATCCTGAAAGATGATGCTGTGAAAGTGCTGCACTCAATATGCCAGCAAATTTGAAAACTCAGCAGCAGCCACAGGACTGGAAAAGGTCAGTTTTCATTCCAATTCCAAAGAATGGCAATGCCAAAGAATGCTCAAACTACCAGACAATTGTATTCATCTCACACGCTAGCAAAGTACTGCTCAAAATTCTCAAAGCCAGGCTTCAACAGTATGTGAACTGTGAACTTCCAGTTGTTAAAGCTGTATTTAAAAAAGGCAGAGGAACCAGAGATCAACTTGCTAACATCCCTTGGATCATTGAAAAAGCAAAAGAGTTCCAGAAAAAATACCTATTTCTGCTTTGTTTACTATGCCAAAGCCTTTGACTGTGTTGATCACAGCAAACTGTGGAAAATTCTTAAAGAGATGGAAACACCAGACCACCTGACCTGCCTCTTGAGAAATCTGTATCCAGGTCAAGAAGCAACAGTTAGACCTGGACATGGAACAACAGACTGGATCCAAATCAGGAAAGGAGTATATCAAGGCTGTATATTGTCACCCTGCTTATTTAACTTATATGCAGAGTACCTCATGAGAAACCTGGGCTGGAAGAAGCACAAGCTGGAATCAAGATTGCCGGGAGAAATATCAATAACCTCAGATATGCAGATGACACCACCCTTATGGCAGAAAGCGAAGAAGAACTAAAGAGCCTCTTGATGAAAGTGAAAGAGGAGAGTAAAAAAGTTGGCTTAAAACTCAACATTCAGAAAACTAAGATCATGGCATTTGGTCCCATCACTTCATGGCAAATAGTTAGGGAAACAATGACAGACTTTATTTTTTTGAGCTCCAAAATAACTGCAGATGGTAACTGAGCCATTAAATTAAAAGATGCTTACTCCTTGGAAGAAAAGTTATGACCAACCTAGACATCATATTAAAAAGCAGAGACATTACTTTGCCAATAAAGGTCCAGAAGGAGATCAGCCCTGGGATTTCTTTGGAAGGAATGATGCTAAAGCTGAAACTCCAGTACTTTGGCCACCTCATGCAAAGAGTTGACTCATTGGAAAAGACTCTGATGCTGGGAGGGATTGGGGGCAGGAGGAGAAGGGGACAACAGAGGATGAGATGGCTGGATCGCATCACTGACTCAATGGACGTGAGTCTGGGTGAACTCTGGGAGTTGGTGATGGGCAGGGAGGCCTGGCGTGCTGCGATTCATGGGGTCGCAAAGAGTCAGACACAACTCAGCGGCTGAACTGAACTGAACTGAGTCAAGGCTATGGTTTTTCCAGTAGTCATGTATGGATGTGAGATTTGTACTATAAAGAAAGCTGAGTGCCAAAGAGCAGATTCTTTTGAACTGTGGTGTTGGAGAAGACTCTTGAGAGTCCCTTGGACTGCAAGGAGATCCAACCAGTCCATCCTAAAGAAATGAGTCCTGAATATTCATTGAAGGACTGATGCTGCAGCTAAAACTCCAATACTTTGGCCACCTGATGTGAAGAACTGACTCATTTGAAAAGACCCTGATACTGGGAAAGATTGAAGGTGGGAGGAGAAGAGAATGACAGAGGATGAGATGGCTAGATGGCATCACTGACTCAATGGACATAAGTTTGAGTAAACTCCGGGAGTTGGTGAAGGACAGGGAGGCCTAGCATGGGGTCGCAGAGTTGAACACAACTGAGCGCCTGAAATGAACTTAACTGAAGTATAATCAGTAAATATTAGCTCATAGGAGATCATAATTTTAGACTTAATTAGAGGTGGTTTGTTGTTATACAGAGGCTATTTAGAGTCAGTAAATGAATTCAGTTTAATTTTTTATTGTCAGTCTAGAAAGTTGGGCTCTGGCCTTTATCACCTGCCAGAATTAGGGAAGAAATTTTAAGATTAGTTACATGAGACTGAGTTTACTCTTTAAAAGGTGATGTTGGAGAAGCTGAAAGGGCAGTGAAGCTGAAAGGAAAAGAAGTGGCTAATTAGCTGAGATTGAGGGATAGCAGAGCCTGGTGGGCTGCCGTCTATGGGGTTGCAGAGTCGGACACGACTGAAGCGACTTAGCAGCAGCAGCAGGATCACTTGGAGTGGGTGGGCAGGAACCAGGCAGGACTCCTCACCTGATAGCCCAAACTCTCATCTGCTTACTCAATTTTCTGAACATTGGAAGCAGCACAAGTGCCATAGGAGAGGAGGAAAACCTTTGATGTCCTAAGTCTAGTCAACCCTTCTTGTTCAGGTTTGGGAAGAGGCTGAGGGGCACTGGTGTTTTATCTTTACATTGTTAAAAACAGTACTAACAATGATCACCGAAAACTGTTGGAGAGGTTCTATGAATCTGCAGCTTATGGGAATCGTCTCTGATAGTTACTACATAAGATGTACTAGTCTCATTCCCCGCTGAGAGTGGGTCACTAGCTGCCCAGGGGCGTTAAATAACTCACTCAAGTACCCACAGCCACTTGAGATTCTAACCCAGGGAGCTCATGCTCTTACACCGTGCTCCACTGCCTGTTGGAGCTTCCCTCGTAGCTCAGTCGGTAAAGAATCTGCCTGCAATGCAGGAGACCTGGGTTCAATTCTTGGGTTGGGAAGATCCCCTGGAGAAGGAAATGGCAACCCACTCCAGTATTCTTGTCTGGAGAATCCCACGGACAGAGGAGCCTGGCAGGCTATAATCCACCGGGTCGCAAGAGTCGGACATGATTTAGGGACTAAACCACCACTGCCACCACTGCCTCTTATAAGCAAAGTCGGCCTAGAAGTACCTTGAATGTTTACAAGCTTCTTCCTCCAGGTAAGACTAAGTCAAGATCATTTTATATTTATAATGTGCACTGTTCTGAGTCAGATGAGCAGAGTATGTTCAAATGTTCATAGAAAATGTCATGGGCTCTTCCTTTTCTGGAATAAGAGGTTCCTATACATTGTTAACCCAAATGTCTGTTTTCCACAGTTCTGTTCACAAGAGGCGTGGAAAATCCGTTCACAATGCCTTCTTGGGAAAAAGGAGAAGACAACAGCTTAACAGTGTAGTTTGGGGGCTCATCAGTGGTCCTTCTTCTGTAAGGCATCCTTTCTTCATTCACTCATTGTTCATTCATTCATTATTTCAATTAAGAATTTATTACATACTATACTTTCTTCTAGTTTCTATCTTTAGATTGTGTTAGTTGCTCCGTTGTGTCTAACTCTTTGTGACCCCGTGGACTATAACCCACCAGGCTCCTCAGTCCATGGGGTTCTCCAGGCAAGAATACTGGAGTGTATAGCCATTCCGTTCTCCAGGGGATCCTTCCAACCCAGGGATCAAACCTGGATGTCCTGTATTGCAGGAAGATTCTTTACCATCTAAGCCACCAGAGAAGCCCTGTCTTTAGCTTGATTGTCTTCTAAAAGTTTCAACACACTTTCATGTAGTCTGTAAAAGAAGTATAATAGAGTGGACTCTAACTGAGCCCAGAAGGAATTCACAACTCTTGGGAATATCATCCTTTCTACAAACTAGGGCACTCCCAAGGGCAACTGAAGGCTAAGTTTGTCATGCCTAGAGCAGGTAAGATTTTTGTTTCTTAAGATAAATGGCCAACAGGTATATGCAAAAGTTCTCAGTGTCACTAATAATCAGGGAAATGCAAATCAAAGCCATGGTGAGATATCACCTTGTACCTGTTAGAATGGCTATTATCAAAAAGACAAAGGATAACAAGTTTTGATGAGGTTGTAGAGAAAAGGGAACCCTTTTGCACTGTCGATGGGAATGTAAATTGGTGCAGCCATTATGGAAAACAGGATGGTGGTTCCTCAAAAAATTAGAAATAGAACTACTGTATGATACAGCAATTCTGCTTGTAGGAATATATCCAGAGGAAATAGAACCAGTATCTTGAAGAAATATCTGCGCTCCCATGTTCATCACGGCTTTGTTCACAATAGCCAAGACATAGAAACAAAGTATTCACTGATGAATGATATAGAAAGTGATATATATGACATATACATTTCATTGTCTATGATAGACTATTATCTGTCTATTTATAGACAGACAATGAAATTTTATTCGGCCTCAAAGGAAATTTTATCATTTGTAACAACATGAATGAAACATGGAGGACATTTTGCTGAGTGAAATAAGTCAGAGAAAGACAGATACTGCATGATTTCACTTATATGTGGAATCTAAAAATGTCAGACTCTTAGAAACAGAGGGTATACTGGTGGTTACCAGGGATGGAATGGAGGAAATGGGGAGATGTTGGTCACGAGGTACAAAGATTCTGATATGGAGGAGGGATAAGTCCTGGAGATTAAAGTACAGCATCGCGACTTTAGCTAACGATACTGTACTGTACACTTGAAATGTTCTAAGAGAGTAGATCTTAGTTGTTGTCACTAAAAAGATAACTATGTGAGGTGATGGATATGTTCATTGTTGTTGGTTAGTTGCTAAGTTGTGTCTGACTCTTGTAACCCCATGGACTATAGCCTGCCAGGCTCCTCTGTCCATGGAATTCTCCAGGCAAGAATAGTGGAGTGGGTTGTCGTTTTCTTCTCCAGGGGATCTTCCTGACCCACAGGGTTCAAACCCATATCTCCTGCATTGGCAGGTGGTTTCTTTACCACTGAGCCCCCAGGGAAGCCTGGATATGTTAATTACCTTATGGTAATGGTAGGAAGTGAAGAGGAACTAAAAAGCCTCTTGATGAAAGTGAAAGAGGAGAGTGAAAAAGTTGGCTTAAAGCTCAACATTCAGAAAATTAAGATCGTGGCATCTGGCCCCATCACTTCATGGGAAATAGATGGGGAAACAGTGGAAACAGTGTCAGACTTTATTTTTTGGGGCTCCAAAATCACTGCAGATGGTGATTGCAGCTATGAAATTAAAAGACGCTTACTCCTTGGAAGGAAAGTTATGACCAACCTAGATAGCATATTGAAAAGCAGAGACATTACTTTGCCAACAAAGGTCCGTCTAGTCAAGGCTATGGTTTTTCCAGTGGTCATGTATGGATGTGAGAGTTGGACTGTGAAGAAAGCTGAGCACCAAAGAATTGATGCTTTTGAATTGTGTTGGAGAAGACTCTTGAGAGTCCCTTGGAGTGCAAGGAGATCCAACCAGTCCATTCTAAAGGAGATCAGTCCTGGTGTTCATTGGAAGGACTGATGCTGAAGCTGAAACTCCAGTACTATGGCCACCTCATGCAAAGAGTTGACTCATTGGAAAAGACTCTGATGCTGGGAGGGATTGGGGGCAGGAGGAGAAGGGGACGACAGAGGATGAGATGGCTGGATGGCATCACCGACTCGATGGACATGGGTTTGAGTGAACTCCGGGAGTTGGTGATGAACAGGGAGGCCTGGTGTGCTACGATTCATGGGGTTCCAAAGAGTCGGACATGACTGAGCGACTGAACTGAACTGAAACATTTTAAAATGTAAATGTGCATCCAAAAATCACATTGTATGTCTTAAACGTATACAATTTTTAATTGTTAATTACCCCACAGTAAAGCTAGGATTAAAAAAAAGAGAGTTTAGGAGCAGTGGCTATAGGATTTTGCTTAGTGCAGGTCTATAGCAAGTATTCAGTGAAAAATAGCTATTAAGTTTTGTCATTTAGTCAAACTGCTTAAACCAACTGTGATGATTCATTGCATTTTGAGAACTTTTAAAATAATTCTGCTTTATATGGGGAAAATCCAATGGCTTGTGAGCTGGAGAATATGGATTTGAATGCTGGCTCTGTCATTTAGCTGCCAGTTCTTGGGCAGATGTTTTCACCTCCTCTGCCTCTTTGTGTTTTCATCTCCACCCAGTAGTAACATTTACTGAGCATTTCTTATGAACTCCACTTTTGGCTTAGGTTTTCAGAAGATTAAAATATAGTAAATTAAGATCCGATTCTTGTCCTGACAATTCTTTTAGCATGGCTGGGAAACTGAGGGGGTGTGGCCAAAGGTGAAATCCTGGGACAAACAGATCTTTAGGATGCAGAGATGTTGAGAGCAAGGGAAGATGAACAGGGCTTCACAAACTGTGGGACACGGGCTGAGCCTCCAAGGTGAGAAAGTGTTAGGCACAAACCAGCCATTTAAGCAGGAGCTGGGAAAGGAGCATTGTGGACTCTGGCTGGAATAGCAGGGTGTGTGCAGAGGAATTGAGACCAGCCTCCCCAGCGCAGAGTGCTGGGTTTGCAGTAGTTGAGTGAGGAAGATTCACAGGAATTGCTGGGTCTTTTTAGGAGTGCCTGTAAAAGTCAAACCCATGAATTTCATTGTTCCTCTTTCTTGTTCTGGGTCACCTTCCATGTGATGAACCAGAAGGAGCTTTGTTTTGTTTGCTTTGATAAAACTTTCAAAAGGAAAGGTGATAATGAAGGTGTTCCCAGGAGCCATGTTCTCCTTTCTTAGGGGATTAATCAGAAAGTGCCAGAAGCATGTTGGTGCCTGTGTGGACTGCAGGAGGTGGCGTCTATTGGGATGCAGAACCTGCTCTCAAAGGCAGAGCCGGTCTCAAAGAGACAAGCTAGGATTTCTGATTTTCATTTCTGATGACTCCTTCTGACTTATCAAACTTCTAAGATGCTTTCTATCAGGTCTATAGTTCTTGAATGGAGAAGGAAATGGCAACCCACTCTAGTATTCTTGCCTGGGGAATCCCAGGGACAGAGGAGCCTGGTGGGCTGCCGTCTATGGGGTCACACAGAGTCAGACACGACTGAAGCGACTTTGAAGCAGCAGCAGCATACTTCTTGAAAGTTTTCCAAAGAAATGTCAAGAGTAAAATGTTTCCTTTCATACTTTGGAAGCTACATTCTTTTTTAGAAGAAGGGTAAGGCAAGTAAATCTTAATGTTGGATGAACATCTGGTCTACCTCCTTCAAATGTACCAAGGGGAGAATGGGTCTAGACACAGCAGACTCCAGACTCTTCACAACAAGCTCTGGCTACCAGGTGGGAACAATTTGAAAGCTTTGCTTCGATCCAGTGTGCTGTGGCTGTCAGAGGAAGTGGTGCATCAGGTCTCCTTTCTTGCTTAATATTTCTCTTAATGCTCCTTTACAGCTCTCTTGCTAGTGTCTGAGAACACACACATGCAAAGTAGTTTGGAGCAAAAGTGGCTTTTGAGGGATTGAAGTAATAATGATCATGGTTCTAAAGGTGCTAGGACTAAAAAGCTGTACTGGCAAATACTTACAAGGCACATGAAAACTCAGGGCAAGGACAGAAGACCCTGACTCCCTCACATTTTTCTATCAATTGGTCAAGAACAGTTTGGCCACAGCATACAAAAAAAATAGAAAGAGGTTGGTCAGAGCTTACAAAATTAGCAAAAGGCAAGGAAAAGATACTCATAGTCTCCTGGGCAAAAGCTTAACTCAAAGAGCCCAACTCACTCATTTTTTAATAGGAAGATGAGATAAATATGGGTTCAAAAGAATCCAGGAGGAATTCCCTGGTGGTCTGGTGGTTAAGACTGTGTGCTTCCACTGCAGGAAGCGTGGGTTTGATCCCTGACTAAGAAACTAAGGTCCTCCATGCAGTGAGGTACAGCCAAAAATAAAAATTAAAAACAAATAATGTCTTGAGAAAAAAAGAATCCTAGGTTCCTGGTCTGAAAGAATATTTTCCTGATTTCTCATGGTTATTGAAGAGACTATTAACATACAAAGGTAGCTTCTCCAGATCTCTTCTCTCACTCTTGTCCTCCTAAACCAGTTGAAATTAGGAAGAGGATGAACAAACCAGAAGACGGAGGTGGCGGGGAAGCCAGCATCCGCCCACCACATCCTCCGTGCGCTTCATCCTCTGTTCCAGAGACTTGGTCTAGTGTTACCTCCTATGCCTCCTGCTAAAGCAGACAGAACAAGCCTCATAAACATGGATTTTGTGATTTGAATTTTGTGAATCTGTTTGAAACCATAACTAGAGGCCAAATTCTGGCTTAGTCATAGGGGCAAGATTTTTGTTTTAATAAGTCAAAAGAGATTGGCAAAGGAAGGTCTGCCAATTCACAGGTCACAGCTCTATTGGCCTGAGCCCTGGGAGTGTGCTTCCATTGGCCAATGCAGTGAGCTGGCCTGCAGGCAGGTCATGAAGAGACCTGAGGAAGGGAGTGCTGGTTCACAGCTCAAGGCCCTCTTCTCCCTAAATTTGTTTTCTACATCTGACGTCTCCACACGAAAGTGGTACATTTAGCACTATACATAAAAACCATTAAGATATTAAAACTCTTTGCCTCAGGAATTCTATTTTTAAAAATATTTTCTAAGTCAATAATTCTAAATATGGGAAAAGTTGTATGCGTGATGATATCCCTCAAACTTTATTTCTAGGAATGCAATTTGCAAATAATTTAAATGGCCAACAAAAGAGGAATGGTTCATAGTACATCCACTTGAGGGAATTATAAACAGCAAGATTTATTTGTATAATAAGAAAAGTTTTCCTATTATAGTGATTTAAAAATAGAATATCAGAAAAAAGTAAAAAGCTATAGAAAAGCCTAATGGATTCTTTATTGCTATTTGGGGGATGGGTCTGTCCAGCCAAAGCTATGGTTTTTCCAGCAGTCATGTATGGTTGTGAGAGTTGGACTATAAAGAAAGCTGAATGCCGAAGAACTGATGCTTTTGAACTGTGGTGTTAGAGAAGACTCTTGACAGTCCCTTGGACTGCAAGGAGATCCAACCAGTCCATCCTAAAGGAAATCAGTCCTGAGTGTTCATTGGTAGGACTGATGTTGAAGCTGAAACTCCAATACTTTGGCCACCTGATGTGAAGAGCTGACTCATTGGAAAAGACCCTGATACTGGGAAAGATTGAAGGCAGGAGGAGAAGAGAATGACAGAGGATGAGATGGTTGGATGGCATCACTGACTCGGTGGACCTGAGTTTGAGCAAGCTCCGGGAGTTGGTGATGGACAGGGAGGCCTGGTGTGCTGCAGTCCATGGGGTCGCAAAGAATCAGACACGACTAAGCGACTGAACAGAACTGAATGAGATTATGAGTAATTGTTTTTTTCCTTCTACCATTTTCCTTTCCTTTTATTTTCTTCCATAATCATGCTTGCTTTTTAACTAGAAATAACATTTTCATGAAAAATGTTTATGAAGCAGGAAGAATGAGATTCCCTCTGGAATGATTCTTTATTCCTTTACTCTGGAAAAATAACCATCCTTATATTCCTTTTCTGGGGTGGTTACATATCAACTGAGTCATTTTATATTTTGAGGGGAGTTAGGCTGTGCTTTCTTTCCTTCTGAGCCTCTGACTGCTTTGAGCTGTGAAAACCCAAGGAATATGCTACCGTGACCAAGAACTCTAACAAGGTTCTCCATCTTAAGTTAGCTTTGTTGTCTTTCCTTGAATTGCCTGTTTGTTCTGAATGCACCAAGGTCTCTGGGAGCTCAGAAAAATACTGTGAAAGGGTGAAAGAAGGAGTATCTGTTCAATCCATCTTACTTTGACAAACATCCATGAAGTAACTGCCTCAGGCCAGACAAGCCCCTCACACCAGAGCTGTACAAGGATAGCTTCCAGGGACTAATACCTAGTCCAAAAGGCAAGAGGCTCTATGGCTCTATGGCAGGGTAGACTGTAAGCCTCCTAGGAGAAGAGATGAGTTTTATTTAAGGGTCAGGGGACATGGAAAACCATTCTGGACGATGAAGTGCAGAACTAGTCCCCAGATCGATCCAACACAAGCAGATGGTCAGGTGCATGGGAAGCCGGGAGGAGTGGTTGAGGCCACAATAGGGAAGTCCTCAAGTGTTAGGTTGGGAGTTTCGGCTCCATTTATAGGTGATGGAGACTGATTTTTGAATCGGAGTTGGAGCAAAGTTTTATTTACTCCTAGGAAGTTAACTAGTGCAGAGACTGCAATTTGGTGACCCTCGGGCTGAATGGGACCACAGGAAGGGTTGGTTTGATTTCAAGATACGTTGTTTTTAATAATTTTTTTCCTAACAGAGATTTAACATTATAAAAATAATTCAGATTTCAAACTTAAAGAAAAAGAGAAAAGGCGATCTGTGAGTACCAGGCCACATCTCTCTCTCTCTGTTTCTCAACTTGAACTCTCACTTTCGAACACTGTGTCATTTGTGTTACTGACACGGGTCGTCTTGCCGGGGACATTGACTAGGGATGCTGCGAAGGAGCCACTGCTGTGCTGTCTGATGTGGAAGCCGTGAATGTTTGTATCTATTTAAATTAAAAGTTAAATTTTAAAAATTTCTCAGTCACGAGTCTCAGTGGTTTCTCAGTCACTGGTCATGTGGGACTCATGGCTGCCACATTGTGGTTGCTTCTTTATGTCTTT
Source organism: Bos indicus (assembly GCF_029378745.1). Lineage (NCBI taxonomy): Eukaryota > Metazoa > Chordata > Mammalia > Artiodactyla > Bovidae > Bos > Bos indicus. Next base: position 9,791,661 of record NC_091772.1, on the reverse strand, counting down.
GATGTAGAATACCTTTTTTTGGTGGTTCCTGTGTTTTTTTATTGATGGTTCAGCAGTTAATTTGATTTTGGTGTGTTTGTGAGAGGAGGTGAGTTCAAAGTCCTTCTACTCTTCCATCTTGTCTCCAATCCTCATGGTTGCCATATTGGAATATACAGACATGGAATATTGCCAAGATCACTAAGAGTCCTATTGATAGCTCTGGTGTTGGGGTGAACTGGAAGGCCTCAGCAGGAGTCCAGAGGAGGAACTACAAGGCTGCTAAGAGTGGTGGAGATGGAGCGTGATGGCTCTCCTCTCTAGCTCACTATTTTGGTTGACCTCTTACTGACACAATTAGACTGAAGTCTGCTGTTGAACTCATTTTGTTGAGTGTTTGAAAGCACATTTGCTGCTGGTGGGACAATGTTTGACAAGTGTTCCAGGAGGACATACTGTTTGTATTCAGCAATACTGATCATTTTTGCCCTAAGCTGGCTTCTCTGAAGTGCTTACTCACTGGTGAGATACCTGAAGTGCCAAGTGCTGTGAATGCTCATGAAAGCACAAAGTGGGGAGCATTTGGAGTGCTTAGAGGAATGGTGTTCCAAATGTTGGGAGCATTATTATCCTCAAAAATAGTGTCGAGAGGCTCCTACTTGTGACTTCCATCTATTAAGATTATAGGCAGAAGGAACCTGCTGGCAATGACAAGAATGGGTCTACCAGATGTATCATCCCTGATCCAAGGGATGGTGCTTCTGTGAGACCCAAGGACCTGAGAACATAGGAGTCATGCTTGTGTGCATGTTGCTTCCTCAACACTCATAGAAACACCAACATCTGGGTCATGGGGTAGATATATGTTCAACTTTATGAAGGCTTTTAATTGGTCTTCCAAAGCAAGGGCACCCATTTGCATTGTCTGATTCTGATTTCTACATATTTTTCAGAATATTTGGCATTTTCAGTCTTCAAAATTTTAACCCTACTAGAGTGCGTGTAGTGGTATCATTTAGTGGTTTCAGTTTTCCGTGTCTTGCTGATTAGTGAGATTGAATATGGTGTTTGCTTTTGCGTGTATTTAACTGATTGAGATCCTTCTTGACTGACTACTCAAATATTTTTCTACTGAGTTTTTTGTCTTAATGATGTGTAGGAGCTCTTTACATAGCTTGAATATGAACCCCTTGGTTGAATGTGTTGAAAATATCTTCTTCCACTCTGTGACATGTTATTTCATTTTCTTAATGGAGTCTTTTGATGAACAAAGTTCCTAATTTAACAGTCAATTTAACAGTTTTTTCCCTTATTATTAGTGTTTTCTGTATACTCTTAAAACAATCATGGCTTACTCTAAGGTTAGGAAAATGTTCTTTATGGGTTTTTGAATAGCTTTCTTACTTTTCTGATTTGGATTTACAATCTATGTGCAATTCATGTATTGATTTTTGCTCACTGATTTTGTACATCAGTTTTGGCCTTCTCAGGTGGCTCAGTGGTAAAGAATCTGTCTGCCCATGCAGGAGACTTGGGTTTGATCACGGGGTCAGGAATATTCCCTGGAGAAGGAAATGGCAACCCACTCCAGTATTCTTGCCTGTGAAATCCCATGGATGGAGGAGCCTGGCGGACTATAGCCCATGGGAGAGCAAAAAGAGTTAGACATGACTTAGTGACTAAACAGTAATAACAACATTTTCACTGTTTCCATATGGATATTAATATTTTGTCTAAAGACCCCATTTTCTTCCATGTGGATATTCAGTTGATCCAGTTCCATTTAATGATACATCCATTCTTTTCTCACTGCTCTGTTCTGCAAATTTTGTCATGAATCAAGCGCCCATTTATGCATGGGAGTCAGCTTCCCACATGTGTTATGGTATGCCCCATCCCTCTAGTTAACTATTCTTGTTTACTAATTTACTGTATGCTCCAAATATATATATATATATATATATATTTATATATATATATATTTACTCTGGGAAAGTAAATCATCCAACTTTATTCTTCTTGTTCAAGACCCTTTTGTTGTCTTCGCTCTTTCGTTTACAATTTTTAAATCAGTTTATAAGTTTTGACACAAACACAGTTGGGATATTGTTTGGTATTGCGTTAAATCTATAGAGAAAGCTAGAATTTACATCTACACAATACTGTCTTACAAACCCATCTCTTTGGGTATACTTTAATTTCCCTCAATAAAATTTCATGCTTTCATGGGTAGATATCTTTTATTAGAGTTATTCTGAGGAGTTCCCATCTCAAAGAGAAATCATTTATCCTTTTACCATCAAGGATGATTGTGGATGGCTCTTGGGTATGGTTTCACTTTGTTATGAAATATCCTTTATCAAATTAAGGCTCAAAAACAAGACATTTTGCTTTTTTTTTTTTTAACCCTGGGCATTTTTAAAGGACCTAAAATAAGCTATCAAAGTTTCAGCTGTGACAGGGTTATGAGGCTGTCTGCTGCATTCAGCCTCTGAGCTGCAATCCATCTTCCCTGAGCTGGAAGGAGAGAAGAAAAAGATGGCAGGGCTGAAGCCTAAAGACTGTAGAAGATTTGGGAGCTAATCCCTAGGAAACCCAGAATTATTTTTAAAATAATTGAGGACAGTCTAGTGTTCTCATATAAAGGGTGAGAAAAAGACCAGGAGATGTCTTGTGACAGACTTATGCATATAGCAAAAGCCTGGCACATTTTCACTTTTAACATCCCATCTGTTATATCACTGGATCCTTAGAGCAACCCTGGTTTCAATATAGTACAGTTTTACAGAAAAAGAAAAAAAGAAGATGAATTAGTCATCTAATATCATCGAATGAGACGAAGATGAGCTGGATGCAAAAATCAGGTTTCCTGGTTTCTTGGCCTGGACACCTCTGATTAGAACATAAAAGCATGTGAGAAAGGACTTCTCTGGTGGTCCAGCCGTTAAGGCTCTGTGCTTCCACTGCAGGGAGCATGGGTTCAATCCCTGATCAGGTAACTAGCATCCCCCATGCCACCTGGCATAACCAAAAAAAAAAAAAAACCCCAAATAAACAGTTTTTAAAAAATCTAATTAAAAAAGCACATGAGAAACCCCCAATACAAAAGCTATCCTAGGTCACTCAAGAGGAGACTATTACATTAGAACATGCAAAATGTAAAAATACAGTATCAGTTTATAAAAAATGCCTCTTATAAAACCATGATTCATCCTCAAAACAAACTGTATGGAGGACTGCAAGCTGGGAACCTCTCCTCCGGGCTCCCCCAGATGCACGTCTGCTCATTCTTCCGTCTTTCCTCTTCCTCATCTGCTCTTCCCTCTGTGACTTTCTTTGGCCAAAGAAATGTGAGCAGAAGTGACCCGTGTCACTTCTAGATGGAAGCATTCCACAGCCAGTGCTCGGCTCCCAGCCCACTCCCCCGTGTCATGGAAGGCACAGGATCTCAGCTTGATGTGGCAGTGCCAGATGGCAGGAGCCAACTTGAGATTCTGAAATTTCCCAGAGTTACCCATATCCACAGCAGGTTTCAAGTGAGTGATAAAGCCACATCTGTTCCTTAAGCCACTGAGACTGTGGGTTGGTTGTTACTGCAGCATCACCTCGCCTATCCTGATGGACACAGCAGACCAAACAGGATCTGCTTCTGCCAGGCCAGCTCTGTGGTTTGCGTTTTCATTTGCTGTGCCTCTGGACAAGCCCCAGTGCCTCTGCTCTACAGGGGCAGCTATCCTCAGTTCAGTCGATGGGAAAGAAGGGAGAAAGAGACAGGAGGGTCACTGTGGCCGTATGTACAGCTGTGATCTCCAGTCCCAAGGCAGCATTAGTGACGTGCTTTGCTTTCCCAGGTTTTTCCCACATTCCTTGGCTGATAGCCCCATTCCATCTTTAAAGCCAGCAGAATTTTCATCACATCATATATATATATATATATATATATATATATATATATATATTTTTTTTTTTTTTAAGAGTGCTTTGATCCCACCAAGGTGTCTGTTTTTAAAATAGTTTAGATTAAAAAAAACAAAAACAAAACTTTATTAGGTTGTGGCTGCAGTCCATGGGGTCGCGAAGAGTCAGGCATGACTGAGCGACTTCACTTTCACTTTTCACTTTCAGGCTTTGGAGAAGGAAATGGCAACCCAGTCCAGTGTTCTTGCCTGGAGAATCCCAGGGACGGGGGAGCCTGGTGGGCTGCTGTCTATGGGGTCGCACAGAGTCGGACATGACTGAAGCGACTTAGCAGCAGTAGCAGCAGCAGCCTTGCAGTGTATGGGATCTTAGTTCCCCCACCAGGGATCAAACTGATTCCCTCTGCATTAGGAGCACACTTCTTATCCACTGGACCACCAGGTGGTGGTTTAGTTATTAAGTCATGTCTGACGCTTGCAGCCCCATGGGCTGTAGCTCACCAGGCTCCTCTGTCCATGGGATTTCCCAGGCAAGAATATTGGAGTGGGTTACTGTTTCCTTTTCCAGGGGATCTTCCCAACCCAGGGATCGAACCTGGGTCTCCTGAATTGCAGACAGATCCTTTACTGACTGAACCACCAGGGAAGTCCCTAAAAAAGCCTGGATTTTTGCTACTCAAACAGTGATCCATGGGCCAGCAGGGTCAGCATCACCTGAGAACTGGTTGAAATGCAGAATCTCAGGCCCCACCCCGGACCATCTGAGTCATAATCCACATTTTAAGATCCATTTGATTGGCATGAACATTCCATTTGAGAAGCACTGGCTTAACCTTGGCAGTGAGGAGAGAAGAGTATTTTGGTTTTCCTCAGTTTCCACAGTCCTTGGAGGGGATGAATGATCACCCTCCCCTAACCTCGAGACCCACTATTCCCTCTTTTGAGCCCTGCACAGATTCCTGCTGCAGTTTCTGTAACAGAAGGTGAGCCTTGAGGTTTCTGGTCCTCTTTTGCATCACATCACAAGTAAGAAGTGAGCCCAGATGTCAGGTGTGAGGATTCCATCCAACTCGCCTTCCTCTAGGTGAGACTGCCTGCCATCCATGTGGGAAAGGCAGCCAGAAGGTTTTTCCTGTTCCGTGCTCCCATCTGGTGCTCTTGACCTTCTCGGTTCTTCTGCAAACAGATGGACTTGGCAAATGCTGGGGTTGCTGCTGCTCACTCCTAATGTGCCCTCTCATTTCCTCCCTGGCCCCAGTCCCTGCTCTTGCCCGTCTTCTCCAGTGCCCCCGGAAGAATGCCAGGGATGAGGCAAAACGGCTCCCTGGCCCTGCTCCCACATGACGAGAAGCCAGAAGAAGCTGAGCAGGAAGGATGCTGAGCTGAGACCGGGGCTGATCCTCTTGGAGTTCAGGCTGCGTCTGCTGGTTATCGGAAGACAAGGCACAGGCTTGTCTTTGCCGCTCCAGTCCCCTGCCCTGGGCTGCCCTGAGTCCTGGCACCTCCTACTCTGCTATCCATGTGCTGTTGGCAACCTGAAGCCAGGGGGCTGCCAATGGGAGGCCACCAGCTACTCCTTGGAGCTGTGTCTCCCTGCTGTTTGTGGAAGCAGCACTCCGTGGGGACCTGACTTGATGCCTTCCACGAAGAATGACTTTCCTCGGGGCTGTGGCTAGGGCTCTGCGGTGGGGGCTGCTGGACTGAATGAGGGCCAGGAGGGAGGGAAGGGGGTCCGGCTACAGCGGCAGATGGAATCCGGCCCAGGGCAGACAGCAAGTGCCTTCTTCAATATGCCTTTCTCCTTTTAATCTCCTCTTGAGCAGAGCTGATCAATTAGAGCTGTAATTATTTTAATCTTCCTCTTTGCTGTCCCTGCCTGCCCGCCTGCCACTGCCCATCGACCCTTTCTGCTAATGATGTACTCAGGTGGCAGCCTTGCCAAGGCCACTTCAGGCAGCCCATCTTCGTAACAGGCCACACCAGGATGCAAGCTTGCCCGATCAGGGACTGCCACCTTCCTTTGCTGGGGGCGCCTTTGGCAAAGCAACACTCCTGAGATGGTTTCTCCTCTACAAAGTGAGTCGGCTCCATGGGTGGGTGAGAGAAATGACGCATCAGAACGCTAGCTAGGCAGCATAGATAGGATGCATTTCAGCATCACTGTGGTGTTCACAGAATCATTTCAGAATCAGAAAAATCTGGGTTGTCTACCTGGGCATCAATCTTGTCATCTCTGAGCCTCGAACCCTCATCTGTTAAATGGGTATCATAATAACTTCAAGAGTTGTAAGGAATGGAGGACTTCCTCAGTGATCCAGTGCTTAAGACTCCACTTTTCAATGGAGTTCTGGGGGTGCAGGTTCAATCCCTGGCCGGGGAACTAAGACTTCACATGCTGTGGGGTGTGACCCAAAAGTTAAAAAAAAAAAAAAGTTGTAAGGAATGGGCAAAGTTATGCATATATAGCTCAGAGCATAACATTGGGCCCTAATGTCAACTAGATGAGCAAATTTTTTTTTTTTCATCATTAGTTATTTCCAGATTTTCCCTATAACTGAGGGAAACAGGTGTTTGGAGAAAGGAGTGAATTAGTCATCTTGGATATGTGCTGTTATTATGGGTTAATAGAATCTCTTCCTATCCCCTCATGGGTGGTAAAATGATGAAAATAATGCAAACTAGAAGTCTTTGGGATATTTGAATAACTTTTTTTCTTTTCGTATAAACTGTCATGAAGTTCGGGGAAGGCAATGGCACCCCACTCCAGTATTCTTGCCTGGAAAATCCCATGGATGGAGGAGCCTTGTAGGCTGCAGTCCATGGGGTCACTAAGAGTCAGACACGACTGAGCGACTTCACTTTCACTTTTCACTTTCACGCATTGGAGAAGGAAATGGCAACCCACTCCAGTGTTCTTGCCTGGAGAATCCCAGGGACGGGGGAGCCTGGTGGGCTGCGGTCTATGGGGTCGCACAGAGTTGGACACGACTGAAGCGACTTAGCAGCAGTAGCAGCAGTTATGAAGTTAAGGAGGCAGGTAGTCCCTGGCTCACAAGACAAAGACTTCCATGTTCTGAACATCAGTTTGGGAGCTTGATGGGTGTGGGTTGTCCTGTGGGAAGGTTCGATGCTTCAGCCTGTGAGAAAAGCAAACCGTTGCTGGCAACTTTCTCCCCCTCACTCCCCCTTAATCAACTATCCCATTTTGTTCAGTTCAGCATAATGCAAAGAAATGCATTGCTGCTGCTGCTGCTGCTAAGTTGCTTCAGTCGTGTCTGACTCTGTGTGACCCCATGGACTGCAGCCTACCAGGCTCCTCCATCCATGGGATTTTCCGGGCAACAGTACTGGAGTGGGGTGGCATTGCCTTCTCCCAAGAAATGCATTAGGAGCTTGAAATACAAAGGCAACTGGGACAGGGTTGCTGGCCTTAAGATCAAGGGTCAAGGGCAGGCAGAGAAGCAGAAGTGGAAATTATAGTGGTGAGCATTAGGCAGACACAGACACTTATCCTACAGGAAAACATACAAGGGGTCAGCAACTTAGCAATGGAGGGTATATGGGGGGCGATGGTCAGGGAAGGCACTGCAGAAGCGGAAGCACTTCTGAGATGATTTCTCTTTTCAGGTAATCTTTAGATGCAGTGAAGACAGTTTCAGTGTAACCAGGTGTGTCCGTTTTTAGCTTTTGCTGCATACAAAGCAACCCAAATATTAGTGGTTCTGAACAACAGCAGTTTATTTAGTTCACCATTTTGTGGCTCACTTGGGTGGTTCTTCTATCTGGACCAGGCTGACTCCTCTGGGTGTGCTCTTTTGTGGTCATTTGATAAATTATCTGACTGGGTGATTTAGGATGGCTCACTCACAGCTAGAGTGCATCGGTCCCCCTCCACATGGGGAAACCACCAGCTTGGACTCGTTTACGTGATGGTCTCAGCAAGAAAGCAAGCCTAAACACTCAAGGGCTATTCAAGTCTCTGCATCATGCTTTCTAACATCCCATCAGCTGAAGGAAATCACAAGGCAAGCCTGGATTCCAGAGCCACAAAGCAGCTTCCACTAATGTGCCATACTGCTTAGATTTAGGGTACAGAAGACAAGAGGGGACGGAGAGATGTGAACTCAGGAGGTAAACATCTGAATGAGATGATCTATTTCCCTAGTAGGGAGAGGAGTCAAGAGCCCAGCGCTCCAGATTTGAAGTGTTTAGCGTAGTCCATCCCATCGTCCTTGTTGGAATGAGTGTACCCTTGAAAGGTCATGACACTTTCAAGTGTAATTAGTCACTTTGAGCTGTCACTTAATAGCAGCAAAGGCCATGGCAGAAACCTCCTTGGAGAATGGTGGCAGTGGGTGAAACATGGGAGGGGTCAGGAAAGGCAGAGAGGGAAGATCAGGCTTGGTTTTAGCTCCCTCCCAATTTTACCTGAAGCTAGACCTGCATCTGCGTGTTCAAGGGTGAGCCCCATTACTAAGTCACTTGCAGAACTTAGCTCACAAAACTTAGAAGCCAGATGTCCCTGAAAGGATGGTAGCAGCGTGCCAGGGCACCTCACTGACAGCCTGATAAATGGTCTCCTTTCCTGTCCCTCCTCCAGCTCAGCCACTGTCTGAGCAGCTGGTGTCTGTGGCCGGCTGTGGGCCCTGCCTCAGTTACTGCTCTCTAGTCCAGCTTCCAGGGGGTCATCTGGTGTGGGATGCCAAGGACTTAGAGTAGTAGTTTCTCACACTTTACAAAACCCCAGATTTCCCTAGTTGGTGGTGTTTTTATTCACCATGTAGTGCCTAACTCTCTTGCTACCCCATGGACTGTAGCCTGCCAGTCTCCTCTGTCCGTGGAACTTCCTAGGCAAGAATCCTGGAGTGGGTTGCCATTTCCTTCTCCAGGGGACTTTCCTGACCGAGGGATTGAACCCATATCTCCTGCATTGGCAGGTGGATTCTTTACTACTGAGCCATCTGAGAAGCCCAGATTTCCCTAGAGTTTGTTAGACTAGATCTCTGGGCCCTACTATGAGGATTTCTGATTCTGTAGGTCTAAGGATCTAAGCATCTGTCATGCTAACAAGGTGTGAGGTGATGCTGATGGTGATACTGAGGATTCAGAACTGCATTTTGAGACCTTCTGACCTAGGGTTTGGATACCTCGTCCTTCTACACAGGGTTTTCCTTAAAGCAGAGGTTCTCAACCTTGGCTGCTCCTGGCTACCACTTTAAAAACATGAATATTCAGACTTCACCTGCAGAAAGGCTGATTTTGTTGGTATGGGTGACCCTGGTATTTACAGTTGTTAAAAGACTCTTGGGTGATTCAGATACACAGCCAGGGCTGAGGACCCCTATCTTGTAGCAGTTTTCAGAGTGGTCCCCAGACCCACAGCAGCAGCAGCAGCAGAATCACCTGGGGTCTTGTTAGAAATGCAGATTCCTAGGCTCTACCCTACCCCTACTGAATCGGAAACCTGGCGGATAAGACCTGGCGGCCTGGGTTCTAACAAACGTGCAGGGGAATCTTATGCATACTGAAGTTTGAATCATCAGCTTTTTCAAATGAAATTGGGCCCATGGGACACTGTCTTGGAGGCACCCCTTCAATACCTCCCATCTTCAGAACATGGCCTCTGGGGAGGTGACATGCAGTTTGTAAGTATGGGATTTTGGATGTTCCATTGAAAATCTTTTAAATATATCTTAGAAGCATGGGGTTTGAAAGTGAAAAGTGAAGTGAAAGTGAAAGTTGCTCAGTTGTGTCCGACTCTTTACGACCCCATGGACAGTATAGTCCATGGAATTCTCCAGGCTAGAATATTGGAGTGGGTAGCCTTTCCCTTCTCCAGGGGATCTTCCCAACCAAGGGATCGAACCCAGGTCTCCCACATTGCAGGCAGATTCTTTACCAGCTGAGCCACAAGGGAAGCCCAAGAATACTGGAGTGGGTAGACTATCCCTTCTCCAGGGGATCTTCCTGACCCAGGAATCAAACCGGGGTCTCCTGCATTGCAGGCAGATTCCTTACCAACTGAGCTATCAGGGAAGCCCCAGCATGGGGTATACATATTCCTAAAGAGAGGCGTCAAGCTAGCGTGGGGAAAGGGCTTCACATGTCTGCCTCACTCTGGCCTCCAAGGCAGTCCCTTGAGATCCCTCCCCTCAACTCCTCTCCCTCTCAGCCTGGAGTGGAACCAGGAACTTCTGCCTGAGCTCCAGCACTAACTCTTGTGGTCTCTCTGTGCTTTTGCTTCCTTTTCTAAATGTACAACAGGATTTGCATCAAATAAATCATCTACCTTGCCATTCTAAGTAGGTCAATGAGATTTCACAGGTATGGTTTGCAAGTGTTTTATGGTTATTGTTCAGGAAGAAGAATGTTAATGGAGGTCTTGTCTCATGTACATGCAGCTGGCAGGGCTACCTTCCTCAGCTCAGGGAAAAAGCAAAGTTAAAAATCATATCCTTTAGATGTTTATAAATCAATTGTTTGAAATGTCCAAAGTAACAAGGAATATGTAGGAATGCAGGGATTTCTCACTGGGGCCTCTGCCACTCCCAGTTGTCTGAGATCTCTTAGGGTTTATTCCCAGGGAACTTAGAGCATCAGACCTGCTTCTGGATGCTTCGCAGAGCATCTTGAACATGATCAGTGGGGATCATGGCTCATCCTGCCTCTTCCACTGCACGTGCAGATCTGGGCAGCCCAGGGGATACTCTTTACTTGGTGATGCTCTTCCCAGTCTGACAGGTTCTAGAATTGCCCTCTTCTTGGGTCCCAGAGACACAGTAATTTTGTAGATGGCCACACACACACACTCAAGCTACAAGGTTGTAGAGTCTAGAGGGGCTTTCCGCTTGGGTCTTGAGTTAGAGCTAGCCCTCTCCATGAACCTGGAGAACAGGTAGAGTCAGTCAAGTACCTCCCAGGGGTTAGCAGGACACTTAAATGAGAGAAGCAATACCAGAAACTACAGTAGAAACTAGACCCAGTTCCTCTTGGTCTAGACCTAGTTCCAGGCTCATTGCCAAAGTCTGGTACTCTCTTGAAATACATAAGAATGAGGCTCAGCACTAAGAACTTTGGGATCTAAGCAACAGAAAGATTCTCTTTCCACTGGATGTTGTCTTATTGGGTGTTGGCTTCTTGGAGCATCTCGTCAGAGCCAGATCAATGTGATGGGAAAAGTGTTTGCACTAATGTTATAAGTGGTTCTCAAATGGTGGTAATCAGGCCAGAGTAGCAACATTGCTGAGGAACTAGTTAGAACTGGGGCCTCGCCTGCACCATTAAATCAGAAACTCTGGGAGGCAATCCTGCAGTCTGTGTTTTATCAAGCCTGCTAGGCATGTCTGAGGTGTGCTGAATTCAAGAACCATTGCTGTTTCTTTCTGCCAGTGGATTTTAACCTTGACTGCACATTAAAACCACCTGGAGAGATTTAAAAACTCCCCATGCCCAAGACATACCCCAGACCAATTAAATCAGAACCTCTGGAAGTGCGACCCAGGCATCAGTATTTCTTTTAAAACTCTCTAGATGATTCCAATATGAGCCAAGGTAGAGGACTATTGCTTTAAATAACCAAATTAAATCAGCTGTACAACCGGTCTCTTCCATTGCAACCATTACTGATGGCTGGAAATAAAGACCTTAACAAAATGAAATTGACCTAAAGAAACAGTTTAAAAAACAGACTGGGTCTCACAGGCAACTTGTAGCAGGGAACTGGGCATTGACTCGTAAATTCTATCACCACAAACAGTCCCACAGATAACTCGAGCTATTCCCCCTTTGTCCTCTGACAAATTCACGGTGTGGAAGAATCACTTATTGGTGCAAGAGAGAAAAAAGGGCAGGATCTCGTGAGGATCACATGTCACGATAGGTGTGATGGGAATTTGCTTCAATATAGCGGCTTAGAAAATCCAAGATGGGATTTTTTTTTAGAAGCTAAATTCAGAAAAGGCAGTTCTTACTTATCAATGCCTTTGCTTATGAAAGTGCCTCAGTCTGTTTAGCACCACTGAATTTAATCAAAAGTCTTATAAAGCAGTCCTGCCCCTTTAGCTTTTATTACATCGCCCAGTGAGATCATCCTGCCGGGTTCTTCCAGTGGCTTGCCTCCTCTCTCTAGGGCTCAGAGGATGAAGCAGTGAGTCTGACCCTCTGACACTGTCAGACTCAACTTCAGCAATGTTCTGTCTCTATAGTGACTTCAACCTTAAGAAATGTGTGAGGTGATGTAATTTGGATTTAGAAAATCAAGCCCTCTGATTTGGATGGTGGCCCTGATGGTTGGTTCACCTGTGTGATTGATTTCATGAATCTGTTCTGTTGCTTCTTGGTATTGTGAGCCTGGAAGCATGAAAGGGAGGGAGGGAGGGAGGGAGGGATGGAGAGAAAGAGAGGAAAGTCTTGGAAGGAGCTATCTGCATGCAGGAGTAGCAGGTGGCTTCTATTCTGACTTTGCAAGCTGCCTTTAATGGGAGTAACAATCTCTTAATTGCCTTAGCGGGGCACACCCTGAGGTCGGCAGCCCACGGTGCTGTTTGTGTGTTCTCTGGGTCTGGACCTCATTACACTTTTGGGTTTCCTTGGAGGCTCTGTTCTCACAAAAGCAGCAGTGGCCTAATAGATTTTGCTAAATAGTTGATATCAGAATCAGGCCAGAGTAGCAACATTGCCGAGGAACTAGGCAGAACTGGGGCCTCACCTGCACCATTGAATCAGAAACTCTGGGATGCAATGCTGCAGTCTGTGTTTATCAAGCCTGCTAGGCATGTCTGCCTCCAAGTAGCTTCGGTCGTGTCCAACTCTGTGCAACCCCAGAGACGGCAGCCCACCAGGTTCCCCCGTCCCTGGGATTCTCCAGGCAAGAACACTGGAGTGGGTTGCCATTTCCTTCTCCAATACATGAAAGTGAAAAGTGAAAGTGCAGTCGCTCAGTCAATTCTGACTTTTAGCGATCCCATGGACTGCAGCCTCCAGGCTCCTCCATCCATGGGACTTTCCAGGCAAGAGTACTGGAGTGGGGTACCATTGCCTTCTCCGAGGCATGTCTGAGGTGTGCTAAATTCAAGAACCATTGCTGTTTCTCTATGCAAGGGGTGCCTGTTGCATCTTCCAAGGCAGATGACTTAAAATCTTCATGGACATTTCTCTTCTCCAAGGTTTCTCTTTAGCTGGAACATTGTGGGATTGTGTTTTCAATCCATTCTCCTCCCTAAGATTTTCTCTTGGAATTTCAAAATGCTCTTATCCCGAATTGGTGTTCCCAGGAGCAATGGGTGTGGAGGGAAAATGAAAAGGGATGAAGGAAGTGTCATAAAAGAACAGGGGTCTGCAGAGGGAGGGCTAGTGTATCCCCTCCCACCCACCCACCCACCCTCTGCTCCCCATGTTTTCTCCTGCAGTCCTTTTGCCACTGAAACTCTTGACTTTGGCTACCAGCCAGAAGATTCTTGGCAACCGACATGGACTTTGTCTCAGCTGAATTTGGTGGGTGCCATTCTGTCCCTGGAAGAGCCCCTATCTGACCTCTGCTTTGACTCAGTCCCCAGCTGATTAAATGGCATTGACTCACCAAAGATTTGTCCAACATACAGCCTAAATCCCTCTCTATTACCCGTTGAAGTTCTTCCCTCTTTGTTTTGTCCTTGGCAGTGAGGTGGGGTGGGGGTAGGGGGGTGTGGGAAGTCAGAATATCCCGTTTACAAAAACGGATCTTACCAGATTGACAAAGGGAAGTTCTTGTTTGCATTTGAAGAAGCTGGTTCTCATCAGTCTTCTTTGAGATAAAGAATAGCTGGAGATCTTGGGGGATCACATAGAAGGGATGGCTTCTCAGTTCTTGTGACATTTGTCACCTTATCAAGGGTACCAGGTGAATGTCTCTGAGTTGTGGTGACTGAAACGATCTATCATCAGGGAAGAGAGCCCCAAAATGGACTGTGGGATGGTGTCTCTAAATGCTGCCTCTTGAGTTTGCATTTTGGGCAAAAGGTATAAAGAAGAGAAGGCAAGAATACAGCTTAGCCTGTACTCCTGCCATAAGAATTTGCTTCAAAAAAATAAAGCTGAACAACAGGAGTGGACTGTAAGCATAGTTTTTGAAACGCATAAATTCCATGTAAGCTGGAAACACGATCTTCTTCGCTTTCAGTTGGGATAAATAGGAAAGTTGTTGCATCACAGATTAGGGCACAATTCTTTTAAGACTTCAGAGGTAGTAGGAAAAAAAATGCAAACTATAGCAAACTTGATCTTGAGAGAAAATAAATGTGAAGATGCTTCGCTCACAGCTGGGACTGTTTACAGGTGCTGGTCATCAATCTCTCAAACACGTGTCTTACATCCTATTCATGATGGTCTGATTGATTCCTCCCTCTTTTTCTGTGTTCATTCTGCTTCTCTCTGTGCCGAACTGCTTTTCCTGCAGGTTAGGATATGGCTTGATTTTTTTTTTTCAGTTGGCTTTAAATCTTGTAATTAAAGCTCTCTTTTCATCCAAATACATATAAAAAGAGGCTTCACTTAAAATGCATCTCCAGCCAGCTTGCGTGAAGCATCTGCTCAATGAGTGAGGTTGTGTAACTTCCAAGTATAGAGCAAGCCATGACAAGCCTGGCTTTTCCAGTGCCCCTCCCTCCAATTTACTCCATGCTTACTTGGTTGGAGACACGCCTGACTATGGCAGCATGTGGACAATTAGAAAACAGATCTAGGCTTCCTGGGAGATGCGCATCTTCCAAGGTGCCTGTTAGCACATTTTCCTAGGACAGCTTGTAAGTAACGGCCACATAGTTTGTACTGGATGGAGCTGGACTTGAACCCATGACTGTAAGCCTCCTGCATATCTAACTACTCAGTAAACTAACGAATTGTCACAGCATTAGCTCTAGGCTCAACACTGGTAGAAAGGAATTGGTTTAGAAGGACAGAGGAAAGAGAGGTCAGTTCTGACTTCATTAAGGAAGTTTTATAGGAGCAGAGCCTCAGAATCAGCATGACTTTGATAAAAAGAGACAGAGATGTGGAGAAATACCGGCAGGTATTGGACCTGAGGCCACTGAAGAGGAACTACCCCAGTTTTACCCATTGCCAGCTGCGTGACCTTCGGAATGTGCCCAGACTTTAGTCTCCTCATCTTGTAAACACCGCTAATAACAATAAGACCTCAAATGGTTTATGAGAATTCGATGAAATGATGCATGAAAAGCGTTTAGATCAATGCTCTTTAAGGGCTCAATGAATCTGAGCTATTATTATTTTAGCCACAGGCAAGAAAGGGCATGTCATGTTGTGATGTTATTTTTTTCCCATTACTTTAACTTTAGCCCAGATGTTTGGAACGCTTTGGTGCAGCATGAACACACAGAGCTGCTTGCCCGGAGTTCCCGCAGGAGATGCTGTGATGGAGAGCCTTGAGGGGACTCTAGAGGGTGTCACTTTTGTCTTCGCATTCAGACCCTTGCGGTGGCCCACACCATGCTGATTTTAAGTAAACAGAAGCTTAAAAATACTTACTGCACTGTGTTTTGAATTCCAAACCCCAGCTATCCAGCCTGGGATCAAACTCCAGAAGGAAGAGTAATTTCCAGAACCCCTTTATCCCCATTCACGGTTCTCCGCCTCGTCCTTCTTCTTAAAGGGTCCTGCTGCAACCCCCAAGAAACATCCAATGCTTTCTCATACCTCCATCCCCTAGTGAATCAGCTGAATTGTCCTGCTCATCACTGTGTCCTTTTCTCGAAGCTAGCCACTGCCAGCGTCCAGAGCATGCCACCCCAAAATGCGCCTCAAGTGTGTACTGATTATTTTGAATAAAGTCACTTGAGAAATGGCTGATGCAAGACAGACACTCTGACCCTCCTCTCGGTCTCCCTGAAGGCAGGAAATAAAACACCTCTGAACGGTGCAGTCCTTGCATCTGGTGGTAGAAGGATGCCTTTATCACCAGAGGTAGGGAAGCTGGGCAGAGAATTCCTCTTTAATTGACTACCCCAAGCCTAAGCACTGTTCTTAGATTCTTCACTAATTAACCCACTCAAAAAGCCCATATTTCTTTGTTCCATCCTTTCTTCACAAATTTATTGTTCCTTACTCTAAAAGGAATAAAAGCTGCCTGTTTTGGCCACCTCTTAAGTCCTGTTCCTATGAGACCTCTGTGCATATGAATTAAATTTGTTTCTTTTTCTCCTGTTCATTGTCTTGTTTCCATTTTTCTATTGGGCCAGTCACAGAAAATCAAGGGGGTAGAGGGAAAAATTCTCCCCTCCTCAAATGCCCCCTTTTCCTTCCTCCTCACCCCATTCCCCACCTCTCAAAACTGAGATGAGACTGAAATGCTTGAAAAGGTTGGGGCTGGTGGCTGGAGTGGGGATCATGCAAAGGAATGATGGATGGAGAAGCCCAAGAAAACAGCTGTAACATCCAGCTGGTGGCTGGAGCCAGATGTTAAGTCAGGGTGTTAAACCAGAGTTTAACCAGAGTGCCAGAAAATGGAGGCAGATATATGTGTACTAAATGGGGGTAAAAGCATAGTCCCTGGCAGTCCAGTGGTTAAGACTTCACCTTTCAATGCATGGGGTGTGGACTCGATTCCTGGTTTGGGGGCTAAGATCCCTTGTGCCTGATGGCCAAAAAAAAAAAAAAAAACAACAACCCAGAAACAATATTTTAGTAAATTCAACAAAGACTTTAAAAACAGCCCACATAAAAGAATCTTTTAAAAAAGAAGAAGAATATTAGCATTTTGAGGCCCTTAATTCTGTTTGTTCTTCCCAAGCACTTATTGTCATGGTCATGGGGTCTACACTGGGGCAAGGACTGAGCAGGGGCTAGCCCGCATCTCTCTTCTCATGGATGACATCCCAGAGGAGCAAACAGGATGCGACACGGGGAAACAGGGTGTTCAGGGCCATCTCCACAGAGGGGCGAGAGTCGGGAAAGAAAGGGAGAAGCGCTGAAGGATGAGCGATCGATGTGCTCAGGGGAGCTGAAACCTGGAGCGTGAAGAGGAACTAGCCACATCACAATGGAGCAACTGGCAGGGGGGTTTCAAGAGCAAAGGTCTTGAAAAGGGGACAGAACTGGTATTTTCAAGGAAGAAAAAGAAGGTATGGTCAACATGTTTGTCATTTATAGTCTGCCCTGTTCTGAGCCCATTTCCTAATTTGGGGGGAATTCTCCATTGGCAAGAGGGAGTCCACTTTTCACTAGGAAAGAAAGAGAGAAAGAAAGAAAAGGATGATATTGGCAGTCTCATCGTCTTAGCAGCCAGAGCTGAGCACAGGGCTTAGGGCCATCCAGCCAACTGGGTGCTCCCAGTGGGACTTTGTGCCTTGAGTAGGTCATTCAAAGATGAAGGGTCAGAAAGATGAGGACCTTCCTCCCCTATAGTTGGTGAACACAACCTGTAGTTGGTGATGGAGTTGGTGCTTGCACTACTGCTTTGAAAACTTCTGCTTTTAACAACTAGGAGTAGGAATGGCCAGATGTCTCTGGCAGGGCCAGGAGGGGACAGCAAGGTTGTCCACATAAGACCTGCTCTCACTAAGCCATGCCTTGGCTTAGGGCTGGCCTCAAACAGCGCCTTTCACCTTCCACCTGGTCAGGAGCCCCCACCATAGCTGCCGTTCCCTGCCATGTGCCTGGCGCTGCTGTGGTTTCATGCTGGAGTGTTGAGTTTCTTTGGTTGCATAGTGTGGCAAGTCTAGGATAGAGAAAACCCTAAGTATTTTTCCTGTAACATGGAGTATCTTGTCACACTCACAATTCTGCTGCCTTGCTGTCTATTGCTTTTTCAATTCAGTATCTAATAACTGAGTCAGGAGTGCCAGCATTGGTGCTAATGTTGAAGCTTGATTCCCACGCTGAGAGGCTGGTGGTCCTTCTGTTACAGGATAGGATCATTTCTCTGGCAGTTCGCTCATTTGGTGCCTATGGGTTTACTCATTGGGATTTTAGGATGTCAGTGTTTTGATCTATGTAAATAAATCACTTGAATAAATAATAGAAATGGAAAATAATATGCTCCCTCCAAAGAAGACACATAGATGATAAAGAAGTATATGAAAAGGTACTCCACATCATATATCATCAAGGAATTGCAAATTAAGACAACAGTGACCATGTCCTACATGTCCATTTTCTATGTCTAAGTTTCTATTTCTGCCCTGGAAATAGGTACACCTGTACCATTTTTCTAGATTCCACATATATGCATTAATATATGGTACTGGTTTTTCTCTTTCTGACTTTACTCTGTACGACAGAGGGAAGTCCAAGAGGGAGGGGATATATATATATATATATATGCATATGGCTGATTCACTTCACCGTAAGGAAGAAACTAACACAAATTATAAAGCAATTATACTAAAAAAAAAAAAAAAAGTAGTGAATTATCACTACCTACCTGTTAGAATGGCCAGCTCCAGAACAATGATAACACTAAATGCTGGTGAGGATTTGGGGCAACAGGAACTCTGGTGGGAATGCTGGTGGGAATGCAAAATGACTTGGCCACTTTGGAAGACAGTTTGGAAATTTATCACAAAACTAATTGTATTCTTACCATATGATACAGCAGTTGTGCTCCTTGGTATTTAACCAAAGGAGTCACAAATTTATGTCCACACAAAAGCCTCCACACAGATGTTTATGGCAGCTTTATTCATAATTGCTGAAACTCAGAAGCAATCAAGGTGTCCTTCAGTTGGTGAATGGAGAAGTAAACTGCGGTACATTCAGACAATGGAATATTATTCAGCACTAAAACGATCTAGCAAGCCATAAAAGGACACAGAGGAACCCTAAATTAGTAAGAGAAAGAAACTAATTTGAAGAGGCTCCATGAGGTATGACTCCAACTATACGGCATTCCCCAAAAGACAAAACTATAGTGATAGTAAAAAGATCAGTGGCTGCCAGGGGTTGAGAGGGCGGGATGGATGGATAAATGGATGAGTACAAAGGATTTCTAGGTCAGAGACGCTATTCTGTATGACGTTACAGTGGTGTATAACGTCATTTATTATACACTTGTCCAAACCCATAGAATGTACAACATCAAGAGTGAGCCCTACTGTGAGTCTAATGTAAACTATAGACTCTGGGTGGTAATGATGTGTCAATGTAGATTATAATAAATACACCACTCTGGTGTGACATGTAGATAGGGATGGATTAAAAAAAAAAAAAAAAAAACCAAAAAAGAAAACCATAAAAGCTCTATAGAATTAATCTTTCTAAAACAATGAAACCTGCATGTAACACTAGAAATGCTATAAAATAATACAAATAATAAACTTAAATGCATGGAAATGAAAATACTAGTAAAAAAAGTCTTAAATGCTGTTATGATTCTATTAGGTTTTCAGAACGTGGAGCATCACCCAAAATGTCTGATAGCCGGTTGTCATGACGACAGATCAGGAGTCCCAGAATGAGCATCGGGGACACTGAGGCTTGGAGGGGTCCTTCCCAGACCATCCACGCGGGTGTCAGTTGGTTCTACCCTGGTAAACAAGCTGAGGCACTGTTGCATTTTAACAGCTGGGGTACAAGCAAACACCTCTCCCCATACAGACTTTTTACTGTTGTTTTTGAATTTGGAAGACCGTCACTTCTGTTGTCATAAAACAGCAGCTCAGCAAGTGATAGACGATATCATTTCAAATTGCAACCGCATTTAGCTTATTTAATGAAAACTGCCCTCCACATTCAACCTTCACCTAGAATTCTTATCAACGCCAGAATGCTGGCTCATTAATTAAAGCTGCCCTTGGACTGAGCTGAATCCAAAATGATGACTGGCTAGAGAAAAACAGAATGTCCTGGTGAGGCAGGATAATGCTGGGAAGGGCTTCTGGGGAAAACAACATTGGTGTATCTGGTCTGTTGATGATTTGGGGGCCCCAGCCTGACACCCAAGGACTCAGATCCTCAACGTCATATAGACCTTTAATGATAGTGCCCTGATGTCCGATGGTCTCCTGCAAAATCAGGACAGATTTCATCTTTCTCAAACAGAGTAGATATGAAAGCCTCATGGTAAAGTGAAGTTATAATAACATTTTACATTCATAGAGCATTTAGTTTCAAAATGATGGAGAATCTGGGCTTGAAGATCAACATCATACAATTAGCAGGTTGTGGAATCACAATCTGAACCCAGGTCTCTATTACCTGAAAATGTGTGTTAAGCACTTAGCACAATGCTGACATTCATTAAATACTCAAGAAATAGTATCTATTGGTAGTTAGATAGAATAGAAGATCATTATTGAAATTCTGAGACGTTTCTAGCCAGCAGGTGATGACAAATGGAAATGAATCGACAGTACATTCTGTTCCCTCTGTTGCTAATTTAAAATGTGGAAAATGTAAATCATATTCTACTAATCAGCACTTTGTGGGTTTTTTTTTTTTTTTTGGATGAATGACTTTATAAAGAACTTTCTTAGGCTTCTTCTCATCTTGTACCTCCAATGAAACACTTTTCTTTGTAAGGTTCTAAGTGGATCAGTTTGAGTTCTAACAGGAGTTTTTAAAATGTAATGCTTTAAGTTGGGCAAGGTTTAATATTTAGGTGAAGGAAATAAGCACCTAACAGCATTTAGGAACACTCTTCTGAGAGCTTTAGCCGAAGCACATCTTGCAACTGATTTTTTTCCTCCTCAAATATCATCAGCCGGTTATTTCCGCCTTTCGGGATGCTATAATTGCATTTTTCTATGTAAATGTCAAATCAGGGTATGAATACAGTATAATTACTGCACAGGAAGGAAACTAAACAGGTGACTATGGGTTTTAGAGGGAGAACTTGGAAGAACTTGAAGGTGGCTTTCCTGGAGAGGCAAGAGGGTCAGGCAGGGAGCAGGCTGGGCCTGGGGCAGGTGGTGGCAGATCAGGAATGAGGAGGCGGTCAAAGAACAGCAGATGGAGCAGCCTTGGTGTGTATGTGTTGGTGGTGAGGCTGCAGACTGAGGCATCCTTGTAAAGTGTGCAGTGCAGTGTTTCAGGCTGAATGCAAATCCAGAAGTTGGGTACAAAAATTGAAAGAGACAGAATTTCCAAGTTGGGGCTGAAGTTTGCACATTCAGGTCCAAATCAATTCTTGCTACCGAAAACTGCAACAAACAGTCCATTGGTTGGGCTTTTCTCAAGTGGTGGCTTTTAGCTCTTGAAAAAAAAAAAAAAAAAAGTCCCTAACATCCAAATCCTGTTGACTGCCTCATAAGATTGATTTTTATCTATATGGCTTTTAACTTGTTTTTGTCAACAAGTCCTGCATGGAATATAGGAAACACACTTATCTGTCTTTCTTAAAACAAACAAGATAGCATTACTGAAATAAAATTTAAATATCACACAATTCACTTATTTAAAGAAAACAACTCAGAGATTTTTAGTGTGTTCACAAAATTGTGCCAACATTACCACTGTCTAATTTCAGAACATATTCATCATTCCATAAACAAAACCCACACCCATTAGAAGTTACTCCTATCTCACTTCAACATCTCCCCAGTCCCAGGCAACCATGAATCTACTTTCCGTTTCTACAAATTTGCCTGCTCTGGACACTTCATATAAATGGAATCATGTGATATCTGGCTTTTTGAGTCTGTTTTTTGCATTTTCTTAATAGTGATGCTGAACTCTTTTCATGTACTTATAGCCCTGCTGTATATCTTCTTGGGAGAATGTTATTCAAATCCTTTGCCCATTTTTAAATTGAGTATTTGTCTTTTATCATTGAATTATGAGTCTTTTGTGTATTCTGGGTACAATTTCTTATCAGATATATGGTTTGAAAGTATCTTCCCCCATTTCATGGGTTATCCTTTCATTTTTTTTCACGGTGTCCTCTGAACTGCAAATTTTAATGTTTATAAAATTCAGTTTATCTACTTGTTCTTTTGTGATTCGTTCTTTGAGGTTCATATCTGAGAAAACATTCCCTAACCCAAAGTCATGAAGATTCATACCTGTGTTTTCTTCTAAGACTTTTGTAGTTTGAATTCTTATAGGTGAACTCTGATACATTTTGAGTTGATTTTTTTCAATGTGATATGAGGCAGGGGTTCCGTTTGCTTTTTTTCCCTTTTGTGTTTCATTTTTTGCATGTGGCTATCTAGTTCTCAGTACCATTTGTTGAAAAGACTATTCTTTCTCTACTGAATGGTCTTGGCACCCTTGTTGAAAATCAATTGACTATAGTTTTATGGATTTACTTCTGAACTCTCAATTCTATTCCATTCATCCAGAAGTTTGCCCTTATGCTGGTACTACACTGTTTTTGACTATTGCAGCTTTGTAAAACTTTGTTCTTCTTTTGCAAGATTATTTTGGCTATCCTTTCATATTTTAGAAACAGCTTATCAATTTCTTCAAAGAAGCCAACTGAGATTTTAATAGGGAATGAGTTGAATTTTTAGATCAGCTTGGGTTATATTGCCCACTTTACAGTGTTATCTTTCAATCTGTGGACATGCGATGTCCTTCTACTGACTTGGATCTTTCATTTTTTTAAAGAATGTTTTACAGTTTTCAGAGTGTACACTTTTACTTGTTTTGTTAAACTTATTGCCAGGTATTTTATTATTTTGATGTTGTAAATATCATTTTCTTAATATCATTTCAGTTTGTTTACTGTTATTGTGTAGAAATACAGTTGACTTTTTAATGTGGTTCTTATGTCCTGCAACCTCACTTAACTCATTCATTATTTCTATTTTTATAGTTTTTTTTAAAGATTTTCTATATATAAGATCATATCATCTGCACACAGAGGAAGTTTTATGTTTTCCTTTTCAATCTGTTTGTCTTTTCTATAATTTCCATTCCCAATTTCCCTGGCTAGAAATTGTAGTACAGTGTTGAACAGAGGCAACAAGAGCAGAGATCCTTGCCTCGTTCTTGATTGTAGGGAGAAAGTATTCAATCTTTTTACTGTAATGTCATTTTCTAACATAATATCACTAAGTATGATGTTAGCTGTTTTTTTGTAGATGCCCATTATCAGCTTGAGAAAGTCCCTTTCCATTTTCCAGTTCTTTGAGAGTTTTTTAAATCATGAAAGGATGTAGGATTTTGTCAAATGCTTTTTCTGCATCTGTCATGCGATTTTTGTCCTTTATTAACATGGTGTATTAATGAAATGTGAGGAGTGTGGAGGAATCAAACTGTTACAGCATTTTGCTAGGAGGGTCTTTCATAATTACTATAAATATCATCTCTTGGAAAACTGTTTTTGGGGAGATATTGTTACATCCATTCAAAGTTTAAGAAAACATTGCTTTAAAAGAAAATACTGCAGAAAGTAGTTTCTTTTCTTTGAGAACTCTTTTCTAGTTAGGTCACCTGAGGTAACCAAAACTTGAATTTAATTAATCAAGCAATGCTCTAGCTTCTGTCCCAGACTCTCTCTTTTATCTTCACCAAGGTTTAAAGAAATAAAAGTTGTGTTGACATGGATCTGGGCACGTATCTCTACATTTCACCCCCCTGTAGAATATAGACATTAACACGAAGTGCTCGTTTCAGCTTTCTTAGTGCATGTGTCTCCATTTAGTTCTTTTGTCATTTAATCACCCGTTATTCATTCAAATGTTTGTTGAATTTCCCCTATTTGCAGATTTAGTAACTCTTCCCATGTCTAAATGCAATTTTCACTTCCTGATGCTAACGCACTTAACATATGCTATTATAACTATTTATAAAACATCAATACAATAGACTGCCATCTCCTAAAATAAGAGATGTCTGATTCTTTATATCCCTAGATTGTTATACAGGTGCTCAAAGGTGTTTGTGAGAATGAATGAACAAATGAGTGGGTGAATTAAAAAATGCAAAACAATAGGGGTGGTCCTGTGTGACATGAAAAGGTATTCTTCATGGTCTCCCAGAGATATGACTTCAACCTGGGCAATGAAATGGCAGGCATAACGACAGACACTGATATTTACCTATCCGTCAGCCATATCCCCTTTTCCCTGCTAACAGAATTCCAAGTTTGTTTTCAGGTTGTGAGTGGCAATCCCTTGATTTCCAGGAAGACTGGCTGCTCCCCAGGAATGAGTTAGAATTGATCCAATCACAACCACCTCACTTTTCTTTGCTGGTGATTGGCCCAGAAGTAAACATGTGATCCATTTTGAGCCAATAAGGCAGGAAGGCAGTCTTCGGGGAAGTTAGCTTTTCCCATATAAAATATGAGACACATCTGAAGATAAAACCTTTTGCCTCATGCCCTTTCCCTATTGCTTGGAGAGTCTACCATGATAGTGGTGAAAGAGAGCCATGGTCTCAGTCCTTGTGGGGATTATAGTCTTGTTATAAAGACAGAAAATGAACAATGAACACATACAGAAATAGGAAATACACGCAGAGGGAAGACAAACCACGGTTGTTTCATGGAGAGAGATGGGTTGGGAGGAAAGTTGTCTTTTTAAGCCAAGAACAGAAAATATCTGTGGAAACAATATTCCAGTGAGTGAAGAGGTCATTCTAGAATTGTGAGTATGGCCAGTGTAGGTGAAGGAGGGAGAGTCAGGGTGAGCTTGGGAAAGGGGTGGGAAATGAGGGAGCAGAAAAGGCAAGAACAAATGATGAAGTGAGTTAAAGGCCTTTACAAAGAATTTGAATATTTTTGCTTAAATGTGATGGGAGCCACTGGAGGGTTTTAACCTGGGGACTTATTTCTATAAAAATGTTAATGCAAACTAAGCTTTTGATTAATTACCGTGAAATGTAAAGACCTTGAGTTGAAAGAGATTAATCTAAGTAAGAAAGACCTAATTTACTAGCAATCCTAGGCTTGCTATTTTCTTTATTTACTTAATGGCATTTTCTATTAATCTTATTTGATAATTTGGGTATTTAAAAATGTTTGGTTTTATTTTTCACTGTGATAGCATTCTTTTAAAGCCATTGACAGACTTTTATAGGCTTTATGAGAGAAATGGATTTAACAGATGTTTTCCCCCACAGTCAATAGGTTTTGACAACTCACTGGGTATGAAAATGAAGGAAAAAGTAACATAAAGGCTACATTATGTCTTCAGGACTGCCCTCTGTTGTAGCATCTTCCAGTTTTACTGCTATTAAGCTCTTATCACAGTTTTTGTTGCCTAAACTAGACAGTGAGTTCTTTTAGGCAAAGGTCTATGCCTTCCTGCTACTGCTACTGCTAAGTCGCTTCGTCGTGTCTGACTCTGTGCGACCCCATAGACAGTAGCCCACAAGGCTCCCCCGTCTCTGGGATTCTCCAGGCAAGAACACTGGAGTGGGTTGCCACTTCCTTCTCCAATGCATGAAAGTAAAAAGTCAAAGTGAAGTTGCTCAGTCGTGTCGGACTCTTAGCGACCCCATGGACTGCAGCCTACCAGCCTCCTCTGTCCATGGGATTTTCCGGGCAAGAGTACTGGAGTGGGGTGCCATTGCCTTCTCCCTATGCCTTCCTAGGACTCCCTCAAAGCAGCATGGCGCCTCATGAGAAGGAAATACTCACACATTGGGTTGATTAATTAACCAAGTCAAGAATAGATTACAGTTATGTTGTAGTTCTTAAACCATGCAAAGGGCCCTCCACATCCGTCTTTCTCTTTCTTTTGCTTCTGCTTCTATCTGCGTGCCCACTTAATTTGCCCACGTCAACTTTTCCAAATGGTGAAAACATGGCTACCAATATCTCCTGGCCTGGGAATCACTTTTATCTTTTTGGTGCCAACTTACGAAGTCAAGGAAGAGCTCTGAGCACTTGCGTTTGAGTTGCATGGACACCCTTAGGCCAATCACCATAGTTACAGAAATATGGCCCGCCTGTGTCATGTGCTGCCCCTCCCCGCCCCAACCAAGGAGTGGGCCCTGTTTGAAGATGGGACTCCAGTTTGAACCAGCAGGCTGAAGTTAGAGGATGACCATTTTGAGTAGGACAAACACCACCTTACCTCCCTACCTGCACACGCAACTTCCTCCTCTATCTCTCTGTTGAATGTTTCACAGACATTTCAGATTCAGCATCTTTTCCTCACACTATCCCCAAACCTGATTCTCCACAGTACATGGCTCTGCCATATATCCAGTTGTTCAAAGAAGAAACCTAGGAATTATCCTTGACTTTATTTTCTCTCTCTCTTGCTCCTTATTTCTTATATTTTTTGAGTCAGACATAATGTTTTGCTCTGTTTCTTGCTGCCATCACATTGTTTATGCCAACATTACTTCTCTCCTGAAGGAGTTACTCTACCAGTATGCCAGTATCTACTTTTGTGGGCAGTCAGTCCGTTCTCTGCACTTGCGCTGTCCAATATGGTAGCCACAGGCCACGTGTGGCTATTACATTTACAATTAAGATAAAACACATTTACAAGTTCCTCAGTTGCACTAGCCATATTTCAGATACTCAAACAAGAGCCCTTTGTGGTAGATAGGGGCTACCGTGTTGAGGCTGCCATGAAGGATCCAGCTGGAGATGTTGCAGGTCTCAGCTGCAGGTGGGGTGCTCAGAAATGTGATGATATACAAAACTTGCTTTACCCAAGCTTACAGGATGCTTGTAAGACTCTTTCCTGCATCTTCCCAGTCTCAATGGTGTCCTCCTTTTCTGTAACATAGCATGTTGTTCTTACCTCAGGGTTTCATGAACACTTGGCCTACGCTTCCTCATCCTTCTAGCCCTCTTTCTACTAGGAGGCCAAAGGGCACTTGTCCAACATCCTAGGAAACCCCTCAGACCCAGGCGAGCCAGAACAGACATCCTATCTATTTTTAACATGCTGCTGCTGCTGCTGCTAAGTCGATTCAGTCGTGTCCGACTCTGTGCGACCCCACAGACAGCAGCCCACCAGGCTCCCCCGTCCCTGGGATTCTCCAGGCAAGAACACTGGAGTGGGTTGCCATTTCCTTCTCCAATGCATGAAAGTGAAAAGTGAAAGGGAAGTCGCTCAGTCATGTCCGACTCTTAGTGGCCTCATGGACTGCAGCCTATCAGGCTCCTCCATCCATGGGATTTTCCAGGCAAGAGTACTGGAGTGGGGTGCCATTGCCTTCTCTGGTTTTTAACATGGCCACCTATTAATTATCCTACTGGTCTCAGCTACAGCATCCTCCTGCAAAGCCTCCTTGGCTTTGCTACTCAAAATGCAGTCCCTAGACTAATGTGGTCCCTAGGATACTACCCTTATCCTACTTAACTGTAACTCAATGGGTTAACAAAATGCGGAGGTGATTCAGATGAACATTAATGTTGAAAAGCTTCAGCGAATCTGTCCTACCTTTCAAACCAGACCATATACAACTGTCTTATTATTTATCTCCTAACTAGAAGCTTGTACCTTTGAACCACCTGCCTCCAATTCCCCCTCATAAGTCAGTCTTTAAAAAAAAAAATCATTTATTTTTTCTTTATTTGGCTGCACCAGGTCTTGGTTGCAGCATGCTGGATATTCAGTTGCAGCAGGCAAACTCTTAGTTGTGGCATGTGGGATCTAGTTCCTTGACGAGGGATCAAACCTGGGCCCTCTGCACTGGGAGCTCAGAGTCTCAGCCACTGGACCGCCAGGAAAGTCCCCTAAGTCAAAGGCTTATCTCTACATCATTCTAGGTCCCTTGATTCTAATCACTGGTTTTTCCTGGTATATTCCTCAAAGGGAACTTGAGGTGAAACCCACTTACCAAAGAGAAGTGAACACAATATATATTCACAACACTGTGTTCTCCCTTTTGCAGCATTCATCCCAATTGTGTTATGAATTCATTAAGTATTTAATTATGCTTTTAATATCTGTCTTTCCCACTAGACTTTAGAGGCTGGGTCTTCCCTGTTTACTATAATCTTTTGTGCCTAAAGCTGTACTTGGCAAATAGCAGGCACTTATTAAACATTTTGGAAAAATGACCTAATGAACTCCTTTTATATCAGTTAATATTAATACCTCCTACTGAAAAGCTATTTACCAAGCATCTTACTATAAATTCCCATTTTATTCTCTAAAACCATGAGAAGTAGAATAGACATTTTTATTAATATCTTCTTTTAGGA